>NC_085843.1:19270534-19600534 GCF_035594765.1 Anolis carolinensis
GCAGACTGTTTTGTTTAAACATTTTCTCTAATTATTAATAATTGCCTAAAGAGAAAATTCTACTAATTTCACTTAAACTGTTAGTAGATTAATATTTAAACATATATGTGTGTGTGTGTGTGTGTGTATGTATATATGTGTGTGTGTGTGTGTGTGTGTGTGTGTGTATATATATATATATATATATATATATATATATATATATATATATGGGGCCTCTGGTGGCACAGTGTGTTAAAGCGCTGAGCTGCTGAACTTGCGGACTGAAAGGTCCTAGGTTCAAATCCTGGGAGCGGAATGAGCGCCCACTGTTACCCCCAGCTCCTGCCAACCTAGCAGTTCGAAAACATGCAAATATGAGTAGATCAATAGGTACCGCTCTGGCGGGAAGGTAACAGTGCTCCATGCAGTCATGCCGGCCACATGACCTTGGAGGTGTCTATGGACAATGCCGGCTCTTCGGCTTAGAAATGGGGATGAGCACCAAACCCCCAGAGTCGGTCACGACTGGACTTAACCTTTACCTATATATATATATATATATATATATATATGTATGTATGTATGTATGTGTGTGTGTGTGTATGAATGGTATAAGAGAAGCCAGATTTGGCCACAGTGGTCCACACATCCCAAATAGACTACTGCAATGTGCTCTACGTAGGATTGCTTTTGAAGACTGTTTGGAAGCTTCAAGTGAGTAGCAGCCAGATTCCCACCGCAGGAGCACACAACTCGCCTGTTATGTCAGCTCCACTGGCTGCCAGTCTGCTACCGAACACAATTCAAAGTGCTGGCTTTGGCCTATGAAGCCCTAAATGGTTCTGGTTCAGCTTACCTGTCCGAATGTATCTCCCTCTATGAACCATCTTGGAGGTTAAGATCTTCTGTAGAGGCCCTACTCTTGGTCTGACGTCCTTTGCAGGTATGGTTGGTGGAGACGAGGGACCAGGCCTTCTCACTGGTGGCCCCTCGGCTATGGAATTCCCTCCCCAGTCAAATCAGATCACCTGCCTCCTTACCTTCAGGAAAAAAATTAAAAACATGATTGTGGGACCATGTCTTTGGACAGAAATGCAGTGCAATAAGTGAATGTGTGCAATCATCACGGGAATGGCTCCTGGACTATGATTTCGGATTGGGTGATTTTAATAATTAGTTTTAAAGTTTATATGTTTTTAATGTACATATTAATTTATTATATGTCTGTTTTATGTGGCATTGGATTATTGCCTATTGTAAGGCTGCTCTGAGTCCGCTCTGGGATGAGAAGAGCGGGATATAAATACAGTAAATAAATAAATCATCATATCGTTATCATGCTTCCTCTCTTTTTATATTATGCCAGACATATATTTTTGGTGCTAAATTCGTAAATACAGTAATTACTACATAGCATTACTGTGTATTGGTTCTAATATTCAAATATGTTATATTTGTTGTATAACATGATGTTTTGGTGCTTAATTTGTAAAACCATAACCTAATTTGATGTTTAATAGGCTTTTCCTTAATCTCTCCTTATTCTCCAACATATTCACTTATCCAACGTTTTGCCGGCCCATTTATGTTGGATAAGCGAGACTCTACTGTATATCTATAAAATAATAATAACATTTTCCATCCACAATTTTTGGCTTCCCATTCTTTCTAGTCCTTCTATATATTTGTTTGACTAAAAGCCAAATTTCCATGCCTTGAATATTAGAACCAAATTTAATTCAACTACAATAATTGTTGGTGTTGTTGCGTGCCTTCAAGTAATTTCTGACTTGTGCTAATCCTGAGGCCACGGTGGCTTTTTCTTGCCCAAATTTATTCAAAAAAGGTTTGCCACGGTCTTCCCCCGAGGCTGAGAGAGTGTGATTTACCCAAAGTCACTTGATGTATTGCAACCACTTTAAGATGCATTTATTTTCGGTCTTGCTTGCACTCCATTTCCTTCTTTGAATCCCCTTTAATCAAAACTCAGCAAAGTGTGTGAAAGTGCTGATAAATGCCTCCTTAGTACAAGGTGAAATTCCAGCTAGCCTTAAGGAGGCAGCAGTAAAACATCTACTAAAAAAATAGCACTGGATCCCACTCAATTAAACAATTATCGGCCAGTTTCAAATCTTCCCTTTTTGGGCAAGGTCCTGAAGAGAGTGGTGACCTCTCAGCTCCAACGTTTCTTGGAAGAAACCAGTTATCCGCATCCATTTCAATCTGGTTTCAGACCTGGTTACGGAACTGAAACGGCATTGGTTGCCTTGGTAGATAATCTACGAAGAGAGCTAGATGGGGAGTGTGTCATTGATGTTCTCCTGGACCTCTCAACAGCATTCGATATACCATCAACCAGGGTATCCTTATCAGTCATAGAATCATAGAATTGTAGAGTTGGAAGAGACCTCATGGGCCATCAGTCCAACCCCCTGCAAGAAGCAGGAAAATCTCATTCAAAGCACACCCGACAGATGACCATCCAGCCTCTGCTTAAAAGGCACCAAAGATGGAGCCTCCACCACAGTCGGGGGCAGAGAGTTCTACTGCCAAACAGCTCTCACAGTGAAGAAGTTCTGCCTGATGTTCAAGTGGAATCTCCTTTCCTGTAGTTTGAAGCCATTGTTCCGCGTCCTAGTCTGCAGGGCAGCAGAAAACAAGCTTGCTCCCTCCTCCCTATGACTTCCCCTCACATATTTGTATATAGGTATCATGTCTCCTCTCAGCCTTCTCTTCTGCAGGCGAAACATACCCAGCTCTTTAAGCCGCTCCTCATAGGGTTTGTTCTCCAGACTCTTGATCATTTTAGTCGCCCTCCTCTGCACGCTTTCCAGCTTGCTGGGATGGGATTAGGAGGCACCGTTTTACAATTGCTTTGTTCTTTCCTGGAGGAACGAACCCAGAAGGTAGTGCTGGGTGACTCCTGTTAGATCCCTTGGCCATTGGCCTGTGGGGTCCATCAGGGATCTATTCTGTCCCCCATGCTGTTTAACATTTACATGAAACCGCTGGGAGAGATCATCCGGAGGTTTGGAGTTTGGTGCCATATTTATGCAGACAACACCCAACTCTATTACTTCTTTCCACCAAAAGCCAATGATGCAGTTCTAGTCCTGAATTGATGTCTGTCAACAGTAATGGACTGGATGAGGCCGGGATGTGGCACAGGCTGGTTAGCAGCCAGCTACAACAAATCACTCTGACCAAGAGGTCATGAGTTCAAGGCCAGCCCAGTGCCTGCGTCTGTTTCTGTCTCTGTTCTATGTTATGGCACTGAATGTTTGCCTTATACAGTAGAGTCTCGTTTATCCAACGTAAACCGGCCAGCAGAACGTTGGATAAGCGAATATGTTGGATAATAAGGAGAGATTAAGAAAAAGCCTATTAAACATCAAATTAGGTTATGATTTTACAAATTAAGCATCAAAACATCATGTTATACAATAAATTTAACAGAAAAAGTAGTTCCATGGGCAGTAATGCTATGTAGTAATTACTGTATTTATGAATTTAGCACCAATATATCACAATGTATTGAGAACATTGACTACAAAAATGCGTTGGATAATCCAGAACGTTGGATAAGCGAGTGTTGGATAAGTGAGACTCTACTGTATGTGTAATGTGATCTGCCCTGAGTCCCCTTCGGGGCGAGAAGGGCAGGATATAAATACTGTAAATAAATAAATAAATAAATAAATAAATGAGGGCAAACAGATTGAAATTAAATCCTGACAAGATAGAGGTGCTCCTTGTCAGTCATAAGCCAGATCAGGGTATAGGGATGCAACCTGTGCTAGATGGGGTTACAATCCTCCTCAAGACGCAGGTACACATCTTAATAATAATAATAATAAAACTTTATTTATATACCGCCCTATCTCCTGGATGGAACTCAGGGTGGTTTCCAATCATAAAAACAACACAAACATTACATAGCAACATAATAACACTGTGACTTTCCACAATTAAAACTTGTGCACCAGCTGCGTCTGTACCTTGAGATGCCAGATCTGGCCATGATAGTACATGCCTTAGTTCAAGCTTGTAGCGAAGGGGGTGATTTAGGGGTTCAAACCATTCCAATTTTTTGTTCAGGTCAAAAGAAATCTAGTTTATTCATGAATTTTAAATGGTTAACCAAATGCCCATGCCAAGTATATGAGAAGCAAAAATTAGATTCCCTCCAGAACTGCAAGCACTATCAATCAAATTTTGATTGTTCACACTGTCATTACCTAAGGTAAGGTAAAGGTTTCCTCTGACGTTAAGTCCAGTTGTGACCGACTCTGGGGGTTGGTGCTCATCTCCATTTCTAAGCCGAAGAGCCGGCGTTGTCCGGAGACACCTCCAAGGTCATGTGGCCAGCATGACTGCATGGAGCGCCGTTACCTTCCCGCCAGAGCAGTACCTATTGATCTACTCACATTTGCAGTGGGCACTCATTCCGCTCCCGGGATTTGAACCTAGGACCTTTTGGTCCGCAAGTTCAGCAGCTCAGCGCTTCAACACACTGTGCCACCAGGGACCCCTTCATTAAAGTTAGTCATTACCTAACTTTCTTCCAATTTACATTGCAATAGCAGTGATAGCTGACATAGTGAATCCAGCTGGCCAATTGCAACATTCACACTTGCCCTCAACAGACAAGAGTTCCTTCTGCCATCCTGGACTTTCCACAGATATATAAACCTCCCTTGCCTAGTTTCCAACAAACCTCACAACCTCTGAGGATGCCTACCACAGATGTGGGCGAAATGTCAGGAGAGAATGCTTCTGGGATACGGCCATACCGCCTAGAAAACTCACAGCAACCCAGTGATTCCAGCCATTAAAGCCTTCGACAACACAAAGTTTTACGTCCTTACTTAGTTACAATCTTTCGAACCCATCTGCTGTCTGGGGTTGAAAATAATTGGGGAAATTCATTATATTATACAGCGGGGCCTTGGTATTCTTCA
Organism: Anolis carolinensis; assembly: GCF_035594765.1. Lineage (NCBI taxonomy): Eukaryota > Metazoa > Chordata > Lepidosauria > Squamata > Anolidae > Anolis > Anolis carolinensis. Next base: position 19,275,478 of record NC_085843.1, read on the forward strand.
CTGAGGTTTGTCTCTAAAGAGAGCTGGCCCCTCAGCAAACTACAAATCCCAGTCTTCCATAGTATTGAGTCGTGGCTGTTAAAGTGGGATCGAATTGTGTTAATATCCCAGTGTAAACACACCCTATGTTTGGACTGAAGCAAAGGACGGTCAAATTAAAAGGCAAAGCGATTCCTCATGGGAGCCAAAATGCCTGTGACCTGTTGCTTCACAAATGCTCAGCTTCTTGAGACATATTGGCTATTAAAAAGTCTTCCTTCAGGTTATTTATATGTATAAAATGTATATGAAACATATGTATATGATCAACATTTAATTTTAACTGCATACATTTGATAGATTCCATAGCATTCCATAGAATTCAGGCTTAGCTTGTAATATTATTGCGGCCTTTGTTTTGAGAATTGGATTACTTGTTATCCCCTCAGGACTACCACAGCAAGGAGAGCTTTGACGGACGGAGCAGGAGACCAATGGCCGGGCGCGGGCTTTAAAAAAATGTCCCGGCCCGCCCAATGGCCTTGCGAGGAGGTGGAAAAGGGGCGGGCACCACTGAGGGAAGAAGCACGCTGTGAGGGAAAGGGCGCCATTGTGTGGAGAGCGAGGCGAGGCGCTGTGGTGGGTGAGGACTTTTATCGTGCTTTTCCCCTGCAAAACTGAGGGGAGGGTAATCATCATAGCAATAATAAATTTCCTCTTTTCCACTATTCTGAATTGCTATAGCGTAAGCCTGCCAAACTGAGGGGAGGAGGAGAATAATAACAATAATAATTTTCCTATTTTTTAGCACAAACCTGCAAAAGTAAAGGTTATAAGTGTTGTCGATGGCTTTCATGGCCGGAATTACAGGATTGCTGCAATTTGAATGTTGCAATTGGCCAGCTTGGTTAGCACTGAATAGCCGTGTAGCTTCAAAGCCTGGTTGCATGGATTTCCCCAAGGCAGGAAACAGCCAGGCTTTGAAGCTGCAAGGCTATTTAATGTTAATCAAGCTGGCCAATTGCAACATTCACACTTGCCTCAGTCAGAAAGAGTTCTTTCTCCCACCCTGGGCATTATTCCATAGATATATAAACACCATTTGCATGGTTTCCAACAAACCTCACAACCTCTGAGGATGCCTGCCACAGATGTGGGCAAAACGTCAGGAGAGAATGACTCTGGAACATGACCTTACAGCCCAGAAAACTCATAGCAACCTAGTAAAGGTCATAGTTATTGTTGCCGGTATTATTATATTCCCCCCCCCCCTCTCTCTCGCTATATATATATATATATATATATATATATATATAGAGCGAGATATAATAGTATTATTATTCCACTTTCACTATGCCAAATATTATAGCACAAGCCTGCAATATATATATATAATTTATTATATATTTTAATGTTATTATAATTATTTATTTATGTTATTATTTTCCCACTTCCATCATATCAAATTATTATAGCACAAGCCTGGAAACGTAAATGTCATAGTTATTGTTGCTCTTGTAGCTATTTATATTATTTATTATTTGTTTTTATATATTTATTATACATTATTTAATATATATAATATTTAATAACTATGTTATTATAGTTATTTATATTATTATTGCTATTAATTTTCCCCCTTCCACCATGTCGAATTATTATAGCACAAGACTGCAAAAGGTCATAGTTATTGTTGTTATTTACATTATTATTATTAGTTTAGTCCCTTCAGAGAGATAGGGCGGTCTGCAAACGAAATTATTATTATTATTATTATTACAGTATTATTCCACTTTCACTATGCCAAATATTATAGCACAAGCCTGCAAAAGTAAAGGTCATAGTTATTGTTGCTGTTATTTATTACATTATTATTTCTCATCCTTCCACCATGTCAAATTACACTATGTAACAAAATTGTACATTTTTTCTGTTTCTAGTTTGAACTGTTATAGCACAAGCCTAAAATATCGAGAGTCCTCGTTGTTGTTGCTATTTACTACATTATTATTGTTGCTGTTGTTGTTTTCCTACTTCCAGCATGTTTGATTATTATAGCACAAGCCTGTAAAACCGAGGGTCATAGTAGTAGTAGCAGGACTAATAATGTTCCCATTTCCATCATGTTGAATTATTGTAGCATATGCATGCAGAAGTAATAATGTTTCACCTGTTTTAAAGCACAATCCTTTCCATGGCTTCCTAGAAAGGAACTGTCATGGCCAGCAGTCTCTTTCGCCTGACTCGGCTGCTCCTGGTGACTGATCTCCAGCAGAGGGAGGACTCTTCCCATATTCCAGCAAGCTTTGGAAGAGTCAACCAGGCTTTGGGATAGGCATTTTCAAACTGCAGCCTTCCAGCTGTTTGGGTCCCCAACTCCCAGAATTCCTGACACAAGCTGGCTACGGTTTCTGAGAGCCGGAGGCCCAAACAGCTGGAGGGCCACAGTTTGAGGATGCCTACTTTGGAACATGGAAAGGCCACAGGCTCCAGTGATTACCTGTAAAAGCTTGCTGAAACAGGTGGCGGCTGAGAGCTCATGATAAAAGGGCCAGGGAGGGGCCTTTAATCTGCTCAGCCAGACAGGTCCTGGGACTCACTACCTAAATTACAAGCCTCAGATTTCTTCAAGAGGCAGCAATCAGATTTAAAGTGGATCTATGCTCTAGTGCAGGGGTCCTCAAACTTTTTAAGCCGAGGGCCAGTCCACAATCCTTCAGACTGTTGAGGGGCCGGATTATCATTTGAAAAAAAATACAAACAAATTCCGATGCACACTGCACATGTCTTATTTGTAGTGCAAAAACAACAACAACAACAATAATGAAAGAACAATACAATATTTAAAAATAAAAACAATTTTAACCAACATACATTTATCAGGATTTCAATGGGAAGTGTGGTCCTGCTTCTGGCCAATGAGATAGTCAAGTTAATTAGGGTTGTTGTTGTTGTTGTTGTTGTTGTTGTTGTTGTTGTGTGCCTTCAAGTCATTTCAGACTTTGGGCGAGCCTAAGTCTAAAATTTATTTATTATTTATTTACTGCATTTATTTACTACATTTGTATCACACCCTTCTCACCCCAAAGGGGACTCAGAGTGGCTTACAAATTATATGTACATACAATATATTATATTATTAGCATAGCACAATATTAGCATTATATATTATTACTAGCTGTGCCTGGCCACGCGTTGCTGTGGCGTTGTCTGGTGGTGTTGGTGAGAAATTGTTGAGGTAGTGGTGGTATTGAATGTCTGTTGTATGGTTGTCTTTATGTTTAGTATGCACACTGAAGTGGATTATATGGATAATCCAGTTCAAAGCAGATAATATAAGATTATAAATGGGTTATATAGCTGTGTGGAAGGGCCTTGAGTCTACACTGACATATAATCCAGTTAAAATCTGTGGAAGAGGCCTAAGTGAAGCCTAACTGTGGCTGTCCCCTGGGCTGAGTAGGTTGCTAGGAGACCAAGTGGGCGGAGCTTAGCCTTCAAACTGGCAGCAATTGGATAAAAACTATTATTCCTCTCCCTGTAATTAGGACTTTATTTTTCTTTTCTTTTTGTTGTATCAACCTAGAGCCGTGAATGATGGGTTGTGTTGTCAAATTTCGAGTTTAGGGGTCCTGTAGTTTTGTTGTTTTGTCCGCTGCCCTGATGCCATCACTCTTTTATATATATAGATAGATGTTGAACTATACCACTATACTGTTATATTATTAGTAATATTATATGTAATATAGAATATATAATTAATATTATTATATGGTATTATTATTAGTGTTATATTGTATTACATTATAATATTATTATCAATATTATATCTATATACAATATATTATATTATAAAACTGAGGGCGGGGGCCAGGTAAATGACCTTGGAGGGCCGCATTCGGCCCCCGGGCCTTAGTTTGGGGACCCCTGCTCTAGTGTGTCAATCCATTTCTGGGCACAATTCGAAGTGCTGGTTATGACCTTTAAAGCCCTAGCCGGTTCAGGTTCAAGCTATTTGGCCAACCACATCTCCTTGTACAAACCTGCCCAGGCCCTGAAATCTTCAGGAGAGGCCCCTCTCTTGGTCCCACCTCCATCTCAAGCCCGGTGGCTGCCCCTGGACTCTGGAACTCCCTGCCCAGGGAAGCCACAATACTCCCCTCCCTGCTGTCCTTCCAGCAGCAAGCTAAAACCTTTTTATTCAGGCAGGCTTTTAAAGATGAAGTTGTTTAAGATCTAGCCGGGGGTGCTGTGGTTTTTAAATTTGAATATGTTCGATGGATTTTAACTGTGAATATTTTTAGTGCTGTTTATGTTTAATTCTATTTTAATGTTTGCACATTTGTATATTTTAAATTGTATACTAATGCTTTTATGTCAAGCTGCTTTGAATTCCCTTTGGGGATATAAAGCGGGGTATAAAGAAATTAATAATGAGGTAAATGTTTCCCCTGACGTTAAGTCCAGTCATGTCTGACTCGGGGGCTTGGTGCTCATCTCCATTTCTAAGCTGAAGAGCCGGCATTGTCCGTAGACACCTCCAAGGTCATGTGGCCGGCATGACTGCATGGAGCGCCGTTACTTTCCCGCCAGAGCGGTACCTATTGATCTACTTGCATTGGCATGTTTTCGAACTGCTAGGTTGGCAGGAGCTGGAGCTAACAGCTGCTGCTCCCGGGGTTTGAACCTGGGACCTTTTGGTCTGCAAGTTCAGCAGCTCAGCGCTTTTACCCACTTCGCCACTGGGGCTCCTAATAAGGAGGTACTAAGACACATATGCCAAAGTCAAGTCAGAATCCGGCCCGCTAATCCACTGTGTCATATTTTGTGGCCCTCCAGATACGGGCTGCAACTGTATTCTTAATCATTAGAAATCATGACTAGAACTAATGGCAGGAGTTGTTCATGGATTAAACAGCTTTTTAAAGGCAACCATAAGGTTGATGTGCATAATTATAGTAATGTGATGCCACATTCATTGCTATGGTTCCATCCTACAAACTCTGGAATTGCTTAGGAGGCAGCCGTGACAATTAAAGTGGAATCATAACTGGGTAATATGTATTTAATCTGAATCAAAAGTGTGGGTTGTTGTATGTTTTCTGGGCTGTAGGGCCATGTTCCAGAAGTATTCTCTCCTGACGTTTCAAAAGTGTGTTTTATACTTGCTTTCTTTTAGGACAGTACTAGGAGTTATTCTTTGATCATATCTCCAGCCTTGGTAGCATGTCATCACATTTGGCAGGGATTCAAGGAACCCACACCAAAACAGCTAGGAGAACTACAGTCATCACTCCACATTTGCAGTTTTGACTTTTACATAAAGTATATGATTTTCATTAAAATGTCTCTCTAGAAATCTCAAAGTACACAAGTATGGTCATTTGGCCAACTTCCTCCAGTCTTTCTGGAAGACCTAGAGATAACTTCTCTCTAGGAATGCCTAGGTCCACCAGTGAGATTCAGCGGCCAGCTTCCAGAAGTAGTTGATCACAGAGATCCTAGAAATTCCTAGGGTACATTTACACTAGAATTAATGCAGCATGACCCCACTTTAACTGCTGTGGCTCAATGCTATGGAATCATGGGAGTTGGAGTTTTAGCCTTCTCTGCCAAAAAGTGCTGGTGCCTCATCAGGCTACAGCTCCCTGGATTCCATAGTATTGAGCCATGGCCATTAGAGTGGTGTCAAACTGTATTAATACTGCTCCGTTAGAGATAAGTTTTCTCTGGTAAAAAAAAAATAGGAACCCTTGTCACAATTATACAGCATTACATTTACACGTGAGTGTGAAGAGTGAAGCAAATGTATTTTTTTGGCTTTAGCTAGATGTCTTGGGAAAATTGTTTATGAGTTGGCCTTGGGAAATTCCTCAAGCTATCAATTTAATTCTCTGATTGTAATTTTGAACCAAGGAGCTTGACAAAGAGGCTTAGGCTTAAAGAACCACCAACACAAATTGAAAACCAGGGGAGGAAACATGACAGAAGGAAAAAGAAATATGAGGACTTAAAATACAGACAAGTTGATTAGTTATTCTCAAAGGCCCTCACAAATTTCCTCTGTGCCGCTTTGAGTCCCACCCATGGGAGAAAAGTGGGATAAGAATGAATAAATAATAATAAATATTAGATATTGTCCATTGTTACATTGTCCACATTATTTTATTTATAATGAACATTTTGGTGTGTGAACCAGCATGGTATGCTTTGAGCCTTGGATTTCAGAAGATCAGGGTTCAAATTCCTATATGGTATCAGAATCCACTGGGTAGCCCTGGAAATGTCAATCTATCAGTCCACCTTAACACATTGAGAAATTTCCCAATTGTAGGACACTTCAGCCTCTTATCAAGCATGGAGAGGCATTGAGCTCATCAGATGAGTTGAACTACTTCTGGTCGTCATGCACAGCCCTCTGTGGTTGAAAAGGCAGAAATCTGCTGAAAGGGAACTCCGGCAATGTGACCTCATCATATTGACAGATTTCCTCCTAGAAATTTTCTAGCATGGAGAGGCTCTTAGCTCATCACATATTCCATGTTTGAAAATAGGCAGAAATGTCCTGAAATGAGGGAACTCTGAACATGGGTCAGCAATTGTGTTCAGAGCTCCTACTTCTTATTGGATTTTACTCCCGTCTTTACAACTGAAAAACAGGTGGGATGGGAATAATCAAAGTTTCCCCATCTTGTTTCATTGCCCAACAATCAGCAGTCTCTTGTAGCCTATGTGGTTCGATGCAGAACAGTAAGATGCCACGGAACCAATGGTTTTAACTTGGCTCACTGTTTTTTGTATGGGGTTCCATATAGATCAGTAAGATCCAATGGAAAGCAATGATCTTAATCAGGCTCACTGTCTCTTGTATTCAATGGGGCTCAATGCAGATAAATGGGATCCCATGGAAAGCAATGGTTTTAACCTGGCTTACTGTCTCTTGTATCATATGGGGTTTGATGCAGATCGATAGGATGACATGGAAAGCAATGTTTTTAACCTGTCTTACTGTTTTGTATCCTTTGGGGTTCCATGCAGATCAATAGGATCCCATGGAAAGCAATGGTTTTAAACTGGTATCAGTCTTCTTTAATGTAAGGGGCATTGGGCAGGGCAAGGGATCCCTTGGTTTTTGGATACTGTTGTTTCTGCTTATTAAAAAAAGTAATACTGGCCTTTTGATGAATGTAAAAAATTAATGTATTGCCAGCTCTTAAGTTTCCACATGTGAGTTTGATGGGAAGGCAGTAGGGCGATTACCTTAAAGGGGCGGTCACCCATCCTTTCCTTCTCAATGTGATGAATTGGATAAGTGAAAGACATTGACAAACCTACTTTGAAGAAACCTTGCTGAGAAAACCCCATTATAGGTACACCTTAACACCACCATAAACTGGAAACTACTGGAAGACATGCAAGAACAGGACAGATTCACAACTCTGTAGAAAAATGAATTGCTCTGTTCTAGAATAGTAAATTCTGTTACACTTTTTTGGAATATTTTGTAGTGATTGATAATAATTTTTTGATGGTTATTTTAAAACACAAGCAACAACCACGTTGTTGAATAGGGATTGAATACCTGCAGAATAGGAATTGAGTGAAGCAGGTTCTTTGGGGAAAGACTTGCAAGTTGTTGATATCATTGTCAAAATGCCCTGTCTTATAAGCATTTGGTACATTGAGGATGGCGGATGACAAAATAATGGGACTGAAACTCCATTATTTCTCACAATTGGCTATACTACCCAGGGATGGTGGGACCTGTAGTCCTCCAGATGTCCAACAACATTTGGAAGGCAACATTTTGCCTGTTTGTGCAGTACAACAGTCAAGGTTGGAGAATAGATAGAAGGATCTCTTCAGATGCGTTATATGAATGGGTAGGTTCATAAAGTGTCTTATGCATTTTGGTTGTCCAATAAAGCGATCACTCTTTTATTTATTTTAGTGAGTTACACCTGGAGAAATGAGTGGAAGAGCTCGTGCTAAAGCCCGAGGGGTTTATAGAGGAGAAGGGACATTAGAACAACCTGGCTCCCCCAGAGCGGTATGTTTGTGAAGCAATCTTTTACAAAATTTTATCTGTTCTTAGATGTGTTAGGGCTTGATTTACCCATTAGCAGAATGAGGCATATTGTCACATACTGTAAATTTGTGGGGTTCATTAAACTCGAGCAAAATGCTTAGTATTTGCTTGGTATAAATTTCTCACCAAAATATTTTGGATAATTTCTGCAAGTATTGTATGGGGCTATTCCTATAAAAAATCAGATAGCATTACTTATTTGCTATTGCCAAACAGAAATAAAAAAGGAAAGGCATTTTAGGTTTGCACTAGAAACGAACAACAGATATATTAAAATGTAAAATCGATTATAATGCTTACATTGCAAAGCAGGCTAATAATAAATGAATCACATGATTGGCTAGTGCCATTAAGTACTCTTAATATGTTACCATATTTTATACAGTAGGTTTCTTTCCAATCAGTGTGTTCAAGATCAATTTCAGTCTTCTAAGACTTAGCAGCTGGAGGTACAGAGAAAATTATACACCATTCTGAGCTCTTGCTGCTTAAAAGAAAATAGGATATTGCATGTGGAATTCTCTGTCCTATATGTATGATCTCCTGCTAGTTGCATCTCATTTGCATCTGCTTTAGAAAGACAGTCAAAACACAGGCAATCCAATGATGAATAATACTGGTTTCCCACCCTAATGCTTTACAGGTGTTTGGGTTTCTCAGCCTGGTGCCTTTTGCTTTCCAATATTTTTTGACCATTTGTCCAATTAGCTGGGACTAATGGGGGCTGAACACATTTTGGGTGGGCACTGGATTGGAGAAGGTTACTTTATTGCCACTCTTCACTTCCTGAAGTATTTTTACGCCCCTTCCACACAGTTGAATAAAATCCCACATTTTCTGCTTTGAACTGGATGGAATATATGGCAGTGTGGACTCCAATAACCCAGTTCAAAGCAGATATTGTGGGATTTTCTGCCTTGATATTCTGGGTTACATGGCTGTGTGGAAGGACCCTTAGAAATAAGGTAGAGCAGGCATCCTCCAGGAAATAATGCCCGGCTGCTCACTGGAGGGAAGGACATTAAAAGCAAAGCTGAAGTATTTTGGCCACATCATGAGGAGACAGGAATGCTTGGAAAAGATCACGATGCTGGGGAAAATGGAAGGAAAAAGGAAGAGAGGCCGACCAAGGGCAAGATGGATGGACGGTATCCTTGAAGTGACTGGCTTGACCTTGAAGGAACTGGGGGCAGTGACGGCCCACAGGGAGCTCTGGCGTGGACTGGTCCATGAGGTCACAAAGAGTCGAAAACAACTGAACGAGCTGAACACACACACACAGGCATCCTCAAGCTCCAGCCCTCCAGCTGTTTTGGGCCTCCAACTCCCAGAAGTCCTAGCAAGCTTGTTCAGTGGTCAGGAATTCTGGGAATTGGAGGCTGGAGGACTAGAGTTTGAGAATTCCTGAAGTAGAGTCATTGCGTTACCAAACAAAGATGGCTTCATAATAAATGATCAGAGAAGTTAATCTATAAACTGTGATATTTCTCTTGGGATATTTTGATTTCTGATGATTGTTTAAAAACTGTAAAATGTTCCGATGTTAGTCAAATTTCTTTTTAGATATGTGTATATATATCTTCAAGTAATCATTTGAATTTTGACTCCATGAATTTCATAGAGTTTTAAAAGGCAATATTCAGAGAAGGTTTTGCCAGTTCCTTCCTCTGAAATATAGCATATTGTTTCTGGTATTTGTTGGCAGTTTCCCATGTATGTATTAACCAGGGCAGATCCTGCTTAGTTTCAAAGATCAAATGAGATTTTGTGCCCTTAGGGCAGTGGTTCTCAACCTGTAGATCCCCAGATGTTTTGGCCTTCAACTCCCAGAAATCCTAACAGCTGGTAAACTGACTGGGATTTCTGGGAGTTGTAGGCCACAACACCTGGGGACCCACAGATTGAGAACCACTGCCTTAGGGTATTTAGGCCTTTTGGTTAGAAATTATATCTAATACAGACTGTAAACTGCTTTGGGAAAATGTCTATTTTGAAAGACAGCATATAAATAAACATGAATCACAGCTACAGTATATGTTGCTGTCAGCAATACTGTCAGAAATTGTTGATATTTCTTTTTGTGCATCTAGCTCACGAATGCTATGTATCTCAAATGTTGTATTGTTTGATTCCAGCAGCAGACTACACAGTTTAGTTTACTCTGGAACTAAACAAGAAGAATCTTCAATAATCTGCAGCTTATTTTCATGTGGCTCTTGACTGAATTTTACAAACTCTCTATAAGCAATCAGTTCAGACCTTGGGCACAGGAAATCAGTTCTTCCCTGAACAGCCTACTAGCAGAGACAGGAAAGTTAGTGGGAAAGGATTGATATTTTAATGGCTAATATGATTTTAAAATCCACAGTACATTGAAATGGATACATTACTATTTTTAGAGAATACATCAAACTTCAGCTGTGGATCATCACTTTATTTTGGCTATCTTTTTTCTCCAGATATTTTTTAGCATAGAAAAATATTTTTGTGGCGAAACCATATAATATCAAAACTAATCATAACAACAAATAAAACAGAAAGTGACTGGATTCAGAATGATGTATACAAGAATTTAACAGTCATAACATTTGGGAGATTAACTGATGAAGTGCAAACATTTTGGAGAAAGGCAAACTTTGTCTCTTCAAAAGGGGCAAAAAACAAGGAACTACATAGAGTCAGCCTGACCTCAATACTAGGAAAAATGTTAGAATGGATTATTCAAGAGTCTCTTTGTAAACATCTTTATGAAAATGTAGTGACCAGTAGGAGTCCGCATGGGTTTGTCAAAAACAAATCCTATAAAACTAATATCTTTTTAAATCTTATCCCTAGTTTAGTAGATGGTGGGAAGACTGGAGCCATTTACTGGATTTTAGCAAATCATTTCATAAAGTCTCCCACATTATTTTGATTAGCAAACTGATTAAATGTGGAAGAAATGGGAACACTTTCAGATGTTCCAAAAAGTTGGTACAGGAGAGTACCTTTTGATTGAACGTTAGAAGGAACTTCTTGACAATAAGAGCCATTCAACAATGAAAACAATTTGCTAGAAAGTTGGTGAGGTCTCCTCCTTTGGAGATGTTCAAAAAGAGGTTGGACAGCTACCAATGAGGGATGCTTTGAGGTTTCTGCATTGATCAAGGAATTGGTCTCAAAGACCCTTGAGAGCCCTTCCTACTCTATGATGCTATGACTCTGTGCCATATATGAGTAAGTGTAAGTATATATAACTTTTTCTTACACTGTAATTAGTGCAGAAGATGTATCAGTGGAGAAAGAAGTTGCATGTTCATAAACCTTCAGTTTTTATTTTATTCCTTCTATCACCCCACAGGGTTATTCTGGTAGCAGTGGTCCCTTAGCTTTGGAGAGTGGGAGAGATGATGGCAGTAGCCACACGAGAGCTGGAAATAGTCCTCCAAAATGTAAGTGTATGATTTCATTATGCAATAACTATGAAAATGTTTATATATTCATTTATTGCATTTATATCTTTCGTCTTTTTTTCACATTGGATTTCAAGATGGCTTGCAACAACGTTAAAAGAAGATACAACTAAAATGCGATGATTTAAAAGTTTAAATACAGTAGAGTCTCGCTTATCCAACGTAAACGGGCCGGCAGAATGTTGGATAAGCAAATATGTTGGATAATAAGGAGAGATTAAGGAAAAGCCTATTAAACATTAAATTAGGTTATGATTTTAAAAATTAAGCACCAAAACATCATGTTATACAACACATTTGACAGAAAAAGTAGTTCCATGGGCAGTAATGCTATGTAGCAATTACTGTATTTACGAATTTAGCACCAAAATATCATGATGTATTTCAAACATTGACTATAAAAATGTGTTGGATAATCCAGAACGTTGGATAAGTGAGACTCTACTGTATTAACAATTATTATGTTCTAAATAAAGTCACTTATGGTTGTGGCAGAGAATATACATTGTGCTCAGCTGTCTTGCTTATATCGTGAACTGCTTGCACAAAATTTCAGTAAATCAGTAATCTTTTACTTGCTCAATATGCAAATGAAAATGTCAAATCAGCTATGAAGTAATACAAATTAATAGCAAATCAATGACATGACAGATTGCCTTATATACCATTATGTACATATCATAATATGACTATATTTTATATACTAAAAATTCCTACTATTTTCATTTATCTTTTTAATGTTTATGTTGTTTTTATCCCATTCCTCTTGAGACCACCAATATTTTATCTTTTTCTTTTTTGCTCTTCAAGTTGGCTTTTCTGCTGGAAGTGCTGGCTATAAAGTGATGGACAGAGGAGGAAAGATCCGTTGTAACTTTTCAGACATGGGAGTAAATACCAGGGAGAAAATGGAACATGTCAGAGATTCTAAAACAGGTGTAGTAATAGGTTGATTTCATTGGGAATCAAACAATTTTGGGTTGATTTTTAAAACGGGCTGTGGCGCAGGCTGGTGAGCAGCCAACCAGCTGCAACAAATTACACTGACCAAGAAGTCACGTGTTTGAGGCCAGCTCGGAGCCTATGTTTGTCTTGTCTTTGTTCTGTTAAAGGCATTGAATGTTTGCCTTATATGTGTAATGTGATCCGCCCTGAGTCCCCTTCGGGGTGAGAAGGGCGGAATATAAATACTGTAAATAAATAAATAAATAAACTAAAATGTCTAGAAAATGTTCAGTTAGATTATATTTTATAAGGTCAGGAAGAATTTGGGAAGTGAGCTCCCTAGCTGGAAATTGGAAAGGCCATAACAATTAGAAATAAATTATATTACTTTTGTGTATCCACACTACATACTTATAGCAATTTGATTTCCCTGTAACTTCCATGTCCCCACGCTGTGGAATCCTGCTATTTGTAGTTTTGTTAGTAAACATTACTTGAGCATGATGTGGGGGCATGACACCGGGTGACACCATCTGAAGGAGTGACACCAAAATCACTGTCTGTAAATATATGTGCAGAGTGAAGGTTGCTCTTGCTCCCCATATCCCAAATAAGCACTGATCCTGAACACGTGCATGCCAACTTGTTTTCAGGAGAAGCAACTCCTGTAAGGAGTACCTCTCTTCACCTTCAATAGACCAAGCCCCAATTCCAGGACCAGCAACACTCAGAACCTGTTACATATTGGAATGATAAACATAAGACAATGCTGAGGCAGACACTTGTGAAAATCCATTATCATAGGAGGGCAATTTACAATTCGGGTGTCTATCTAGGTAAATTTCTAGTCATTTGACAAGTAACACGCTGAAGAGTTAGATATGTCTACATGCAAATTATTAAACAATTTTGTTTATTTCAGGCTCCAGTGGAATTCCTGTAAAGGTTGTTACCAACCTATTTGGGTTAAGCATGCCTAGAGAATGGCAGCTATATCAGTATCATGTGAAATTTAACCCAGAGCTGGAATCAAAGCGCCTGAAGGCTGCACTCGTCTACAACCATCCTGTTTTTAAAGGGAAACCAGTGGTTTTTGATGGTGTATCAACACTGTTTCTTGCACACAAGCAGGAAAACGAGGTAAAGCTCCCTGAATGTGTATGCATCTGTTATTAAAAAGTATACAAATGCAGCAGCTTTCATTCATCCTTTTCCATATTTTTGCCCATAAATTGTAATGGACTGGGTGGGAAAATAGTCTGTGGGAGAAAATTTTTAAAAAATTAAGTCTTCGGCATCTGTGAACTGACTGCTGGTTTGGTCATGCTTACTACCAGTATATGTGGTACATGAAATAATTATTTTACATAAACAAGTTTTTTTTTCACAAAGTAAGAGACTGCTTTATGGAAAATGTAACGATTTTCCCCCTTGTGGTCTCGATTTCAAATCATAATGTATTATGCTTTTTGTTGTAAATCTTAATATATCTTTAAAAAATAAGTGATTTGGGATTTGATGATAAAGAACAGCGTAATCATTGTGATTGGCACATTACATTCAGACTGGAGGAGCAGATTACGTATATAGTCCCCAGAGAAAAACATACCTATCCTCAAATTTTCAGGGCAGAGGGCACTATTGTGATTTGGAATGGAAGTTACATAAAGGGTGTTCACGGTCTACAGTGAGAATCTATTTTCAGAAATCCCATTTTGAGTCTTCTAAATATCTTTATTATATTTTATACCATATTATATCAATACAATAATAATAATTAATAATAAACTTTTATTTATACCCTGCCACCATATCCCATAGGGACTCAGGATGGCTTACAAATAGCACACAATGGTGCCACACAACATATACAATACAGTATATTAACATTAAAACCAGTAACACGTTAAAAAACCAGACATATAAAATTAGCAAGGGCCATAGAATCAACAATATGGCAAAGAACGGGTTAAAAAAATAGAAGATGCAAGAACAGAAAACAGAAAGATTGAAAATTTAACTTTCAGTCTTCCTTTCAGTAGTTGTATGGATTCGATATACCTCTCACGTTAACATCATCAAACTGAAAGTTTGTTGCAAAAAGTAAATGATGGGCTCCCATTCTTTATGAAAAGACAGCCATGATCTTTCTCTAATCAAGCAAGTTAACTTTTTCTGCTTCTGCTATGTTTGTCAATTTCCGTGGCCACTCATCCTTAGTTTTGAATTATTTCTGTTTTTGTGTACATCACACTCAACATTATGACCATGTATGTATGTATGTATGTATGCATGTATGCATGTCAGGAGTGACTTGAGAAACTGCAAGTTGCTTCTGGTGTGAAGAGAATTGGCCGTCTGCAAGGACATTACCCAGGGGATGCCCGGATGTTTTGCCATCCTGTGGGAGGTTTCTGTCATGTCCCCACATGGGAAGCTGGAGCTGACAGACGGGAGCTCACCCCGCTTCCTGGATTTGAACTGCCAACCTTTTGATCAGCAGTCCTGCCGACACAAGGGTTTAACTCATTAAGTCACCAGGGGCTCCAGATCATATACTAAAACAGTGTTTTTTTGTGTTTTATCCAGTCATGCATCGAACAATCTACCCAGCATACTTCTCCATTCTGTTCACTTTTCCATTCAGTTTTTCCCCCACACCCTACATAGGCACTCCACACACCCATTTTTAAACATTGGAATATTCAAAGGGAAATGCCTTTGGCTCCTCCTCCAATTTTGTCTTAGTTCTGTTGATTTGTTTTTTCCAACATTCCAGAATCTGCCAGGAGAACTCTGAGCTAGTTTGACCATCATAGTAAGCCATTGTTTGTTTGTTTATTTATTTATTATTCAAACTTATATGCCGCCACTCCCCTAGGGCTCGGGGCGGCTTGTGACAGAACAGGCCGCAATGGACATTAGGCTTCCATGCATTCTGCCTCTTGTACTACCTCAAAAAGGATATTAAATAGTTTTTGCTTCACTTTTTGATTAACCACAGTTTAATGTGATTTCCAAACCATAATCTTTAATTAAACTGAGCTTTAATTTTTTTGAAACAACCATGATTGGAATTTGTATTGTTTCAAATAAACCACAGTTAAAATTAATGTCAATCTGTCAGGTTAAAAAAATGAGTTAATCAAGAATTGACATGAAAGCTTAGTTAATTGCACTTTCTGTTTGCTTATGGTCGCAAACAGTGACTTGACAAAAAGCTAGTACTTTGGTATCCATTAGGGTTTGGTTTGGTATCCTTCCATGGATACCAAAATGTGGGGATGCTTAAGTCCTATTATATACAGTGGTGTAGTAAAATGATGCATCTTATATAAAATGGCAAAATCAAGATGTTGGGGGAGGGAGGAGGGATGTTTTCAAGCATAGAAATGGTTGAATCCATAGATACAGGATCCATGGATATGGAGAACTGACTATAGTTAACAGTTAAAAAATTAAAACACGTAAATAAAAGAAAGCTGAAGTCATCTGATTAAACGCTTCTTAATATAACTTAAATTGCCATCTGTCTCAAAAAAGCTACTTGCCTGTAGGCAGAAGAACCACAGGCTAGCTGCCTTTGGTGGGCTCTTCCAAAACCTGGGAGTTGCTACCAAGAAGACTTATGTTATGGTTGAGCCTTATGGCTCCAATACTGGGAGACGTGGTCGTAAGACTCCTCGAGAGTCAGACTCTCTTGAGGAGCGAGAGAGGAAACGGCTGCGGGACATATTTGCAGAATCAACTGACGAAGACTCCTTTGAGGGTTTTACTGAGAGAATGGAGGAAGAGGTGGTTAGCTCAGAGGAGGATGACATGGAATGGACTCGTGTGAGGGAGGATTTGGGTGTTCCTGGTAATGATAGCATGGGAAGCGACTGGCGGGTTGCAGGATCGGACCCGTGGACGAGCTGGAGGGATGGAACGGGATCCACAGCTGGGGATGCTGTGGGGCGTAGTCAAAGATGTTTTAGCTCTGATGAGGATGATGATGATGAGGCACCTGGAATTAGGGTAACAGCTGATAGCGATGAGGAATTGTAACTGGCATAAAATGGGGTCTTGAATCCAGGGCTAATTGCGTTGGGCAAGGTAATCTGGACGAACGCTTGGGCTCTTGTTGGGAATTTCCTGAAGACGGGTGTGTTTCGTTTGCTGAATACGTAAGTTACCAAGGACACTGGGCATAGGCGGCGGGAGGAACTGTGTGGGCTTTTGTTGTGCAACCTGTGTTTAATCTTATTAGCTTGGACCTCCGTCGTCTTCTTGACGGACATTATTTACCTACTCGGAATTGACGCTGGACTGGCTGACTGACTGACTGACTGACTACGACCTTGGACTACCCTTTCTTTGGCTATCGGTGGAATTCGTGTAACCTAAGACGCCTGCACCTGACTATCGACCTCGGACCGGATTGGGACCCCGCTGACCGCTGCAACCCTGATTGATGTATTTGGACCCGGAGTTCGCCCGCTGCACGGAGGAGTAACAACTTAGTTACTCAACCACAGCTGTTGAGTAGCAGAGAGGAATCTGCTGCCAGTATTTATGTTTTGTTGAATCTTTGTTTACCAGCTTTTGTTTGTTTAAAGTGCCAGGCTGAAGTAAGCATTTTTGGTTTAACCCGGATTAAACTCCTGTTTAATCCGGTTTATCTTTTGAACCGTTTTGAGTGACTTTTCATATTGAAGGCGAGTGTTTGCCTAGCTCTTTGTTTTTTATGAGCATTTTTTGGTTCTGTATCTTTAATAAACTGTGTTGAATCTTATCTGGTGGCGTTCTGTCTTTGACAGATTGCCCAACGCCAGAAAAAAGTTTTTTCTAGTTAGGTAATTACATTTAGAAGACGATGGAGGAGCTTAAGGCTCGTTTTGACCAGCTGCAGGCTGCATTTTACGCTGCACAAGCAGCACAGCCAGCTAAAGGACATGTAATGACTCCCGAACGTTTTGACGGGTCTCGAAATAAGTTGCCTACTTTTTTGGCGCAAATTGAACTTTATTTTTCCCAAATTAGTGCTCAGGCTTTTCCTACGGACACCAGTAACGTGGCATTTATTTTGAGTTTATTGACCGGTCCTGCGGGACAATGGGCCACTAATGTAATTTTGGGAAACGACCCAGTCAAGGACAATTTAAATGATTTCAAGAAGTTACTATCTGACACTTTTGGGGACCCCCTCCGTATGGAGAATGCTAGCTGGGCTCTTTATCGGTTGAAACAGGGAAAGGGGTCTGTTTTGGACTATTTAAACAAGTTTAATTCTTATCGCCATCAACTTGACTGGGGAGAGAATGCGTTTATGCTCTTGTTTATTGCGGGCTTAAATGATTATCTCCAGGATGAATTGGCGCGTTTAGAGCCGGCAGAAAACTGGGACGCTTTGGTGGCAAAAGTTTTACGTTTAGACGCCCGGTTCGAATCTCGCAAACAGTCTAGAGCAATGTATGCGCCAACTGTATCTGCGCCTAGGGCACCTGTAGCAAAAGGGGAGGAACCTATGGAACTTGGGGTGTTTAGAAAATTGTCAACGGCAGAAAAGGACCGTAGAAGACAATTGGGACTGTGTTTGTATTGCAGGAATGCTGGGCATTTTGCTAGAAATTGTAATGTTAAGCCTTCACAGCTTTCGGGAAAAGGTCAGCCCTAGTGCGACGTGAGTCCAACGCACTAGGGCTTCTAAAGCAGTCACTTGAGGGGAAGAAACATGTCTTTGTACCCATTTCTTTATCTGTTGGGGGAAAAGAACTTGCTTCTACTCTGGCACTGCTGGACTCAGGGACTACGGTCTCGTATGTGGATGTTGGGTTTGCAAGGAAGCATGGGCTTCCTACAGTACGAAAAGCATGCAATATATGGGTGGAAGGAGCGGACGGGAAACTGCTGGAGTCTGGGGTGGTTAATTGTGAGACCTCAGAAATAACGTGGGAGGTACAAGGAGTAACGGGAAAGTTTGTTTGGGACATTACACGTTTACCAAGATATAATGTAATCCTGGGAATGGATTGGTTAACTTTGGTAAATCCTCAAGTGGATTGGGTGAAGCGTACTATAGCTTTTAACAGGCAGGAATGTTTTGCTCTTAGTCCTTCTCAGCCTGACATGGAGGGTGTGCCTGTTGAATATAAGGAATTTCAAGATGTGTTTTGTAAGAGGGAAGCAGACAAGTTGCCGCCTCATAGACCATATGATTGTGCGATTAGACTAGTAGAGGGCGCTAAATTACCAGCAGGAAGGTTGTACGCTTTAACAGTACCAGAAAGACAAGCTTTGAGGGAATTTCTTGACGAAAACCTAGCCAAAGGGTTTATCCGCCCATCTAGCTCTCCAACTGCCGCACCTGTGTTCTTTGTAGCTAAAAAGACGGGAGAGCTTAGACTAGTGTGTGATTATCGGGTACTTAATAAAAACACCATTCGTGATAGGTATCCGCTACCTTTGATTTCGGAATTACTATCAAGAGTGCAAGGGGCTAAGATTTTTACCAAGCTTGACCTGCGGGGGGCGTATAACTTGATTAGGATACGGGAAGGTGATGAATGGAAGACGGCATTTAACACGTGTTTCGGATGTCACGAGTTCCGAGTAATGCCTTTCGGACTTTGCAATGCGCCCGCGGTCTTCCAAAGATTCATAAATGATGTGTTTAGAGATTTAATTGATCAATTTGTGGTGGTTTATTTGGACGATATATTGATTTTCTCTAAGGATGAAAAGGAACACCAGCAGCATGTAAAACAGGTACTGCACCGTCTACGGGGTAATGGGCTTTTTGCTAAGGCTTCCAAATGTGTGTTTCACGTGTCTGAAGTTGAGTTCCTGGGACATGTAGTTTCGGGAAAGGAACTCAAAATGGATCCGCACAAAGTTGACGTGGTCAACTCATGGCAAGAACTCAAGTCTAAGAAAGATGTACAGCGATTCTTGGGATTTGCTAACTATTACCGAGAGTTTATCCCAAACTTTGCCAAACTCACTGTACCTTTAACGCAACTTTTGCGAAAGAAACAACCGTTTGTGTGGGGACGGGAGGCTCACGATGCATTTCTACAGTTGAAGTCTAGTTTCCAGGCTGACAACATACTAATCCATCCGGACATTAATAGACCGTTCATAGTAGAAGCAGACGCTTCTAGTTATGCATTGGGGGCTGTATTATCTCAAAGGGATTCTTCAGGGACTTTGCGTCCCTGTGGATTTTACTCCAGACAACTAACACCTTTTGAACAAAATTATACCATCTGGGAAAAGGAGTTGCTGGCTATCAAGGTGGCGTTTGAGGTGTGGCGGCACTGGTTAGAGGGCGCACGACATCAAATTGTGGTCAGATCTGACCATAAGAATTTAGAACATTTACAAACTGCCAAGAAATTGAATCAACGTCAGATTCGATGGGCTTTGTTTTTCTCCAGGTTCAATTTTAAAGTTCAGTTTGTAGAAGGGAAGGAAAACTTGCGGGCAGATGCATTATCTCGTAAGCCGGAGTTTAAGACTTGCGAGCAGCCAGTGTGTCAGACAGTTTTGCCTACTGCCTCTTTATGTGTGGTGGACAATGAGGCGGGATTACATGCTCAAATCCTAGAGGCTCAGAAAGATGATAATTGGACCCAGGAACAACTCATGCTACTTTCGGTAGGAAATCGTACTATGCTGCCTCATTTACAAGACCAGGAGGGGGTATTAGTACGTAATGGTCAGGTTTATGTACCGGCAGGGGCGCTTAGGTTAGAAGTTATTAGGGCACATCATGACGAACCAATGGCTGGGCATTTTGGCAGATTTAAGACCGTACAACTCATTACCAGAAGCTATTGGTGGCCAAAGATGCGTCAGGACATTCTCCGCTTTTGTGATACCTGCGCCGTTTGTCAACAGAGTAAGACGCCTGTCGGGCGCCCTAGGGGGTTATTATCCTCCTTGCCTGTTCCTGAGAGACCATGGCAGATTATTTCCATGGATTTTATTTCTGACTTGCCTAGGTCTGGGGGTTATACATGTATTTGGGTGGTGGTGGATCTATTTTCTAAAATGGCTCATTTTATACCGTGTTCCACAATTCCTGCAGCTCCTACATTGGCTTTATTATTTACCAAACATATCTTTCGCTTGCATGGAGCTCCTGAGGTTATTGTTTCTGATAGAGCTCCTCAGTTTGTGTCTCGTTTTTGGAGGCACTTCCATGAGTGTTTGGGAACCAAATTGAATGTGTCTTCTGCTTTTCATCCACAAACAGATGGTCAATCTGAAAGAGTGAATGGGCTGTTGGAACAATATTTACGTTGTTTTTGTCTGGAGCAGCCAACTGTTTGGGTTAAGTGGTTGTCGGTGGCTGAGTTCGCCTATAATAACGCTGTACATACGTCTAGTCAACACACTCCATTTGAGTTAACTTATGGCTTTCATCCGCGGGGAGGGGTGGCGCCGTCGACTAATGTGGTTTCCTCTGATCCGGTGTACCGTTCGTCTGAAATGGCTGCCTTACATGATGTTGCTCGCCGGCTGTTGTTAGAAGCTAAGGCAGCGCAGAAGACTCAAGCCGACCGCCATAGACAAGCCGGGGAGGAGTTGGAGGAAGGGGATCTGGTTTGGTTATCTTCTAAATATATTAAACAGGCTGGAGGAAAGTTTGCGCCACGGTATTTAGGACCTTTTCCTATTACTAAAAAAATCTCTTCTGTGGCATTTAGATTGCGTTTGCCTTCTTCTTTTAAGATCCACCCTGTCTTTCACCGTTCTTTGTTGAAGTTAGATACTTCTGGGCGCCGTAACACTGTAGCTGAAGACATCACTGCTATAACTCCTCCTTTGGAGGAGGAGGCCTTTGTGAGAGGGGATAGTGTTATGGTTGAGCCTTATGGCTCCAATACTGGGAGACGTGGTCGTAAGACTCCTCGAGAGTCAGACTCTCTTGAGGAGCGAGAGAGGAAACGGCTGCGGGACATATTTGCAGAATCAACTGACGAAGACTCCTTTGAGGGTTTTACTGAGAGAATGGAGGAAGAGGTGGTTAGCTCAGAGGAGGATGACATGGAATGGACTCGTGTGAGGGAGGATTTGGGTGTTCCTGGTAATGATAGCATGGGAAGCGACTGGCGGGTTGCAGGATCGGACCCGTGGACGAGCTGGAGGGATGGAACGGGATCCACAGCTGGGGATGCTGTGGGGCGTAGTCAAAGATGTTTTAGCTCTGATGAGGATGATGATGATGAGGCACCTGGAATTAGGGTAACAGCTGATAGCGATGAGGAATTGTAACTGGCATAAAATGGGGTCTTGAATCCAGGGCTAATTGCATTGGGCAAGGTAATCTGGACGAACGCTTGGGCTCTTGTTGGGAATTTCCTGAAGACGGGTGTGTTTCGTTTGCTGAATACGTAAGTTACCAAGGACACTGGGCATAGGCGGCGGGAGGAACTGTGTGGGCTTTTGTTGTGCAACCTGTGTTTAATCTTATTAGCTTGGACCTCCGTCGTCTTCTTGACGGACATTATTTACCTACTCGGAATTGACGCTGGACTGGCTGACTGACTGACTGACTACGACCTTGGACTACCCTTTCTTTGGCTATCGGTGGAATTCGTGGAACCTAAGACGCCTGCACCTGACTATCGACCTCGGACCGGATTGGGACCCCGCTGACCGCTGCAACCCTGATTGATGTATTTGGACCCGGAGTTCGCCCGCTGCACGGAGGAGTAACAACTTAGTTACTCAACCACAGCTGTTGAGTAGCAGAGAGGAATCTGCTGCCAGTATTTATGTTTTGTTGAATCTTTGTTTACCAGCTTTTGTTTGTTTAAAGTGCCAGGCTGAAGTAAGCATTTTTGGTTTAACCCGGATTAAACTCCTGTTTAATCCGGTTTATCTTTTGAACCGTTTTGAGTGACTTTTCATATTGAAGGCGAGTGTTTGCCTAGCTCTTTGTTTTTTATGAGCATTTTTTGGTTCTGTATCTTTAATAAACTGTGTTGAATCTTATCTGGTGGCGTTCTGTCTTTGACAACTTATGCTTTCCCTTTCATAGCTATGCCAGAGAAGCACAGACTGGAAGGGAAAGTGAGCCATGCCCTATTATCATAGTTCCCATCCCAATAAACAAACCATAACTTATTTTGATTGATAAACCAGGAAGAATAAAAGAGGAACTTGAGAATAATGGATATAATAGATATGAATCATGGAACGTGAAAGGCACTGCAGACTAATTCAACTAGAGAAGTCAGCCACAGCAGAGCACTTGGTGAACCAACCTGGACACATTGTATTATTTGAGTACACAGAAATGCTGGACCACTCTAACAACCACCATATCAGACTAAATAGAGAAGCCATTGAGATCCAAAAACATGTGGACAATTTCAGCAGAAAGGAGAAAACCATGAAAATGAACAAAATCTGGCTACCGGTATTAAAAAACTCTAAAACCAGGACAGGAGATAAAGAACAACATTCAGAAAACAGCAATTCCAGACAAGAAATAATCAGGACCAGCTAACACCTCCCAACAAAGGATTCCCTCAAGCCGGAAGCAGCCAGGCTTTGTAGGTGGTCAATTTTAACATTCACACTTGCCTCAAGCAGACAAGAGTTCTTTCTCTCACCCTAGGTATTCCACATAGAATCATGGAGTTGGAAGAGACCTTGTCAGTCATGTAGTACAACCCTCTGCCAAGAAGCAGGAAATCGCATTCAAAGCACCCCTGACAGATGGCCATCCAGTCTCA
The DNA here is from genome assembly GCF_035594765.1 of Anolis carolinensis. Taxonomy (NCBI): domain Eukaryota; kingdom Metazoa; phylum Chordata; class Lepidosauria; order Squamata; family Anolidae; genus Anolis; species Anolis carolinensis. The sequence goes on from NC_085843.1 coordinate 19,298,673, forward strand.
AAAGACTCCAAAGAAGGAGCCTCCACCACACTCTGGGGCAGAGAATTCCACTGCTGAACAGCTCTCACAGTTAGAAAGTTCTTCCTAATGTTCAGGTGGAATCTCTTTTCCTGTAGTTTAAAGCCATTGTTCTCTGTCCTAGTTTCCAGGGCAGCAGAAAACAACCTTGGTCCCTCCTCCCTATGACACCCCTCGCATATTTATACATGACTGTTATGTCTCCTCTCAGCCTTCTCTTCTGCAGGCTAAACAGAAATATAAACCCACTTGCCTAGTTTCCAATAGAACTCACAATCTCTGAGGATGTCTGCCATAGATGTGGGTGAAATGTCAGGAGAAAATGCTTCTGAAACATGGCCATACATCCCAAAAAACTCTTCAGCAACTCAATAATAGATACAGTTTGTGAGACTATCGCTTAGATTTCTTGTGATTGAGATTGTTTTTGGCACAGAGGGGTGTTGTTTATAAAATCCTCTTTTTGAAAAAAATGTAATTATGTCATGACACAAACCACAAGATTAGTTGATTTTAAGCCTTGCTCTTTCAAGCTGTTGCCCTTCAGAAAATCCTTGCAGAATCGGGAAGTAATTGTAGGGTAGGGTTTCCAGGTGAAATAAAGGAAAGTACTCCTGTCCCTTTATGGGTTGTACAGAAGGTGGAATTTTGGGTTCTGCTTGCACACAACTAACACCTGCTGAAATTCCCTTCCTACACAACTTTTAAAGGGACAGGAGCCCTGACTTTAATTTCAGCTGGCAACTCTATTGTGGGGACAAGGAAAATTCAGGTTTGAAGTTCAGGGATTTCTTTCTTCCCCCATTTATTCCAGCAATTGTTGTGACTCAGCTGGAACCTCAGATTGACTCTGATGAGGATGGTGGGATTCAGGTTCAAACTCAGGTTCAAAATGTCCCTGTTGTAGAAGATGAGGAACAGAGAGTGCAAGTTCATTTTCCCACAGCAAGGAATGATGCTGCTGATACTGAGACTAGCCAGGTGCAAATTGACTTGGAAAAGGAGGACAGTTCTCAGTCTGATAATGAGGCTCAGCAAATTAACGAGCAGGCTGACCTTGACGAAACAGGTTCCCTAGATCAAGCTGACCATTTGGAATTCAGGGTTCGGAGGAGTGAGAATTGCAAACAAGAGGGAGGTTAGAGGTCAGAGAAATGCTTTCATGCTTTGCAAAGGGTATTAAAGTAATGTGTTTGGAGACAAACCTTTGTCAAAGCAACTTTTCATTCAACCAAGAAGCAAGCGCTTGTTTTCCTGGATTATCTTGCAGCTCTTGTGTTCATGTTTTTGGGACTTTATTTCTGGTGATTTCTTGAATTATGCTCTAAGGCTTTATTTTGTAATGATCTTTTGGAACTTTACTTTTGTTTTTAAAGAACTTATTTTCTATTTTCTAATAAACTAAAAAGACTTCAACCTGTGTGCAGTTTGGTGTATACAGCAAGGTGAAGCTATCCTGAGGTGCGACAGCAATTGTCAGGACCCAGGCTGCAGAGCACCGATAACCTTACACAGAGGCCAGAATCTAATATCTTTATTAAAGAAATATATAAAGTCAATAAAAACAAGTGAAGAATATAGTTCAGAAGCAGACCTTTCAGGAAATGCCAAAAATAGTCCAGAAATGTATTGTCCAATATAAGATATTAGAGTTCAAAGTTTTAATCCACTTGACCGAAACACACACTTTGCCAAGCAAAGTGTGGGGAAATGACAGAGTCTTTAAAGTCCAATGTAGCTTGACAACAAGGCTGGAAAATAAACTTGATTCTTGGCTAGATCAAAGACTTGGAACGAGGCAGACATGAAGCATGAACAAAGTCCAAGGAAGTCCGTGAAACAAGGTAAGGCTGGAAACTTGATCCGGGAAACAAGGAACTGGGGTTACGAAGTCCACACACGATCTCTCTCCTCAAGCTGAACAATTGACTCCGCAAGGTTCCCCTTGCGGCAAAACCCCTATATAGGGTCTTGTTTTCCCGCCAACAGAACGCTTTCCCTGGAGAACAAGAAGCGAAACCCAACTCTGTCCAGATGCATGACTCCTTAGAATTTCCCAAGGGAAGCAGACCTAATCAGCTAGTTGTTTGGCAGCGATTCTGAGACTCCGGCGATTTGCCTCCCTGACTCCTCTATCTCTATTATAATTGTCCTTTCGGGAAAACGGGGGAGAATTCTGCCCAAGGCTTGTTTGGTTAACTTCCTGAGGACAAACATCCTCCAGGTGGAGAGGCTCCGATTCAAGCTGAACCGGTGGAAACCCCATGTTTTCCTCCTCGTCTGCCACAATAGCACTAGGAACGGGACTACAAGGCCCATGAGACATCACAGCAATTAAGCTCCTGGATCTCATTCTGTATCCTCTGGTATTCTGAGCTGCACTCTGCCTCACCTAAACTCAACCATTGCTCAAACCATGTGCAATCTGAATTCAAATTTGATTGATCTACTTTGGGTTATTGTAATAGAACCTTAAAGTCCATAATCCAGAGGGCTAAATTGCCTCTGTGCATATTTTCCATCTAACAATTTGTTTTTAATATTAGTGCTGAACTCAAGAGCTCCACTGAAAGAGTCACACTTTGTTTTCTTGGATATATAGAGAAATGTAGTCTGAAGACAAAGCACATTATTTACACATGTTTTCTCTCTAGGTTACAGAACTGTTTTGTGAAACTCAAAGAGGTGAAACCGTGAAGATCATCATTACTTTAACCCACCAGCTTCAGTCCAGCAGCCCTGTGTCCATTCAGTTTTTAAACGTTACCTTTAAGAAGTAAGCCATTTGTGTTGAGAATGTACACAAGAACCAGACCCAATTTTAGATTGAAAATAAGCAATACAAAAAGTCAGATAGTTTGTTGTCAGAAAGCCTTGAGACTTCAGTGGTAATCTGTCATGTTATTCTTTGTAATGCTCTAGCCCAATTTCAGTATTACATCAGCATGGGAAGCTGTCTTGTAAGCAATGTTAACATTATTTATACCCCACCATATTTTTCAGGTCAGCTAACAATAAAATAAATTTAATTAATAAATCAGAAAAACAATTTTGAAAGATTAAAATAAATTAAATAATAAGTTATAAACCTGTCAACACAGTTTTAGGTAATGTAACCATGGGATAAAATCAGTTCTGCCCAAGGGTTTTAATGTAGTGTCTGTACGGAGTTCCAATGAGTAGTCTATCCGTTATAAGTCATCTTCAAGGGCAGCCCCAGGCAGAGTGCATTGCAGTAGTTTAATTGGAAAGTTACCAGTCCACGGACTAATACCTGCATTTAGCAGGAAAACAGATAGTGGTGGTAATATTTTATCACCATAGACTTCATAAATAATTTTCCTATCCATTGCCATTTTCTAATCTAAAAGTAATAAACAGGAGCTAGATGTTGCTTTGCAGACCTCTTGATTTGATACCTTTGTTTCTCAAAAATAAATTGAAGTCAAATCAACACTGATGGATAAAAAAATTGGGGAGATTACTTTAAGCACTTGCTTCCCCATCATTCTCTGCTTTGGAGTGCCCTCTCCTGGAAATGATTTGTAAATAGAAAGAAGCTACACAGCTTTGCTTTACATCAGGGGTCCTCAAACTTTTTAAGCAGAGGGCCGGTCCACAGTCCCATAGAGTGTTAGGGGACCGGACTATAGTTTGTAAAAAAATACGAACTAGTCCCTATGCACACTGCACATGTTTTATTTGTAGTGCAATTTTTTTTTGAAAAAACTATACAAAATTTAAAAATAAGAACAATTTTAACCAACAGAAACCTACTAGGAATTCAATGGGAAGTGTGGCCCTGCTTCTTGCTGATGAGATAGTCAAGTTAATTAGGATTGTTGTTGTTGATGTGTGCCTTCAGGTCATTTCAGACTTAGGGCGAGCCTAAGTCTAAAACTGAGGCCCACGGGCCTTAGTTTGGGGCCCATGCTTTACATGTCTATAAAGCAGAGCTCTAATATGATGTAACTATAGCCTGTTCTGGCTTTTGATCTCATAGCCAGGTTAACTACCTTCCTTATCTGCTGTTCATTATTTTTGTTTCCATCTGTGGCATACATATTTTAGAATTCATGATATGAATCTGATCTGGACCTACTATGCTAAATGTATGGATCAGAATACATTAACCTTCAGAGTTAATACTTTTTCAAATTTGTGATGCTCTTTCTGGCTTTAAAAACATATGAAAATGTATACAAGGGCTCTCATTGGGTGCTGGATGTATAACTAGCCCATTCTCCCCAAAAGCAACAAGTGGGTAGCCATTAGAAAAATATTTTGGAGTTTGGATTTCTGGATAAGGGAGATTCAGTCTGTACCAAAATTTCAATCATGAGCATTTTTTAAATAAAAATGGTCAGAATTTCATAGAACAAGTAGCCCACGCAAAATTGACACAGGTTAGAAACAAACTGATTTGTCCCTTTCCACACATGAAGCAAGTTGACCAGCCATTCTTTTATTATACAATAATAATAATACACTTTATTTATATTCCGCTCTATCTCCTCGGAGGGACTCAGAGCAGATTACAGAACCCATATGAGGCAAACATTAAATGTATTTTACACAACGACATATAAAGACAGAGGTAAAAGTCTTCCCCTTTTTCATCTCTGGCGTCTGGAGGTGATGCTCAACTTCTGGCCATAGGTAGGTGCTCTCGTTCCCTTTTCCCATGCCTAGGAGCCTGTTATCTGTAGATCCTTCAATCTGTTGTCAGCATGTTTTGCATATTTGCACGGGGTGCCCTTTTACCTTCCTGCCGAGGCGGTACTTACTGATCTACTCACATCGCATGCTTTCAAACTGCTAGGTTGGCAGAAGCTAGGGCTGGCAGTTTGGAGCTCACCCTGACTCGCAGCTTTGAACTGTCAACCTTCTGGTTGAATACCTAGTTAGAATTAAGAATGTATCTTCTGTAGATAGTTCTGAAAATTATACTTATGTTACATGGCACATTAACATTTACACTTAATCTTTAGGGTTTTGAAAAAGTTATCAATGCATCAAATTGGACAAAACTTCTACAGTCCTTCAGATCCTGTTGAAATCCCCCAGCACAAGTAAGTAGGCCACTTTATCCTGTAATTAAAGAACAGAGCATTTTAGATTGTAATCTTTTGCAGCAAATTTAATTGTGCCGTGTTGAATTCTATTCGATAATTTAGTATAGCAGTCCCCAAGTTACCAAGAAGATAGGTTCTGTAGGTTTGTTCTTAAGATGAATTTGTAGGTAATTTAACAGGTACATTTTTTACATGTAACACACACCACATTATATCTTTTAAAGCTTTGGATAGCATAGGAAAGGGCTAACACACCTGTGATGTTTGTTTGGCTGTCTGTGCCCCTGTTCAGAAGATTTCACCTCACCTTCTGTCCCTGTGATACTTGGATTTTGAAAAATGTGGCCTGCGGAAAAACATGAATTGGTGATAAACTTTCACTTGAGACATTTTTCCCCATGATAATAACTCTATCAGGGGTAAATTTCCCTTCTGAGGGGTAGATTTCTCACTTCCTGTTGTCTCACTCCCATTCTTAACTGAGTCATTTATAAATTCGATGTAACTCTGGGACTGCCTATAATATGTAGTTGGAAAGGGAAGTCCAGATTAAGTCCACTGCCAGTCTTAAATATAGCAAACATTCCTTATTCTTGCATACAATTTCCTGAGATAGTCTTTGATGATCTTTGATAACCATTCACTATAAATGTATCTTCTCCAGCTGTTAACCTTGGTTTCTGCAGTGACTTCTAGAGAAATTTGGAGTTCATTGTAAGTTTCTCAGATGTTGGTTAGTAACAGTGACACTTAGCAGGTTTTTTGTGCATCTTCCACTGGGTTTTCTTTTTTGTTTGCTATATGCTTTGTTCTGTAGGAATTAGACTATTATGATTTGCCCAATGGAAAGGTGTGCATGGCCCTCCTGTATCACAGGGTCCTTCCATGTAGCCATATAACCCAGAATATCAAGGCAGATAATTCACAATATCTGCTTTGAACTGGGTTATCAGAGTCCACAGTGCCATATAATTCAGTTCAATGTGGATTTTATACAGCTGTGTGAAAGGAGCCACAATGTTTTTTTTGCATCAAATACAATGCTTATTGTAGACAGCCTATCTCACAATGACTGTGCCATTTAAGAACCCTAGACATTGTTTAAGACTCATCATCACATTCTCACCTTAATACTTCAAGGTTTTCTGTAGCAAAAGGTGAAGTAAACCCTTTGTTGTGTTAGTTGGAACATTTCAAGTATGTGTTTGGACCAGACGGAAGAGTTTGATCAGGCTGTGCATAGTCTAGGATGGAGATTGATCAAGTTATCTATCCTTTTGTCTTTTCCTCTTGATTTCAGGCTGACACTTTGGCCAGGCTTTGCTGTGTCTGTCGGACAGTATGAAAATAGAGTGATGGTCTGTGCAGATGTGAGCCACAAAGTACTCCGAAATGAAAGTGTTTTAGAGTTCATGACCAGCCTGTATCAAAACGTGGATAGGGCACGTTTTCCAGAAATGTGTGAAAAGGAACTGGTAGGGCTTATTGTTCTTACAAGGTAATACGAATTTACTGTTTGAAATTGTAGCATCTTTCAAATGCATCTCAGTTGATAAAATCAGCCAAGAATTACACTGCTTTTTAAATGATTTTATAATATATTGTAGGAAGTTTGTTCTTGAATGAATTCTCTTCCTTTTGGAGCTCTACCATCATTACTTAGGATAGAGATGGTTAGACTTGAGGCTCATCAGACCTACTTTGCTTGCTAGAACCAACCAGCGCTAGGTGCCAATGGCAAACACTTGAAATTAAACAACAGGACACTTGTGAATACATTCTGAGCATAGGGATTAGTTTTTCATACTGGAATAAAATAAGGTCACAGTCATTTCAAACAAATGTCCACTCTTAGAAACTCAAACCTTTTTTGTTTTGGCAACTTAATATAATTGGAAATGGTAATTTTGCTGCTGGTACTGTAGTATTAAACAATTGGGAATCAGGAATTCTTGCCCTAAGTCACTGCTTCTTAAACTATGCGCCCTGACTCCTAATAGGGTCCCCTTTGTTCGATGTTGGGGGTCTCAAAAAGTTTGGCAACATTAAAAGTTTTATGAACATCACCTTATGGTTGTTTTAGACATTTAAATGAATCTGTTGCGCAGTGCTTACAGTGGACTTTACAGAAGATGCTTAAGTTGTACTTCATAAAAAAGGAAAATAGCCTGTTTAGCGATCCTTGCAAATGCAGAATTGTTATAAGTAAATATTTTATTTTATAAGGTTATATAATTGTTTCTTCAGTGTGATCTCTGTGAAATTTCACATATGGTATTTCCTGTACCTGCGCAGTAAACATGGAATCTTCTAGAAAGCTCTTGATACATTTCGGCAGAAGCCCCGCCTACTCTCCCCATAGAGTATATAGTCAGTGGGAGGGGTACTACCGCAGTTCCTTTAGTCTACTGCTCTCGCAGCAGCTAGGGGATCTTCACTTGCCTTTTTTTCTTTGACTTGGACGGCCTGACCTCTCCACTCCTGACCCGGACTGTCTTTGGACTGTCTCTTTCTTCTGTCTGGTTTGTGCCCTTTCATGCTCAGCATGTCTTCCACCACCTCCTTTAAGATGTATTTTGTGTGAAGGGAAGCTGCCAGATACTGATGGGTACAATGTATGCCTTCTGTGCCTCGGAGCAGGCCACGTAGTTCAGTGGTATCCTATTTGCCTCCCCTTTACCCTTCAGTCGAGGAAAAACTGCTCTGCTGACTCCCTCCATCACTAAGAAGCGGGCATCCTACTCCTGGTGGTGACGCCATCTTTTCTTTTGAGCAGCAGCAGTCCCCAGCGCCCACGGTTCTACCTCTGCTGCCCTATCTTCAGCTGGCAAGAGCGCCTGATGTCTCCCCAGCTTCCGTTCCTGCAATGCCAAAGAGAATTGACAATATGTACTTGGTAGACCTCTCCTTCACTGACTGGGTGGCTCGTCCATCTAAACCCAATTCTGTTGTAATGGAAGTAACACAACCGCGTCGATCAAAGAAGCCCTTATAAGAGCTGTCTGATAAGGAAAGTAGGAAGATCGATTCAATGGGAAAAGGAGCTCACACCCCTGCGGGTTTGTTCACCTGTTTGGCACATTACTGGACGTATATGAGGACTTATCAGACATTTTTATGGGCCAAGATCACCCCCTATTTGGAACACCTCCATCAACGCTAAAGCCTTTCAACTAGAGGACACATCCCTTGCCAAACTCCAAAAGGACCTTGCTAAGCATATGGTGGAATCCGCTGGTAAGCTCTTTGCAATGGCGATCTCCGTCCATCAACATGCTTAGCTTCGGTCATCAGACTTGTCTGAGGAGGGACGTGCCATCGCAGAGGATTTCCCATTGCTTGATGGACTCTTCAATCCTGAAACTGATACTAGACTTAAACATATTTAGAAAATGCATCAAATGGCACATTCAGGTCATCCTGTGCCACATGGCCTCGGCCACTATGGCCACGGCTGCTCCTTTGGCCTTTGCAAGCATGGTTCCTCAATGCCTTCCAACTCCCTCTTGAGCAACCTCTGCACCCTTCTGTCAATACTATTGGAGGTTCATCAGTCCCTTCTTTGGTGGATAAGAGGTGAAACATCTCTGCAGGATTACCTTTCAAACCGCCCAACCCATCCAGAGCTCTAATGACAGATTTCTCTCTTCAGGTTTGGGGGGGCCCATTTGGAGGGCTTTACGGCACAAGGACCTGGTTGAAGGTGGAGGCCGCTTCTCACATAAACGATTTATTGTTACTTGCAATCGAAAAAGCCTTAACGACCTTCAAACTTATATTGGCAGGTCGTGTACTGCAAACAGGGTGGGACACATTCCGCTCCCTTTTATTGCTTGCCCTTCGCATTTGGGATTGGTGCATTAGCGAACAGATACATCTAACAATTTACATCTCCCAGGGGAGGAAAACATCTTAGCCGATGGCCTGGCACTTTCTACCCAGCCAGTGACACCATTTATGCTACTATCACAGCCTGTAAGCACGATTATAGATCGCCCTCAAAGGGCGTCTACTAAATTTACCTTTATAAATGGTCTTGCTCCTCAGCCTTTGCTGCCAAAAAGTGGAATGACTCTGTTAGTTCTGACCTTGTTAGTTCTGGACTTTTTGGTTTCCCTCTCTGATACGGGCCTCTCCTTTTTATCCCTGAAATGCTACCTTGCGGCCATTTCATGGTATAAAAAAAGCTGGGCTCCCATCATGTCTTTCGGATCTTTGGTAGCCCCTTTTCTTTGAGGGTTTAGGAATATAAGCCCTATTGTCACACCTATGGCTCCATCTTGGAGTTTGGAGATTGTGTTTCCTCCTTGACAAAACCCCCATTTGAGCCTTTCGCCTCAGCAGATATGTCTTTCCTCTCATGGAAGACAGCCTTTTTGGTGGGCATTCCCTCTATTTGGCACACTAGTGAACTTTGTGTGGATGAGCTTATTTGCGTTTTCATAAGGACAAGTGGTGCTCCATACCGACTTTGCTTTCCAGTCCAAGGTAGCCACTCATTTTCATATATTGCCAGCCTTTTGCCAGCCTTTTTTCAGAACCCCTCTTCTTCTCTAGAGCAGTCACTGCATCTACTGGACATCCATAGGGCTCTGGCCTTTTATGTGCAGACAACATTAGAAATTAGGAAGTCTCCTCGATTATTTCCGAAGTACCGGAAGGATGCCAGTGGCCTTCCAGTCTCTCCAGACATTTTTCATTATGGATGGTCTCGGTGATCCAACTGACTTACTACTTGGCTGGTCGAGAACTGTCTGGACAGGTGAAAGGTCATTTAACCAGATCGTGGTGACCTCTATCGCTTTCCTGAGGGATGTTGCTTTCGAAGACATCTGTCATGCGATGGCCTGATTCACTCCTCTCACTTTCATCTCCCATTACAAAGTTGGTGCCTTCTCCTGGAGAGATGCAGCATTTCGAAGAGTAGTCCTTTTTTCCTCGGTGGCATGATGCCCACCAGCCAAGGTTAGTAGCTTGCTAGTCGAATATATATGTGATTTCACAGAGACCATGCTGAAGAAATAATGGTTGATTACCTGTAACTGTGTTTCTTCAATGATTATCTGTGAAATTTGCACATCCCTGACCATCTTTCCCGCTGTTGTCATGCCTTGGTTTCTTCAGCTGCTACTCGTGGCAGAGGAACTGAGGCAGTAGCCCCTCACACTGGCTTAATACTTTATGTGGAGAGTGGGCGGGCTTCTGCCAAAATGTATCAAGAGCTTTCTAGAAGATTCCATGTCTACTGTACAGGCGCAGGAAATACGGAATGTGGGAATTTCACAGATGATCTTTCGAAGAAACACGGTTACCAGTAAGCAACCATTACATGTCTGGGGTCATGTAAAACATTATTGGGTCAAAGTGGGTTCCAAGTGGAGAAGTTTAAGAAACCCTGCCCTAAGTCATCCATAAATGTACCAGTAGATTACAATTACTTTTTGTCTACTTTTCGCCTAAAGGATAGTAAGTTGACATTGGCGAGAAACAAAGTGTTTTGGTATAGAATAGCAGATCAAAATATCTGCAGAGTTTATTTGCGTTGTTTTTATTCCATGTACTGTAATCACAGTTTTAAATATCACTTTGACATCTGTAGGGACGACGGGTAAGAAATATAGAAATAAATGGGACAATTCAATGTTTTTAAACAGTTCTCATGCATTTCTATCTTTGATTCTTTTTAATAGTGAAGAGCTGCATCCCAGCACAAATAATTTTTAAAAAAATATAGGTCATTCTAAAAAGAAACACTGATGCTTCTTTTCCTATCAATCACTAGGGTGGTGGTAGTGGTGGTGATTGTTTACTGCCTTCTTGCATAAGTAGTTTTTTGGGGTGTGCAAGTAATTTCTAGCATATAATTGGAATGGATTCATAGTTAAAAATACAAGATTCTTCGATCAGACAAGGTTTGTGACATACACCATCTTGCTCCCTGGGGGGAGCAGGGAGGGTATATAAAGAAAGGTTAAAATTCTATGGAACGGGGGATGGGGGATGGGATCTATGTTAATTGCTGTAATATGTTTCATACATAGGTCTATGTTTGATGTTTTTATAGTTTTAATTGTTTTAATTTACAGTTGTATGTTTTTGATTTAAATATGTGATATATTTTTTATATATATGTAAGGCATTGAATTTTGCCATTTATTATGTTGTAAACTGCTTTGAGTCCCCCCAGGGATGAGAAAAGCGGTATAGAAATGCAGTTAATAATAATAATAATAATAATAATAATAATAATAATAATAATAATAATACAGGAACAGTATTTGGATTTGTACGTGTGTACTTAATTATTTCAGATACAACAACAAGACTTACCGCATTGATGATATTGAGTGGTCTGTGAAGGCAACAGATTCATTTGAGAAACGTGATGGTACACAGATCACATATGAACAGTACTATAAGCAGGTAAGTACATTTATAGTTTTAATTGTCAGATCTGGATGGAACACATCATAACTGTTTTAAGAAAAGGAGGAAAAGATCTTAGTTGTGAAATACTGAATAAACAGAAATAAAATATATATGTCTTTTGGAATGTAAATGCTCTTGACTCAGCGTGAAGTCCCAGTTAATATTTTGTTTATTTTTAACTGCTACCAGGCCGAGATGATTTTTTTTCTGAGCTAATGAACAAGATGCTTCCCCAGTCCAATTGAATCTTTTACCATCGCGGCCTACAAGTATAGTATCTGCCATCCCAAAACTCCAACTTCGTGTTTCCTAATAGAAGACTGACCTGCTTTCAGAGGATACACAATGATATTGCCTTGATTAACTCTGATTTTGTGTTTCCTTGAACAGCAATATGATTTAGTTTTGACTGACTTAAATCAACCAATGCTGGTGAGTGAACTAAAAAAGGGCAGGAACATTGACAAACCTCGTGTGGTCCATCTGGTACCTGAACTCTGTTATATGACAGGTAAACAGCTGTTAACTTCAATAATCTGGCCCATTACTGCAATATTTTGTATGAGAATCTTAAACCTAAAGCAAGATGTCTTTCCTCTAATGCTCAGGGTCTCTGAGAGGTGATCTTGGCCAAAAGGGGCTAAAAATGTTCTTTGGAGGAATAAGAATTTCACTCAGATCCAATAAAAACTTGAATGTCAGAATCCTCATTGTATGGGAAAGAGCCACAGTGATCTAGTGTATTATTTACAGATTTAATTTATGGGATCTCTAGCTACAATGCCAACCCTTTGGCTTAGAATGGAGATGAGCACCAACCGCCAGAGTCGGACATGACTAGACTTAATGTCGGGGAAAACCTTTACCGACCTCTAGCTACATAATCTGAGGTAAAAAGTCTAGGAAAAATCAAAGTCCGAAATCTCAGGAAACTATTATTGCTGGTTACATACAAGATAGGTTTGTTCTTAAGGAGAATTTGTACGTAAGTTGTTACAGTTAGATTTTAAAACTTTAATTCCAACAAAATACATACATCATTTAGCTAAGATTTTACCTCACTTTCTGACCCTGTGATAATTGAATTTTGAAAAATTTGGCTTGCTGTGGAAACAAGGATTGGTGAGAAAGTTTCAGTGAAAACACCATGATAACACTTTCAGGAATGAATTTCTCTTCTGTGGGGTAGCTTTCTCTCACTTCCTGGTGTCTCACCTTCATTCCAAACTATGAGTCGTATGTAAATGAGATGTCTGTAATTCAAGGACTACCTATAATCTGACACAATATAATACTATTTAGTGCATTTATGTGTTTCTGAACTTTCCAGTCTCTCCAAGCAGTTTCTGAAGAGGGTGTGGAGAGTTACAATACAAGTGGCCTCGGTTTATCTTATGCACACTGTATGCTCATGCACTTTACACCCTGATCAGGAGTTACACATCACACATTTCGTTTTTGGTAGCATCCTCAAGGCTGTGATAATGAATGCTGTGATAATGAATGTGGCAAAAAAATTTGCTGCTAGGAAAATATGCACAATTTTATTGAGAGTGTACAGCACAAATGCTTGTAAGTTGATGGAATTGAAGGAAGATGCAATATATGTTTGTGATTTTCACAATGCTACATTAATTGCAATAGCTCATATGATCCATTAGCAAATTGTCATGGATTACTGTTCTTCTATTGAAGTAAAACATGTTCATTCTGTTATATGAGAGGAAATAAAGCTATGAAGACCAAAGTGCTCTTTACTCATGGAGCCCAACACCATTAAGCTGGATTCAGATTTCATCACACGTGGAGTGTTCTCCTTGAATGAATGAGACTTAAGTTACTCGTGATTAATTTCAGTCTTTTTGGCTTTATATATTTATACTTTGACAACTTCTAGCTATTACCATGTTACCTTCTGATTCTTTATCTAACACAATGAAAATAATTAATTTAAATAATTTAATTTAAAAAGTAGAATGTACAATAGTGATTTATTGCAGCTGACTACTAATTAGCTGCGCCACAGCCCAGCCCAACTGTGTAGAGGCTCTTTTTAGACTTTCCCACTCTGTACAGGAAAATGCCTTTATTTGGGAGTTTAAATTATAATATAATTCTACTAATTAATTTTTTTTTACTTGGAGTTCTGTAAAAGGCATGTTAAAAAATTGCACCTCAAACATCCTATTGTGTTATTTTTCCTGGGCCACAAAGTCAATTTCTTAGAGCATTAAAATGTTCCCGAACCCTTTGTTAGGTTTGAGCAGCCGTGCAAAGTCAAATTTCCATTTGATGAAGGATTTGGCTCAAGAAATGCACTTGTCTCCTGAAACTAGACATCAGCGTCTGTCTAGGCTTGCTGACAACATTCAAAGGTAATTCAGTTGTCTTGTTTCTACATATTGTCTGGCCCATGCATCTGGGCCTGAGACTGTTTCAGACATAGCACCTCAGAGTGAATTATTGGTACTAAAATACTTCAGTGTGCAGCGGGCAATCTATATGATAGCTGTTGACAGGGCTGTAGCCAGAAAAAAATTTCGGGAGGGGTTCTGAAAATTTGGGGGGGGGGGTTGAACCCCTGACCCACCCGCCCCCCGGGTTCAGACCTGTCAATATCTGCTTGAGATAGTACCTGGAGGGACTCTTAATTTTTTGCGTCTCATAGACTTAGCATGGGGATTTGGTTAACCAGTTAAAATTCAAGAGTAAACCAGGTTTTTTTTAACCTGAAAAATTTGGGGGGGGGGGGTTTGAACCCCTAAACACCCCCCCCCCCACACACACTACAGGCCTGGCTGTTGACCCATGTATTATAGCTGACTGCTACATGTTTTTTTCCTAAGAAAACATTCACAGTTTTAATAAAATCACTGTGTACTAGAAAGCTCCTCCACAGTTTGACTTTTAAAACCATAATTGGCATGATCTCTCCTTAAGGCCAGTAGATTTTCTTTAGCATTTTAAGAAACAACAATTTAAAGTTATCTAGCCCTGTTTGCTTCTTTTCTGGTGCTTTGCACCCCAAGCACTGATCAGATTTCTCTAGTATCTGCAACCATTAGATGGAGTCATAGGACTACAATCATTTATTACATAGAAAACAAAGGTATTTCTTCTTCAGACATCCTGACATGGATGTTTTCAGACAAATACCTTCAGTACTGAATCAGGGATTATTACTTATTCCTCAATGCCCTTTCTCTATTGTTCTTTGGGTTCAACTTGCCCCATGTATTCCTGTCCTTGCATGTCAGTACTGACTTAGATCAGTTCAATTTGGTTCTTGTTCATATGTCTAAGATCAGAGAACTTGTGATGAGTCTCAGATAAAGTCGCAATTCCTGTCCCAAATCTATTTAAAACAGACTAGGATGGCAAAATATTGTGGTACTGCCCCCTTCAACTTCCAGAGAGAACAGAGGAAGGCATTTCGGGTAGAAAATACTAAAATGGGCATGATGTGAGAAGTGCAACCCCTTCCCAAGATTTGGTGAAGATTATATACATCATCCAGACTCTAGAAGTTGCACACCTCTTTCTTAATTGTTCAAGAATTTCTGTTGATCAAAAGATTGACATGCTTTTAACTCTTCGTCACACTGAGTTCTATAATAGATTACCAATGGTTGCCATGTTTTTTTAGTTTCCTTTGAGGTATTGTTTTTGACATTTTTGAAGTCCCAAAGATCTCAGCAGGGTAGAGAATGTTAAGAACTGCTTCCTCCTATGCAACCCCCCCCCCTCTAAAATACTGAATTGGGAATGGTTGTGCTAGTATCAATGCATTAATTCTGAATTGTTAAAAATACTGATAACATTAATTTACGAAATCATTAAATTGAAACTTTTCAGTAACAAATTAAGCACAACTCATCAGACAGCTTGCGGCAGAAGGCGGCAGCTCTGCACTTGGCTACAGGGCATGGAGAATCCAGCGCCCCACGCCTTGCTTCGCCCAGATCGATGGGAGGGCAATCACATGGGAGGAAGTGTGAGAATATGTGTTACGTGCGTCTTCCCCCCATAGATTTAATGGCAACATGGGAAGCTGTTTGTTTTGCTGCAGTGGTGTGCCAGTTCTGCTCTCCTCCACCTACAGAGCCGGCACAACATCGTCTGATGGGAGCTGGCTGGCTCCATGGTTGACCAGGACTAGATTGGCATACGCCACCAATTTTAGTCCTGTGTGATGCGGTGGTTAAAAAGTAATGCTGATGGTGATGAATGATTAATATTTTATAATCATTCTTGCAAAGATCAATATAGTGGATGCCAGAAATTCCCACAAAATTCAGTACTTCAGAATATGTAAAATACTCATAGATGTTCCATGACCTAATTGCTGCTATAATCAACCCAGCATCTAGACCTAGATGAACTCTCACATTTATCACCTGAAATCTTCAATAGATTTGGCCGTTCGGGGATGAGAAGCGATTGGTTTGCAGTCTTTTAGTTGGGAAGAAGTGGTTGTTTTGTTCCACATCTTTGTCCTTAAACATGAATAATATGAGAAGGATTTTTTAAAAAAATGTTAATGGAAATTTGAGAAGAAAAAAGCCATTCATTATTAAAGGATCAGAAAATATTAAAGCCTTGATTTATCGCCAAATCTTAGGTTTCACTCTAGGAAATTCACACCTCCATCCACACAGTAGATTATGGAATGGATTTTTTGACTATTGGATGCATGCAATTTCCATTATTCATCAGTAAATATTTTGCACAAGTGGCTTTGTTTCACCGTCATTACCCTGAAATCTGTTTTAATGTGGTATTCCTGACCACATCCCAGAGTGAAATAAAATATAACAAACACGTTAATGCCAAGTTCTGTCTCTGTTCTGAGACTTAGGCAGACAACAAAGCCCAATTAGACTGACTTGCTTAAGAGCACTTCACACAGCCAGCCAATTTCTTTGTCACTATGGGACTAGGTTCTCTCCTAAGAATGGGAGGAAAAGTCTGATATGCTGAGCTTTGGAGGTGTTACTTGTTTCCCAGCTTTCCTCTGAAGAAATCAGTCTTGTACACCACAGAATGAGCCCAGGGTACTTTGGGACAATTCCCAGACACTTGGGATTGACACCACCATTGAAGTCTTTAGAAACATTCTGTGTTTGTATTTTGGGCAGAGATGGAATTTCACAACAATGAGGCTAAGCCATCATACTCACTGTTTACAAAAAATGATGACTTTACACGCTCATAGAGAGGCTTACCCCTTTGGAAACAATTCTCAACTAGGCCACATTTTTATCAGGACTGTGAAAGAAATAAGATTATGAAGGAAATTATTTGCTTCATTTTTATTTATTTATGCTTATATAGGATGTACTTTAGCCATGATATCTAAAAGTGAAGGTGCAAATTTTCTTACAGAAACAAAGATGCTCGCTTAGAATTAGAAAACTGGGGATTGCAGCTTGGATGCCAGGCTTCCCTGACTGGCCGTGTGGTCCCCACAGAAAAAATCCTTTTACAAAGTGAGATGGTATGCATTTTAATTTTTTAATCATTTTACTCCACATAGTTTAATTGGTTTTAAGGATTTAAACTGATTATTTTGAATACTGTTCACACTCAATTCTGTTTTGTTACTTGCTTATTTTTACATTTTTATTGTATTGTATTGATTTTAATGTGAGCCACTTTGAGTCTCTTTTTTTTAAGAGAGAAAAAGTGGGATATAAATACTACTGATACTAATAGTTGAATGTGGCTCCTAAGCTCAAATGTGAGAGATTTAGAGTTCATCTGCCACTCTGTAGGATTAATACAGTTTGACACTGCTTTAGCTGCCATGTCTCAATGCTAAGGAATAATAGGAGCAGTAGTTTTACAGGGTCTTTAGCCTTCTCTGCCAAAGACTCCTTTGCTCCTCATCTAACTACAATTCCTGTGACACCATTGCATTGAGCCATGAAAGTTAAAGTGATGTCAAACTGGATTAATTCTACAGTGTAGATGTGTGCTAATGGACAGTAGGCAAGACTATGTGTTAATTAGGTTAATACAATTATTACTCAACTTCTTTTGTATTGTAAAAAACAGCTGGTGAATAAATCTTTGGAACTGCAGATCTCGAGGACTAGAAGGAAAAATACTTAAATCTGACTGTTTAATTTATATCCCAATGTAATTATTATCCTATTCAAGGCAGTTTCTTGATCTTACTTTTTCTTCTGCCATGATCCCAATGAAAATCCCACCTATTTTCTGCAGAGCTGCTCTTTGCATCAAGAACAAGCTTTCGCTCTGTAGAGGGATATAATTTTGTAATGATTTTTACAGGGCCTAGAGAAGAATAAAAGAGTTTGAGCTCTTCCTTCTCCATCACAACCCCACATGTTCTTGATGTTATTCACTGTGTTATTTGCAAGACATAAATCATGCACACTAATTAAATAAATCCAACTGGTATTTTCACCGTCCCCAAAGGAGATCTGAGATATATACATTTGCATTTTATTTCTCAGGTTGGTGCTCGGTTCTGCTATGAATATGCCCATTACTATAACTTTTCTAATACAGTCTTGTCCAAGTTTATTTAAAAGCAAATCCAAATATGTATGACAGTTAATGTCTTAGTAAATGTGTTTAGGTTTGTAGTTTTCAATATTATAAATGCAATATAGATGATTCCCTCATTTATGGAGAACATATTGGAAGGTAAAGTGTTTTTAAAATCAACTAAAAAGGCTGAGTTTTCTGTACGTGCTGTATATATTTATCTGTTTATGTGTTATATTTTAGATAAATTGTGAATTTATACACAATTTATAGCCACCTTCTTGAAACAGAATTTAAATTTTCATTATTATGCAGTTTATTTACAGTCTTCCTCCATTAGATTGCTCAGTGAATTTGCATTTCCATTATTTTTAATCTTACAGTGTATGCCAATGAATGCTGGCGATTGGCTCAGAGATATGCGGAACATGAAGATAATTAGAGTGGCTCGTTTGGAGAACTGGATGGTGGTGTGCACTCACAGGAACATGGATATGACCCATGACCTTGTGAACTGTTTGAGAAGAGTGGGAGGTCCTATGGGCTTTCACATTGAATATCCCAGAGTGTGAGATATATTACACCACAGACTTTATTTTCTTCCTCTTTTTAAAAATATCCTTCCTCAAACTCCCTTTATACATTAAAGTTTATCAGTAAGATAGTGTATACTCACAAAGGCTGTAACCCTACCACAACAACAACTATTATTATTTATTACATTGCCCAGCATAATGCAAGAGTTCTGGAAGTGGAACATGCTATGGCTCCTGACTCTTCACTCCCAGGACTCACAGTTTGATAGCTTCATTCAACAACTATTCCATTATTGTCAGAGAGTGGAGAGAGATATAAGAAAAAAAAAATATTTGTCTGTGCTCCTAAAGGTAAAGGTTTCCCCTGACATTAAGTTCAGTCATGTCCGACTCTGGGGGTTGGTGCTCATCTCCATTTCTAAGCCGAAGAGCCGGCGTTGTCCATAGACACCTCCAAGGTCACATGGCTGGCATGAATGCATGGAGCGCGGTTACCTTCCCACCGGAGCGGTACCTATTCATCTACTCACATTTGCATGTTTTCGAACTGCTAGGTTGGCAGGAGCTGGGGCTAACAGCGGGTGCTCATTCCGCTCCCAGGATTTGAACCTGGGACCTTTTGGTCTGCAAGTTCAGCAGCTCAGCGCTTTAACACACTGTGCCATCAGGGGCCCCTGTTCTCCTAAGTACAGTAAAAACACCAATTCTGTCTGATCTTGGAAGCTAAGCAGGGTCATCCTTGCTTAGAATTTGAGTGGGAGACTGCCAATGAATACCAGCTGCTGTAGGGTATGTTTCAGAGGGAAGAACTGGCAAAAACTCCTCTGAATATTTCCTTCCCAAGAAAATCCTATGAAATTAGTGGGTTGCATAAGTCAACTTCAAAGCATATGCATATGTTCCATCACTGGGCAGAAACCATTAATATCTGCCAGAGTTTCAGTATTTCTGCATTTAAAGGATTTTTTTTCACTTATGGTGGATGCAAACATTTCAAAAAAGACAAATAGCCATTTGCATGACCTCTTTATGCCAGTGGCTTTTCTAAAGCACTGACCATTTAAAATCTTTTTCTTCTTATAGGGTGTTCTGTTTCCCCACATTGTTAATCATTGCTGCTGATTTTTGCTCTCCTACATAGAATCATAGAGTTGGGAGAGACCTCATGGTCCATCCAGTCCAACCTCCTGTCAAAAAACAGGAAATCGCTTTCAAAGCACCCCCGACAGATGGCCATCCAGCTTCTGCTTAAAAACCTCCAAAGAAGGAGCCTCCGCCACAGTCCGGGGGAAAGAGTTCCACTGCCATGTGTTTTCATTTGCAGCTTCCTTTCTCCCTTCATTCTCACATTGCCCATGTTTTCATATAATCTTAGAACTGAAAGAGAACACTAGGGACATCTAGTCCAACCCCCTGCAGCCCTCCATATAATGTGATCCATTCTGCGGAAACAGAAGCATCGCCAGGACCATAGCCAGAAAAACAAAATGCGGGGGGGGGGGGGGGGGGGGGTAGTTTGAAACTTTTTTAGCAAATCATGAAGAGTAGTTCCATAATGTAGAGTAATTTAGAAATCAAGGTCCATCAATAAGCTTCAGTGGACACTCAAGACAGATAAACTTCAGTGGACAGTCATGGGGATTTAGTTTATTTATTTACTTATTTCCAACATGTATATCCCGCCCTTCTCACCCGAAGGGACTCAGGGCGGCGTACACAATTGGCAACAATTCGATGCCCAAACATAATTAACATAGCAATGAAAATACAATTAAAACAATATAAAAATATAAAACATATGGCTAAAAATCCATTCATCCAAAATCCTCGTGCTGTAGCCGTAAATCAGTCCGGGTCGTCTTTATCATTTAATCTTTGAAAGCCTGGGCACATAGCCATGTTTTCAGGGCTTTTCTAAAACTCAAAAGGGTTGGGGCTTGTATATCTCTGGGGAGGGTGTTCCACAACCGAGGAGCCACGATCTAAAAGGCCCTGTCCCTCGTCCCCACCAGCCGTGCTTGCGAGGCAGGCGGGACCGAGAGCAGGGCCTCACTAGATGACCTTAGAGATCTTCCTGGCTCATAGGAGGACATACGTTTGGACAAATAGATTGGGCCAGAACCGTTAATCAGTTAAAATTCATGAGTAAGCCAGGTTTTAAAAAAGCCTAACCCTCCTTCCCCCTTGGCTACAGCCTTGAGCATTGCCTCCTTATTTCCCATTCAAATACCATCATTTGCTGGCTCATTCCCCCATCTTTCCTTTCCAGTGAGAGGGTGAGGCAGAATGCATACCTTCTGAGTTCAGGAGAAAAACAGTTTCATTGATGGCAAACTGCTTCTTTTTTCGCTTTTAATAATATTGAAATGTACTGTCGCATTTTTATATATCCTTTCATATGCACAAGATTTTTTTTGTTTCAATATTACTTAGTTTATTGTGTGAGATATAATATGCAATATTAACATTTTAAAAATGAAATCCCCATGTTGGATTTTTCATTTCTTCCAGGAAACTTTTTGAAGGGTTCCCAGTCTTTTTTGAATATTGAAGGTTGTTTTATCTGACGATGTCAATATATCCCATTTCCACTATTTCAGCTACTTTTACTATCTTTTCTCCCATTTTCGGTGCTTCTTCTTGTTTCCACATCCACGCATACACATTACTTGCTGCAGCAATTCTTTCTGATGACAACTACAGCAAGAACTATGGCAAAGCTGCTTCTGAGTCAACCAGTATATACAGTTTTATTTGGCAGCAAGATCTGTTGGGGGCAGTGCTACTTATATCTGACAAGAATTATCTTGGCTTGTGTTATATAAAACTTCCAAAGCTTTTTAAAGCATTTAAAAATAAAATGGTAGGAAAGAACATCCTTATTCTAAACAAAAGCAATTCCCCCTGGCTGCTAAGGCATTGCACACCTTGGATGTCCCATTTAATTATAGAGGGAGAGGTCAGCATGAGCCAACGAAGTGATGCAGCAGCTAAAAAAGACAATGTGATTCTAGCCTGCATCAATTAGGAGTATAGCATCTCAGTCCAGAGAAATCATAGTCCAACTCTATTTTGATCAGATCTCATTATTTTTGGGCACCACAATCCATAAGGGATATTGACAAGCTAGAATGTGTCCAGAGTAGGGTGCCCAAAATGACCACAGGTTTCTAAAGACATCCTGACAGTGAGCACTGTTTGACAGTGTAATTGCCTAAGGATGTGGTGGAGTCTCCTTTTCTGGATGTTTTTAAGAAGAGGCTGGATGGCCATCTGTTGGAGGTGCTTTGATTGCATTTTCCTGCATGGCAGGTGGTTGGACAGTATGTGGTATCTTCCAACTCTATGATTCAATGATTTTATGAACAGTTAACACCCACAGAATGATCACACAAGATTATCCATATCTCTGAACACTTTTTAAGTTTTTAAAAACTGAATGAAATAGAAGCTGGAAAAGGCATTTTTTTGAGAAATAGTGATGATGATGTCGACAACAACAACAACAATTTGTTACTCACCCCTCCTCACAATTTGAGGGTGGATGCAACATAGTTAAAACATGTAGTTAAAACAAAGGCCAAAAAAATAAATAAAAACATGGAGCAAAGATTAAAATACTGATACTAATAAAATGTAATTAGCTCAATCGATTTATCATGAAACAGGGTGACTGCATCCACCCTGAAGTTGCTGAAGCATTCGAAACTATAGCCCTGTTTGGATTCACCCACTCTCCTGAAGGTGACTCCTAACAGTGTTTCTTTTGGTTCCTCTGGGACAAATCTTTTTTTAAACTTGCTTTCTTTAGTAATTTCAGCTCTGATCCTTTTGTTGATTGCTTACTGCCTCTTAGTCTCAGGTCTTCATATTGCTTCTTGGGGTTGGACTGGATGGCTCATGAGGTCTCTTCCAACTCTATGATTCTATGATAGCTCTAAATGTCATTTCCTTGGTTACTTTCTTTCCCTTGCTAGTATCAAATGAGTAGAGGTACTCAATCTTCCATCATTTCTGGCTGTAAATTCCCCACCAGTTTTCATAAAATGTTGGCCTTTGCTCAGTCAGTATTTCCCTAATCTTCCGAACCTCCATAGGTACCCAAGCCAAAATAAGCTTGATATCCACTCTCTTTCAGTTAACTCATACAACAGTTATTCATCTATATGTAGTGTTATATCTCATAAGCAAACCAAAACTCTCTTTTCTCTTGTTGCTATTTTACCCTATCAGTTACTATTTGTAAACAATGTCTGTACATTTTGCTACATATTAGAGCTGTTTCTCCTGCCTTTCATGATATTGTACATCTGTTGTATGTGTAGTAACAGCCTGAAATTGCTGTTGGTGATTACTGCTTGCCAGTGGGAAGCTGATAATGCATTACTGTCAACACATGCAGTATTGAGCTTTCTTGCAAAATTATATGCCATCCTGCTCTTCCAAGAGCTTCTTTAAAAATATGTTGATTCTAAAATTATTGTTGATTAAAAGTCATCATAAAACTATTACATTACTGTGATTGCAAGGGGTTTCCCACTCCCACAAAACTCACTATTTTATAACATTTAACTTGGTCCCATGTGTACAGTGTTGTTTCACAACCTACTTTTCCACCCTTACTTTTTACACCATTGTAAAGTCATTGTTTTGCACATCAATCCCTGCAGCAATAACAGATGTGTTCAGAATATACAGGTGATTTTTGTCTTAAATTGAGCTTTATCTCCTTGGCAAGTCAACAGTGTGCTATGTTCTGAGGGATGTATTTCAGGCTGCCTCTTGCAAGGTTAACCAGTCTGCAATGTATTCTGATTTTTATTTTATTTTTTGTCTGCAGTGTTCAAGTACCAGATAGCCCCCTGGCCTTTGTGCGAGTCCTGCAACAGAATGTGAATCCTGAACAACAGTTGGTATGTATGCAGGCTTGATAAGCATTGATTTTTAAAAAAATGTTTAAAGGAAGCCTGTCACCATCTGATGTTCAAAAGCTTTGAATAGCTTTCCTTTGAGTTGCTCTAATGCACATGCCATGTACAAACAGGCACACAGCTAACATGGCCTTCTGGGTGTCTATCTTGTAAGCAAATGCCCAAGTGCCTTTGTATGAGGTAGCTGCCTTTGTCCACTTCCTGCTAATGTATCAAGAGCTATATATACTCTGTGATAAATACATAGAATAAGTAGATTTGCAACAAAACGTATGGTATCTCTTTAGTTTTAAAACACACACGAATATCAACACCATCACCAACAAAAAAAGCTTTATATTTATGAAAGACAAAGCATGTATGTCTGTACTACAAAGGCTGTTGCTAAATGACAACTAGGTGGCCCATTGTGATGTCACTGGGTTGGTGGTTGCTAGATAAAGTGACCCTCTGTGATATTATTGAGAAAGAAATGTAATGTGTATGAGGGAAAGTGAGGAAGAAAAGAGCCACAAAGATAGTCTCAGATCTGGAAAGGGGAGAAAAGGGAAGGGGGAAGGGGAATAAAGGAGTGAAGGAAGGAAGACAGGAAAGATAAAAAGGCATGAAGGGAGAGAAAGAAAAAGAAGGGATAAAAAGGGGGCAACGGCCCCTCCCAACACCCAAGCAATGCTGGGTAGATACACATATACACACATATATACAGTAGAGTCTCTTATCCAACATTCGCTTATCCAACATTCTGGATTATCCAATGCATTTTTATAGTCAAAGTTTTCAATACATAGCGATATTTTGGTGCTAAATTTGTAAATACAGTAATTACTACATATCATTACTGCGTATTGAACTACTTTTTCTGTCAAATTTGCTGTATAACATGATGTTTTGGTGCTTAATTTTTAAAATCATAACCTAATTTGATGTTTAATAGGCTTTTCCTTAATCCCTCCTTATTATCCAACATATTTGCTTATCCAACGTTCTGTCAGCCCATTTATGTTGGATATGTGAGACTCTACTGTATGTGATTCTTAAGATGTATCCTGTTTTTAAAGATGTTTACTAAGGGGGATTACATGCTAAAATCAGTTGTGTGAGAGACTTTTATTCAATATTCTAGGCACTCTTATTCCCCTCCTCCCACATTTTTTTATTCTCTCCATATATTCCATATTCAGTGATCCGATTTTGCCTGCCATGCAATCTTTTTGTTCCACTCTGTCTCTGTTTAGTGCAGTGGTTCTCAACCTGTGGGTCCCCAGATATTTGGCCTTCAGCTCCCAAAAATCCTAACAGCTGGTGAACCTGCTGGTATTTCTGCAGGCCAAAACACCTGAGAACCCACAGGCTGAGAACCACTAGTTCAATGATTTTTTCCCCCAAAATATTTTTTAACAAAAAATTGGAATTCTTAATAGTTCATTGCTTATACTTCTATCTTGTGGTGCATTTTTAGCATTCACAGCTTGTAAATTAGAAATTAAAGCAATTGTATTCTTCCCATACAAAGTTACTTTTCCAAGAATCGTGCGGTGTAGTGGTTTGACTGTTGGACTATGACCTTCAGGACCAGGATTTGAATCCCTGATCAGCCATGGAAATTCACTGGATAATCTTGGGAAAGCCACAGTCTTTTAACTTCGGAGAAGGGCAAAGGCAAACCTTGCCAGGAAAACCCCATGATGGTTTGCTTGCCTTAGAGTCTCCATAAGTCAGTAATGACTTGCAGACATGCAACAACCAAACTACATGGCAGGAGTAAAGGTAGACCCCCAGGACTTGAATAAAATCTACATATTAAAGACAGCTGCATAGTCACTTTGTGATACTCTGCAGGGTTTCAGAGTGGTGGGTAGTGGATTATGTAAGTCTTCTTTATCACTTAATATACATCTGACTGGTTATAGCTGGTTATACATGTCCTGTTGCCTATTTGTAGGTGCTGTGTGTCCTGCCCTCGGATCAGAAGGACTGTTATGATTCTGTAAAGAAGTTTGTGAGTCTTGAGCAGCCGATACCTAGTCAATGTGTGCTTGCTCGTACCTTGAGCAAGCAAAGGATGATGATGAGCGTGGCCACAAAAATGGCTCTGCAGATCGCCTGTAAGCTTGGAGGAGAGCTATGGGCAGTTGAGATACCTGTGAGTAAATCTCCTGTTTTTCCGCCCTTTCAACTCTGCCTTGAGTCCCCTTCGGGGTGAGAAAGGCAGTGTGCAAATAAAGTAAATAAATAAACTTAAAGCAGGTGCAGACAGTCACTGTGGGCATATTGTTTGACATTTAAAGCTATTTAATATTAATATTAACTGCCTTCTCTAAGCTCTCAGAATTCTTAACTCTGTATGGAGGTCCAGCACATCTGCTCACGAGAGAATGGTTCAATTAAACAGGTCTTATAAGGAAGTAGAATTCAGTAAGTAGAATTCATGAGTAGTTGTGTGATATATAAAGAAGGCAACATTATATACCCTCAACAATTGTTGGCAATCCTCTTTTAATCAGAATATAAGAACCACGTTGGTTCTGATCAAACTCAATCTTCAGATATCCAGCATACCGTTGAACATCTGAAGCTCAGAGGCAGAACATAGCGCCATTGCACCATCATGCTCATGTTCCTCTGGCCTTAAGAAACATACTTCTACAGTATTGGTACTGCCATTTAGTCATTGCAACTATTAGCCATTAATGACCTTCTCCTCTATGAACAACTATGTTCTCCTATGCCATGCGTATCCCTCAGTGCATACAGCATTTATGTCACATAATCCTAGAAACATGTCCCAGGTTGCTTCTCAGCTATTGCTGTTCAACTGCTAATATTGGATCCTAGGTTTTGCCACATCTCTAGTGAAATCATGACTTCTGCTTAGCTGCTAATTCAGTTTTCTATTTTCTAACAGCTAAAATCACTCATGGTGGTTGGCATTGATGTCAACAAAGATGCTGTGGCCAAAGGAACCTCAGTTGTTGGATTTGTGGCCAGCACGAATGCCTCAATAACTAGGTAAGATTTTTCCATAATAAATTGAACCTTTCAGAAGATCTATATTCAAGTCAGGTGTTGCAGTGGCAGCTGAATGCTGTGTAATGTGAAGATGCCGATCCAACATTACTGCGCAAAGCTTTATTAGTGTGCTGACGAACGTCAGTATGCCACTACTTTTATGGTTGTTATGGAGATGAAACAAAGCATTCCTTGCATTACCATTCATTTCCCATTTGTTTCCCCAAGAATGTGAAGGTTATTGTTTTGAATCAATTTAGCTGTAGGTTTTAAATACAGAAATTAGCAGATGATGGAACCCGAGCTTTAAGGAGGCCTGGAAAAAAATTATCTGAAGGACTTCTTCCTGTCTGATGGCTTTCATTAGGTGTGCTAGCTAGGAGTGGTGGGAGTTATAATTTATTATGCATTAGAGACCCCAGGTTGAAAATAGCTACTGTGGATAATGTAGAGCAGGGATGTCCAACCTTTTGACTTTCCTGGGCCACATTGGAAGAAGAATTTTTTTTGTGGACCACACATAAAGTACACTAACAATAACAGATGAGCAAAAAAAAAAAAAAAAAGAGGTGAGTTTGTCCATAATTTTTGTGGTATCTGCCCCCCAAAAAGTCCTCACATAATAATCTTAGTTATGCGCTATCCCATTCATGGGTCTTTTAAAATCATTGAGCAGGTCTTCTGACTGAACTGTTTGCAATATAATGCAAATTACAGATCGCATTCTGCTGTTTGTAGGCATAACATACCTTGATTTTTCCATTCTATTCCATTATTGTCTGCTAAGTTTGCACTTGAGAACTGCACATTCAAGTTACAACCCCCTCCCCCCAAAAAAATCTCATAATGTTTTAAGTAAACTTACTGTTTTGTGTTGGGCCACATTCATAGCCATTCTAACTCTCATGCAGTCCATGACCTCAGTTTGGACAGGCCTTATGTAGAGAATATACAGAACCTCATTGACAGCAGCAGTAATAGAAGAGTAGCATAGAGAGTATAATATGTTTTGTATTTGTTGTTGTATGCCGTCAAGTCATTTCCAGTTATAGGTGACTATCATAGGGATTTCCTGGAAATATTTATTCCAAGTCTTTGACTTTTCTTTCCTCTGAGGCTGACTGTGACTTGTCCAGTGGGTATCTATTCAAACCCTGGTCTCCAGATTCATAATCCAGTGCTCAAACCAGTATACCTTACTGGCTCTCTCAAGTACAGACCTTAGAGCGACTCTTATAAACCTGTATAATTATAACTTTTTTATTGTGTCATAAGCACCTTGAGAACATACTGCAAGTTGCTTCTGGTGTGAGGGAATTGACCGTCTACAGAGATGTTGCCCAGGGGACGCTCAGCTTCTCTAATGTCCCCACAAGCTAGAGCTGACAGACGGGAGCTCACTTTGTTTCACAGATTCAAACTGGCAACCTTCAGGTCAGCAGTTTAGCTGGCACAAGGTTTTAACTCATTGCACCACCACGGCTCTTTATCGTTATAACTGTATAATAGCTTTGTAACAATTTTTCTTCCCTTTCACAATTAGATGGTACTCGCACTGCGTAATACAAAAAGCAGGAACCATGACTGCAGATTGTTTAAAGGTCTGCATGGAAGGTAGGAATATTGTATGCATTAATGAAGTACACTTTGCAGTTAAGAATTTGATTGTGTGAATTATTCATAACATTGACTAGTTTTGAACAAGACAGTAGCAATCTTAGGTGTTGATGTATTTCAGAAACATGTTTGCCAATACAAGGTGTCCTTCTCCTGGCATATATGTAGCTCAGGTTGCCAATGTTTCTGTTTTTGCCTCTGGTTCACTGGTGGCTGACAGAGTTTGAAAGCTAAATTATTTACCATGTCTAGGTCTATAATTCCTTGATTTATTAGTGCCCTATGCTGCTGTTCTATTTGAAGCATCAGACCCCCAAGGCAGATAGCCATAGTATCTATGGAAAGCAGGAAATGTGTATGAGGAAGAGAGAGAGAGGAAAGAAAGAAAAGAATAAGAGGGGAAGGAAAGTGGGCTAGGTAAAAGAAAGGAAGTAAAAAAAGAAAAGGGAGGGAGGGAAAGGAAAAGAGGAAAGGTATGAAGGGAAGTAAGAAAATAAAAGGGAAGGAGGAAAGAAGGGACGATGGAAGGGAGGGAAGAAAAGGGAAAAGAAAGAAAGAAGAGTGGGGAAGATATATAAGGTAAATAAAGGCAGAAAGAAGAGATAGGGAGAAACTGTGTGAGGGAAACACAGGATATAAGGAAAGAGCCACAAAGAAAATGCAAACTCTGACAATGCCAAGTATATACGCTAGTAATATATACATTTAAATATAATTAAATAAATAAATGATGCATTTCTGTAACTGTTTACAAGTGATTGCCAAGTTCTACAGCTAGTTATTCAAGGTGTCCAAAACTGAGAGCAATACTTAGTTTCTCAGTTACTTTTTCTGCTAGGATCTCAGGTAGGTTTTCTCTATTGTTGTTCCCTTATGGAACCATTCATATGATTCTGTTCTGTATTTCCTTACGTTTCTGTAGGTGCTATCAACAAATGGCAAACGTGTAATGGAGAGCTGCCTGCACGGGTAATTGTATACCGCGATGGCATAGGAAATGGGCAGCTGAGGATGGTGGTGGACTATGAGGTCCCACAGTTACTGAGTGTTCTTAATGAATGCAGTGGTGGTTTCAGGTAAATAAATTCCACCCTGCTATTTATCTTATCTTCAGTTCAAACTTTATGGGACTCTTCCAATGTATTTCTCCAATGTGTACCTCATCAAAGACAGGATTAAGAGACCAGAAAGGTGGTTTGAAACCTTTTCTATTGTTATAGTTACGATATATAGCACTCTCCTGTAGCTTTCTCCCTCTTCTTTTTTTCCTTTTTTCTTCCCTTACTTTCCTTTCTTCCCTCTCTTGCATCATTCCTTCTTTCTTCCCCTCCTTTCCCCCTTTACCATGTATTTATATAGTGCCATCTAAGATGTAAAATTAACACCTTCAAGAACCCTCTAAATGAACCTTTCTCCAAATAACACTCAAGGATCATCTACCCATTGAACATCCTGAAAATGTCGAGGAACACTGGAATAAATGGAAGACCTCTATCATTACAGCTTGTGAACAAACCATTGGATATCAAACTAAGAAACATGAAGACTGATTTGATGAAAATGATAACAGGATCCAACAGTTAATCAATAAGAAAAGGAAAGCCTTCCAAATATGGCAGAGACCCCAACTGTGCTGTTGAGAAAAAGATCTACGCTAGTGTAAAAGCTGAGGTCCAAAGAAGGGCTAGAGAACTCAAAAACATCTGCTGGACAAAAAAGTCTGAAGAAATCCAACACCTCGCAGATGTCCATGATGTGCGGGGATTCTTTAACGCTGCAGAAATAATCTATGGCCCAACAAATCATGGCATAAATTCTCTACATTCATCAGATGGAACTAAATTTCTGAAGGACAAAAAAAAACCCCAATCACACGACACTGGAAGTAGCACTACCATTACCTCCTTAACCGTAGCTCCAAAGCTCCTTAATCACAGCTCCAAAGAAGTCCTCTCACAAATCCTACAACAGCAAAGCATGGATGAAGCAGAGAGTGTTTTGAGGATCAGGATGTTCATAGGGATACCAAGATGCTTGTTTATAGAGCTACTAGCTGTACCCGGCCACGCGTTGCTGTGGCGAAGTATGGTGGTATGGGAAATAAAGTATTGAGGAATTGGTGGTAGTTAAGGTAAAGGGTAAACGTTTTCCCCTGACATTAAGCCCAGTCATGTCTGACTCTGGGGGTTGGTGCTTATCTCCATTTCTAAGCCAAAGAGCCGGCGTTGTCCATAGACTCCTCCAAGGTCATGTGGGATGACTGCATGGAGCGGCGTTACCTTCCCGCCAGAGCAGTACCTATTGATGCACTCACATTTGCAGGTTTTTGAACTTCTGGGTTGGCAGAAGTTGGGGCTAACAGTGGGGCTCTCTCCGCTCCCCCAATTCAAACCTGTGGCCTTTCAGTCCAGAAGTTCAGCAGCTCAGCGCTTTAACACGCTGCGCCATCATGGGATATTATTTCCTAAAGGTTGTGAATATACAATGTTTCTGATTGTTTTTTTTTCTGTTGGAGGCAAGTATGAATGCTGCAATTAAGGCATTAAGGAAAAGCCTATTAAACATCAAATTAGGTTATGATTTTACAAATGAAGCACCAAAATATCATGTTAGACAACAAATTTGGCAGAAAAAGTAGTTCAATACACAGTAATGCTATGTAGTAATTACTGTATTTATGAATTTAGCACCAAAATATCACGATATATTGAAAACATTGACTACAAAAATGCATTGAATAATCCAGAACATTGGATAAGCGAGTGTTGGATAAGTGAGACTCTACTGTAATTACTACATAGCATTACTGCGCATGAAACTACTTTTTCTGTCAAATTTGTTGTATAATATGATGTTTTGGTGCTTAATTTGTATAACGATTACCTAATTTGATGTTTAACCAGCTTTTCCTTAATCCCTTCTTATTATCCAACATATTCACTTATCCTGCCGGCCTGTTTATGTTGGATAAGTGAGAGTCTACTGTTTATTGATAATCTTATATTATCTGCTTAGAACTGGATTATATGAGGACCCTTCTTCACAGCTGTATAAAATGCACACTGAAGTGGATTATATGGCAGTGTGGAGTCAAGATAATCCAGTGCAAAGCAGATAATGTAAGATTATAAATGGGTTTATATAGCTGTGTGGAAGGGCCTTGAGTCTACACTGCCATATAATCCAGTGCAAATTAGATAGCCTAAGTCTGCCTGTCCCCTAACTGAACCCTGGCTGTCCCCTGGCTTGCTAGGAGTTGGTTGCTAGGAGACGAAGTGGGCTGAGATTAGCCCTCTAAACTGGCAGCAATTGGATAAAAACAATTATTGCTCTCCCTCTAATTAGGACTTTGTTTTTCTTTTCTTTTTGTTGTATCAACCTGGAGGCATGGATGATGGGCTGTGTTGTCAAATTTCGAAGTTGCGGGGCCTGTACTTTTGTTGTTTTGTGAGTCGCCGTGATGCCATCACTCTTTTATATATATAGATTGTCCTCCCAACTCTGTTATAAGCCTGCGAAATGTGGACCATCTACAGACGTCATTCACCCTCTGGAATGATTCCATCAACATTTCCTCTGAAAAATCCTGAAAATCAAAACCAGACAGACAAATGTCAGTGTTCTGGAAGAAGCAAAGACTACAAGCACTGAAGCCATGATCCTCAGTTATCAACTTTGCTGGACTGGCCATGTTGTCTGAATGCCTGATCATTGTCTCCCAAAACAGTTACTCTACTGGCAACTCAAGAACAGAAAATGGAATATTGATGGACAGCAAAGGTGTAAAGATGGGCCTAAAGCCAACCTTCAAAACTGTGGCATAGACACTGAGAACTGGGAAGCCCTGGCCTTTAAGCATTCTAACTGGAGGTCAGCTGTTGCCAACAGTGCTTTGGAATTCGAAGAGGCAGACATGGAGGGCAAATGGGAGAAATGTATCAAGAGGAAGGCATGTCAAACCAACCCTTGTCAGGACTGCCCTCCATCTGGAAATTGGTGTTCTCACTGTGAAAGAACATGCAGATTCGGAATAGGTCTTTACAGTCACCTACAGATCCAGAACCTATGATTGGAAGGCAATCATATTCGGCCATGAGGGATCACCTACAATGATGAAATCACCATCAGTGTACATGGCACTATTCAAAAATAAAGCAGTAAAAACAGACACCCTGCTAATATTCTAATAACAAATTGTTCTTCTGCCCCTGTCAATTTTCAGAACAATCCATGATTTGCATTAATATTTTCACTAGCTTCTATCAAACCACAAGGTACGTCATCCCTCAAGGCATAGGGTGCTTTGGAGCTAACTAGTTGGAGCTAATGATTAGTGATGCTTTGGGTGCTGAAATAGCAGGAAACATAGCTCTGAAAATGCAATGTGGTGTAGGCTGAGAAGAGGGCAAAACATAAATGCACAAGAAAAGGGATTTTCAAGAACTGGTGAAATGATTGGGCAGCATTATATTTGCCTCAGGCCACTCTTGTGTTTATGAAATGCTATTTTAGATCCCATCCTTATTCTAAAGGCCATAAATCAATCAGGGTTATTGAAATCAATATTTCCACTTTCTAAGCAACTCCTGCTTAGCAGTGATAGTGAAAAATGAGAGCTTAGCGATCCAATTACTTACTCCCTTTATTTCTTCACTTTCATCTCAGAAGACCCAAACTGTCTGTGGTTATAGTCAGGAAGCAAACCCTTTGTCGCTTCTTCACTGAAGCCAACAGGAACCTGCAAAATCCTCCTGTTGGGACAGTTATTGACACAGAGGCCACTCGACCTGAATGGCAAGTATATGTTGGCATAAGATCAAAGCCAGTGGAGAACAGCTACATATCAGTTGAATGGGGGGATTGTAACTTTGCTAAGCAAGCATTTTCAGAAGTGATTGCAGGGGCTGCATGGGAGGTCTGATTAAAGAACAGAGAGACTGGCTCAGGAGGGGGAAAAGTACATTATAAGAACTTCAGTTAAGAGTAGGAAATTGGTTTGAGACAGCATACTAAGGATATATTCTCAAGAGAGCTTGAAGAGAGCTGACAGGAAAAAAGGAAGTGAAGTCAGAAATATCAGTTTACATCCTAAATGTGAGCAAGACATATGTAAGTAGGGGAAATGGACTAATCGCTTTAACTATCTCTTGTTACTTTACCTTCATAAGGCTTTCTTTGCATTGTTCTCTACTTCCGAGGACAGTGGTTCCTGTTTTAGACTATGATTTTAGAGATTAGAGTTTGAATTACCATTAGGTCATGGGAATCTGTAGATGATATTGGGCAAGTCACATTCTTGTAGACTCAGACAAAGGCAAAGGCAAACTCTTTTTGCCAAGAAAGCCCCATGATACGTTCGCTTTAAAATCGCCATAAGTCAGTTCACAACAACTGCTTTCAACAGTGCTTTCCTTATTATCTATCCCTCCTGGATTGGACAACAGGGTTCATATTAGGTTCCTTTTAATTCGCAAGATGGACAGGGCAGGATGCCCAGGCTGTATGAAGGCAGGTCAAGCCATGTGCTAGACCCAGCTGTGTATGACACAAGAAAATAATTCAAAGTAGTGGAATGCAAATGTATGCATTAATTATTACTTTACATGCCTTAGGAAAGTATGGTTGCCCTTTGTAAATTAGCATATACTTATTGTAATAGAGATCTTCTAATGAATATTGCTGTCATTTTTAATGTAGTCATACTACAATTTCTCCTGGTACTAATTCTAATCTTTCTGTAAAGGTATGACTTTTTTCTTGTAAGTCAAAATGCTCGACAAGGTAGCGTGAATCCTACCTATTACAATGTAATCTATGACGACAATGGATTAAAGCCAGACCATATGCAGCGCCTCACATACAAATTGTGCCATCTGTACTTCAACTGGACTGTAAGTAACATAGTCAGATATACAGTCAGTATTGCTCGTGGTCACTGCCCATTCACCCATCTTGGCTGGGTCATCTCTCAAGAGTGCTTTTGTCTGATAAATTCTTGCATGGCAGATAATAATAAATAAATAATAAACCTTTATTTCTATTCCACCCTATCTCCCTGAAGGGATCAGGACGCATTCCAACAAACAATGGTATACATTCAATGCCTTCAAAAAAACAGATAAATATTGGCATACAATCCCAACAAGACCCCACATATGAATACAGTGTTAAAAATCTATCATCAAATTAAACCTAATATCAGTGAATTGAGTATAACCAATATAATCAGAGGGTTTAGATTAGATTTCTCTTTCTTGGGGTTGATTCCAGCTCTGTGATTCTACCATATCTGAAAGGAATAGTGGTTGCCAAGTCTCAAAACAGCATGCAGGGTTGATAATCAAGCTTGTTGTCTACCTATATATCAAATTAAAGTATTGATTTCAATTAATTTAGCCATGCATTTCTCTGTAAAAATTAACATATTGTCCACATTCATAAACGCCTTATGCAAAGATACGTGATTTTTAAAATAACTTGCTCAGTCATTGCAAAAAGAAAAGGTTTCAAACTCTCAAATAAGGAACACCTGACAGTTCTAGAAAGAAATGGCTGTTTATACCCTATCCCATCCTGTGTCTGTCTGGCAGCTTTGGAGTCTCTTTTAGGAGAGAAAAACAAAGGTGGTGGTGGTGATGATGATGATGATAGTAATACTCCTGACCTCACGATCATGTTAATAAAAAGTATGGATTGTCGATATTGCAATCCTAGGTGACAGCAGGATTGGGGAGAAACATCTGGAAAAGCTGACACGATATGAGGATTTAAAGATCAAATTACAAAGACTGGCACAAGCCAGTCAAGGTGGTCCCAGTGGTGATCGGCACACTGGGTGCAGTGCCTAAAGACCTTGGCCTGCACTTAAACACAATTGGTGCTGACAAAATTACCACCTGCCAGCTGCAGAAGGCCACTTTACTAGGATCTGCACACATTATTCGCTGATACATCACACAGTCCTAGACACTTGGGAAGTGTCCGGCATGTGATGCAATACAACAGCCAGCAGAGTGTCTTCTGTGGTGTCATCTTGTTGTGTTTCAAATAATAATACTAGTAATGACATCATCCTAGGTCCCATCATCCCAGCCCGTGCATGATGATTAGAGATGATAGGGTTGTAGTCCATCACATTTTCAGGCTGCCAGATTAGGAAACGGTGCTCTTTAAACTCAAACAGAGTAGTGCTTTCTTTAAACCTGCACATTTTATGGCACTCTATGTCAAAAATATGGTTCACCAAAGACCCAATAACTTTTTGTTGTTATTGCTCATCTTGGACTATTAAAATAACTAATTATCACTTGGCAAAGAATTCATGGACTGGTATTTCATACGTAAAGGAATACATCTCCCTGTATATGTCTGCTCAAGATCTGGAGAAGTCCTCTGTATGCCATTTGTCTGGGTAATACAGAAAGGGTCCTTCTCTTCTATGGACATCACAGTTGTGAAATACCCCTTAGATGTCCAATAGATTTCAAAATTGGTGTAATTCCAACATGGCTTTTTACTCAAGCTTTTGGGGCCTAATTGAACTGTTCTGACTGGTTTAAACTTGCTTGTTTTAACTTAAGATGCTTTTAATGCGCATTTAGTTCATTTACATTCTTGTTTGCTGTATTAAGGTGCTTTCATTTCTTTCTGCCTTGAAATCCTTAGATACAGGGTGAGATATAAATATTTTAATAAAATTATAAAGATTGTTTAAAACTTCTTGGAAGTAACTCCCTGTCTTCAGAAATGGCAAGATCTCTGTTCTTTCCATTTGTTCTCTAGGGCCTAATCCGAGTCCCGGCCCCCTGCCAATATGCCAGCAAACTGACTTTTTTGGTGGGCCAAAGTATCCACAGAGAACCAAGTTTGGAACTTGCTGACAAGCTTTATTATTTGTGAAAAGTGTTGAAATGACAGCTGTCAAGAGGAAAGTAAAGAGTAATTTAATTAAAATGTAGACATACCTAGAAGAGTTCTGTTTCTGTTATGTTGAATTGTTGCTGTTGGAATTAAAGTTGCATACTCTTTACTTGCACAAGCGGGTTTTGTCATTGTCTCCTTGGGCACAGCATATTAATATATTTTTATTTCTAATACACAATATCGGCTAGGCTAGGACATATTACACGTACATTGTTTATGTTTTGAGGTCATGACTATCCTATTTTTAATGCAGTTGTCATGTGAGCCCATCAGTGAACTCCCTTTGTCCTCTTCAACCCTATCACCTCCAGCTGCTGCTGTTAGTTTATTTACAACAGTTGTATGCCTCATGTAAGGTTCTTTAGTGAACTTACAGCGAGTACAACCATTCCCTACTTGCTTGCTGGTGAGTGAATTTGAAGGCTAACAGGAAGCGGCAGCTGTTTCTTCTCTTTCATGCTGTTGCTGTCCACTCTCACCCTTTGAATGGAAAAGATGCAAGCATGTAACAAGTGGAGATCAGAGAGTACATAAAAGTGGATTCCATGCAGCAATCTGGATTTCAGCATTTTTCCAGGTAGGAGTCCCAACACCTGAAGCTGGTTCTCCCTCCATCTCAGGCCCCTTCCCCGCTGCCCTTGTATCTCAGGATTTGATCTCAGATTTTCTGTTTATCCCAGATTATCTGGCAGTGGAGATTCATATAATCCAGGTTAAAGCAGATAATCTGGGATCGGATTCTGGGATATAGTGTAGAAGGGGCCTCAGTACTATCCTAAAGGTTGAGAAAATAATAGAATAGAGTTGGAAGAGACCCCAAGAGAGACCGAGTCCAACCCCATTCTGCCATACAGGAACACAATCAAAGCACCTCAAACAGATGGTCATCTAGCGTCTGCTTTAAATCCTCCAGAGAAGAATGATGCAGTTTATTCTGCTGCCAAATAGCTTTTACGGTTAGGAAGTTCCTCCAAATGTTTTAGTGGAATCTTTTCCAGTAATTTGAATCCATTGCTCTGTTTCCTAGTCACCAGAGCAGCAGAAAACAAGCTCTGGAGACTTCAATATGACTTCATTTCAAATATTCCAACATGGCCTTTTTTCTCCAAGCTCAACATACTATCTTGCTTATAAGGCTTGGTTTCCAAGGGAAACATGGAGCTGTTGCTCTATAGTCTTCGGTCTAACTCTTTCTTCTACAGATGAGTTGAGTACTTTTTGTAATGGATTTCCCCTGCATCACACAGGAAGATGGTATTGTGAGACAACAGTTATGTATTTTGTTACGATTTAACTATGACAAGTTACACAAAGTAACAGAAATGTTGAGAATATTACAGATTCACAGGTTAGAGTAAGAGAACAGTTATCACCCGCCTACATGAGCTACTCCAGCAGCATATCTGGCCATATTGAATAGAAACGTTCTTTTTAGAAAGGAAAGGCATTCTTTTTTGTCATTAGTGTAAAAAGAAAAAAGTCACATTGGAAACAAATTTACAATTGTATTTTTAATTACAGGATTTCCTTTAAAAAACTTTATTTCCTGTTATATTGGCACTGGATTCAAACTAATCACAATTCTATTCATGTGGATTCCTGGTTAGTTCCTCAGAGTCAAGATCCTCAGGTTGAGTCTGTTCAGTGAGGAAGCTAGTTTGGTGCTTGGTTGGTGAGATTATACATAAAGCCCTTGCCAGAATGGTTCTGCATGCACTTGAAATTCATGCTCTAATCTCTTTGTGGCCCAGGTAGCTATTTTTTCCAATAGCACTGGTTCACACTGAGAACAAATCCAGTTCAATAAAAGCAGAACTTTTATTCCATGATATGTAGTTGAATACTGTGAAAATGGAAGATTGAGGGTGCTTGAACTCTACATTTTAAGCAGAAAAAAAACATGCTTATATATAGATCTAACATTTAGCCTTCAGTAGCACTGTAAAAAATATTTGAAAGGTCAAAGCTTCCTTTTGTATTAAGATATGCCATGTTGTCTTTCTGCCCCCAGTTATCCTTGATATATGGTCTGTTATACGTTGTACATGCCTGCTTCCTGGTATTAGTACTTAATAATTTGATTAATCGCTTGTTCAAATTACTTCATTATATATTGTTTCAGCGATCCTTACAGGAACTGCATAAGGTGAATGAAGTTGTCCCCTCATTAGAGAAAGGAAATTGAAACTGATAAAACACTTCTTGCTTAAGGCTACATATGTATATGTAAAGCAGTGGTTCCCAACCTTTTTTTTGACCAGGGATCACTCTCCATCATTAGTACCAAAAGGGTTACGAATCAGTTTTTGATCAACTTTAGATTTGGTTTGGTTATTTGGGGTACTGATTCAGAAAATTGCATTGGATAAGCCACATCAGCTCTAATTTCCGATACAGAACATAATGCCCTCCAGTAATTGCTATCTACTCGCCCATAGAAAACTATTTAGTAATTTAGATCTGATGTGATCTATCCAATGCAATTTTCAGAATCAGCAACCCAAAGAACCCCAGGAACAGGCCTAAAAAAGACACCAAGACGCCCCCGCTTCCAGGCACCACATGGAATGGCTCTGCTCGGGGAGGGAGGAGCAGAAGAAGCAGCAGTCAGGAAATAGTTGTTATACCTTTTCCCCAAGAATTCAAGGTGGCTTATATCATCAGAATACCGATAGCACCCAGTCCCAAAGCTCTAGGTGATCTCTCCCAGTGCATTCATGTAGATCAGTGATTCTGAAACTTATTTGGCATACTGCCCCCTTTCCAGAAAAAATATGACTCAGTGCCCCCTGGAAAGGGGTGTGTGGCTCCTGCTCAAGAGGGTGGGGCTGAGCCTCTCCCCTAGTCTAAAATGCAGGGCTGGGAGGGGATGTGGGCGGGGCCACACCTGGGTAGCCAGGACTGGGATGTGCGGAGTTATGAGCTCTGAGGCAGGGCTGAGCTTCTATCCCTGTCCTGAGGCGCCTGCCTGGACACAGGAGGCGGGGCTAAGGAGGGGGCGGGGCCTCTTCCCAAGTGCCTGATGGGGCTAAACCTGTATACCCCGCCCCCGTGTTCTAACAAGCGCCTTAGGGGAGGTATACAGAGGCTCTTGGGAAGAGAGACCCGCCCCTAGCCCTGCCCTTTAGTCTTAAAAGGCCTCTCGGGAGAGGTATAGAGGCTCAGCCCTGTCTCGGGCTTTTGGAAGGAGGTCCCACCCCCTTCCCTAGCTCCGCCCTGTGTCCCAAGAAGTGCCTCAGGAGAGGTATAAATTCTCAGCCCTGTCTCGGGCTCTTGGGAAGAAGTCACACCCACTCCTCTAGCTCCGCCCAGTGTATCCTAACAGGCGCTCAGCACTTTGGAAGAAGCCCCGCCCCCATTTCCTAATAGGTGCCATCACCGCCCCCCTGGATCGCTGCAGCACCCACTTTGAGAATCACGGATGTAGATGTTAAAAAGCAGGGGAGCATATTGGAACCACACAGGCTAATGCCTAAAAGACTGAACAGCTGTGTCCCAGCACTGCCTTCTGGTAATGTTCACCCAAGAAAGATCAAAACCATTGCAAAACAAAGCCCCCCAAGTCCTGTATCAGCCAGACAACCCAGAAGGATACCATAGTGAATACAGTACAGTCTCGCTTATCCAACCTTCACTTATCCAACCTGGATTATCCAACACAGTCTGCCTTTTAGTAGTCAGTGTTTTTGTAGTCAATGATTTCAATGCATTGTGATATTTAAGTGCTAAATTCATAAATACAGTAATTACTACATAATGTTACTGTGTATTGAACTTCTTTTTCTGTCGATTTGTTGTAAAATATGTTTTGGTGCTTAATTTGTAAAATCATAACATAAATTTGATGGTTAATAGGGTTTTCCTTAATCCATCCTTGTTATCCAACATTTTTGCTTATCCAACATTCTGCCAGCTTGTTTTATGTTGGATAAGCAAGACTCTACTGTAGTATCAAACACCACTGAAAGATCCAGGAAGGGCAGCAGAGATCTACTCCTTCTATCCAACTTCTAACAACCCAAGCTATTTTTGTCCTATCTTACCTGAACACATTGGAATGGATCTGTGTAATTTGTTCCATTCAATAAAGCCTGGAGTTTGGGGTTTGGTTTTATTTTTGTTACTACTCATTCTAGAACTTTATTTAAAAAGGGGAGATTCAACACTGGCTGATAGTTTAGAGAGGTCAAGTTCAGTAAAGCCCCGTCTCTCTACCTCCTTCCCCCAATTAAGGCCTTCACAATTGCTTCTTTCATGTAACACTTTCAAAGAAGGATTTACAATCTCTTAAAAGCCATTAAGTCAGTTCTCTAGCAATTTTGAATTTGCCAAGATTGACATGGCAGTAACAGACAGGTCGTTGGTCTCCTCTCTTCAAGCAACTTGTCCACATGTTGAACGAAATTAAAGTCATCCATCAAAGCCAGAGATGTACGTGCCTCAGTGGTCCCTGCAGATTCTACCTTTGATGTGGAGTCCTCGTCAGAATGAATCTGAGCAGTTTTCTCCACCAAGTATTGAGCAAATTCATCACAACCCTTTTCTGAGGACACCTGCTCAGCTGTCTGATGTCTAGGAGGTAATTAGCCCTTACCCAGAACACCTGCACTCGATGAGAGCTGATATAACAGAGTAAGCAAAAAACAAACATTTATGAATTGATTTTAAAGAGAGCCTTAACCTATACTTGGCCAGATTCATTCTGAGCCTTTCTCTACCATCACTAGGTTCATTGATTGAAGCCTGGAGCTCCTCAGAAATGAATGCTCTGCATTCAAGTAAGGGACACTTGGGAACAACTGTGTCCGTTTCTTGGGTCATCTCCTGTTTCACAGATCAGCCGTTAGCATCAACAGAATCATAAATGTGAATAGTAGTAAAATCCCCCGGAGCATTTAGGGATCCATGAATCTAGATGTGGACCATTTGAATGGGCCCTACTCCTGGAGAGGTTAGAAATCCCAACAAATGTAAACCCTATTAGGTAGTGATTTGTCCATGGTAATAGGGTTGTTTCAGCCTCCACCTCTAGCTCGCCATCATACTGATCAGCAAAAAACAGATCAAAATTGTGACATTATACATGTGTAGGGCCAGATATAAATTGATTGGCCCATGGTTGTCATAAAAACCATGAAATCCTGAGTTGGATGGGGGGTGTTTCAGCACAGGCTTTCATGCCTTTAATTAGAATGTATTACAGATCTAGGATGCAGAAAGGTAGGGTTAGCTAGACCTATGCAATTGTATAAGAATAGAACACACAACAAAATCACTCAGAAGATTGTGTACTATGTCAGCAGATTTGAGCACTAGCTGAAAGATGTAATATCTCAAAGGTGTGGCAAACTTTCTCAGCCCTCATCCTACACTTAGGATTAGTATCAATCACCAAAGGTTTCCCAATGTATTCCAGAAAGTAATCCTTTATGCATAGGAGGGGAGCTGACTTTCACCATTGCTATTCGGTTAATAACTTGCCAGCCCAGGGAGAGGCAGCCAAGGCGTGTAACAGGAACAATTTCACACATGTCAATATTGTCTCCTCTCTGCAATATCACCTGACCTGCAGGCAGATTAATGCCCTCAAGTAGTTGAATGACAGATTAGAATAAAATACAGAAGTGTGTGACTCTCCATATGTTTATTTATTTATTTGCTGTATTTATATAGTGCTTTTCTTACCACTGGGGGGACTCAAAGCAGTTTACAATATAATAATGGCAATACATGTAACATACATGTAAAAACAAATCATAATATCTAAACAATAAATATGTAACTGAGTTACAATCATTAAAACCATTAAAACATAAGACATAAGTAACATTAAAACATAGAATTAAAACACTTAATAGAAACATTCAAATCACATGATCCAAAATTGTAAACTGAAGCCATTCCAATTGTCAATTGCACATACAGTAGAGTCTCACTTATCCAACATTCACTTATCCAACGTTCTGGATTATCCAAAGCATTTTTGTAGTCAATATTTTCAATATATCATATTTTGGTGCGAAATGCGTAAATACAGTAATTACTATGTAGCATTACTGCATATTGAACTACTTTTTCCGCCAAATTTGTTGTATAATGTCAGGCTCACTTCAAAGGACCAGTCTGAACGCAGATCAAAGATAGCTGCTCTCAAATCCAATCTTTATTGAAGAATACATGACTTTGGAAAAGTCGAGAATGACCTAATGTTTACATACATTCAATTTTATCACTTCTGATGCAACGTAATACCACACGCAAATATCATCATCAAATCCCACCCTCTGGATCACATTACTACCATTCCCACACTATATCAATTATAATTGTTTATACTTTCAACCCTGAGTTCCCAGGCTCATTTTATCTTCTCCCGCCAGGTGCTTGCAGGGTTATTTATGTTATGTTATGAAGCCAGATTCAGGGCTTGGAAATTCAGCCCTGGGATTTGGCTCCATGACATGGCGCCCTCGTTTTCTTCGTCCTCCTCTTCGGTTCTTCTTTCATCATAATCCTGAAACAAATCAAACGATAACTCTATGTGTCCATTTTGTCCAAAGTCCCCATGTATTTTTTCAGCAAGCTGCGATGGAATACTGGGTGTATTTTCCCTAAACTTTTTGGCAATGCCAACTGGAAAGTTACTTCGTTGATAACACCCTGTATTCTGAATGGTCCAATATATTTGGGGCCCAATTTTCTCGAAGGTAGCCCCAATTTGATGTTTTGGGTACTTAACCACACTAGATCTCCTTTATCCAGTTTATCGCCTTCCACCCTCTTTCTGTCTGCGAACGCTTTATACTTTTTGTGTGCTTCCTTTAAGGATGCAGTCACTTGACTCCAGCATTCCAGCATTTGCGTTTTCCATTTCCCTGCCTCTGTTTCCTCATTCTCTGTCCATCTTGGCAACTGGGGTAAAGGCTGTATTTCATACCCGTAAACCACTTCAAAGGGGGTTTTATTTGTTGCTGAATGTATAGTCGAATTAAAAGCTAGTTCTGCAAAAGCCAACCACCTAGACCAGTCATTTTGTCTCATGTTAGAGTACATTCGAAGGAACTGCCCAAGTGTCTGCTGAGTACGTTCTACCGCCCCGTTTGTCATGGGGTGAAAAGCAGAACTTAGACTCCTTTCTGCTCCTAGCATTTCCAAGAATTTTTCCCAAAATTTTGCTGTGAATTGTACTCCTCTGTCACTGACCACTCTACTGGGACATCCATGCAGTTTGTAAATGTGGTTTATGTACAATTCAGCTAGTTTCTCGGCTGATGGTAGTTTCGTCAGTGCTATAAAGTGGGCCTGTTTAGAAAACAGGTCTAATACTGTCCAAATATAACGATGTCCTTTGCTAACCGGTAGTTCCCCCACAAAGTCCATAGCTACACATTCCCAAGGTCTGGTAGGTTCTGCTACTGTTTGTAATAATCCCATTGGCTTCCCTCCTCTCGATTTATTTCTGGCACAATCATCACATTGAACAACATGATTCTTTATGTCCTTCCTCATCCCTGGCCACCAGCAATGTTTTGCTATTGCCTTGGTTGTTTTTGTAATTCCTGTATGACCAGCGCTCTGGTTATTGTGAAAACGATGCAAAATCTTAATCCTTAATGTTGCTGGGATATACAGTTTCTTGTTCACAAACCAAAATCCCCCCTTCTGCTCCCCCTTTTCTGCGTTGGATGCGATCCACTGATCTCCATCATAAGACTGTTTCAGTTCGTTTCCCCAATTATCTTCCCCGTCGAGTTCAACAATAGCAGTGTTCTCCTTTTGGGTTTGCGCTCTTGTCCTGACAGCTAAGCCCCATTGTTTATCAGAGAATATTGTTCCCTCTTTTGCTGTGGTTATGCCTCCGTGTTGAGGCATGCGTGAAAGAGCATCTGCCAAGACATTCTGCTTCCCTTGAAAAAACTTTAATTGGAAATCGAACCTGCTGAAGTATTGCGC
This sequence comes from Anolis carolinensis, assembly GCF_035594765.1. Classification (NCBI taxonomy): domain Eukaryota; kingdom Metazoa; phylum Chordata; class Lepidosauria; order Squamata; family Anolidae; genus Anolis; species Anolis carolinensis. Next base: position 19,342,680 of record NC_085843.1, read on the forward strand.
CCATCTAATTTGTTTGGGGGACAATTTTCGAGGAGACTTTAAATACTGGAGGTTCTTATGGTCAGACCAAATTTCAAATGGGATTCCGCTTCCTTCGAGGAAGTGTCGCCAGCATTCTAAGGCTTTTAATATGGCTAATGCCTCTTTTTCCCATATTGGCCAACATTTTTCAGTTTCGCTGAACTTCCGGGACAAATATCCGCAGGGTTTTAAGTTCCCATTTTGATCTTTTTGCAATAGTACTGCCCCGTACGCACAGTCTGAGGCATCGCAATGGATTATGAAAGGGCTCCTGATATCGGGGTGTTTTAGGATGGGTCCTTCTGTGAAGCATTCTTTTAGGGTTTCAAATGCCTTTTGGCATTCTGGCGTCCAACCCAGTTTGGCGCCAGGAGCTTTTACTTTTGCTGTCTCCCCTTTCCCTTTTGTTTTTAAAAGTTCAGTAAGGGGTGCGGTTATTTGCGCGAAGCCTTTTATGAAGGATCTATAAAAATTTGCAAACCCCAGAAATGATTGCAATTGCCTCCTTGTTTGAGGCACTCCCCATTCTTTCACATCTGATACTTTAGCTGGATCCATAGCTAACCCTTCTGGAGATATCCGATACCCCAGAAAGTCAATTTGAGTTTTATTAAATTCACATTTGGACAGTTTTGCGTACAGCTTTGCTTCTCTTAGTCTCTGCAAAACTTCCCGGACCAATTTTACGTGCTTTTCCTTATCTTCGCTCACAATCAAGATATCATCAAGAAATATGAATACCCCTCTGTACAACAATGGGTGTAGTATTTCATTTATAAGCTGCATAAAGCAACCGCCTCCATTTTTTAATCCGAAAGGTAAAATTTTATATTCAAAATGGCCGAATGCGCAGGAAAATGCAGTTTTCCAAGTATCCTCCGGTTTAATTCTTAATTTATGATATGCTTCAATTAAATCCAGTTTGGTAAATATGCTCCCTTTCTTCAATACGGTAATTAAATCCTTTACTAAGGGCATAGGGTATTTATTGTCCTTAGTAATTGCATTTAAATTTCGATAATCAATGCACAATCTTAGGGAGTTGTCTTTCTTTCTCCTAAATAACACTGGGGCCCCGAGAGGCGAATTGGATGGCTTAATGAAGCCTCGCGCCAGGTTTTTATCGATATATTTCCTCAATTCCTCCTTCTCCTGCACAGACATGGGATACACTTTTGGTTTTGGTAAGTTTGCTCCTGGGGTTATTTCAATTTCTACTTCTATATTCCTTTTGGGAGGTAATTTACTGGCCTCTTTCTGATTGAAAACATCCACAAAGTCTCTGTATTCAGGTGGCAATAGCTGTGGGTCTATCTCATCTGCTTCATCTCCCTCGTCCTCCTCTTCTGCAATTTTGCTTATCTCCCATTGCGTCTGCTGTTCTTTAAATGCTAGGCTCTTTCCTCTCCAATCTACTTCAGGATTTGCCTGTTCGAGCCATGGTATCCCTAATATTACGTGGTATGTGGCAATAGGGGCTATCACAAAGGATATTCTTCCTTCCCATTTGCCTATTTTACATGGGACCCCTCGTATTTCCTTTGTAGATACTTCCCCAGCAGCGACTGATCCATCTAGCTGCGAAAATGCAATTGGGGAGTCAAGCGCCATCTGCTGACATTTCAGCGCTCCTGCTAATTCCGGAGTTATAATGTTTCTAGAACAACCACAATCCACAAATGCCTTGCAGGTGGCCCGATTCTCTAGCCCCGAGAGGCAGATTGGCACTACTATCATGCGTTTGTCCCGACTCACCAGTTTTTCTGAAGATTCTGGGGCTTGCACCTCCTCTTCCGCACGCCTCCCGGTTGCTGGCTTGGGCTTTGGGGGTTTTGGCGGCTCCCCCTTCCGGGCCCAGCATTCTGCTGCTCGATGGCCCGTCTTCCCACATACAAAGCATCCCGGTTTAGGTTTGTTGTCGTCTCCTCTGGAGGGAATCCCCGGCCTCCCTCCGGGTCTTTCCTGCTTCCTCGTTTCTCCTCGACCTCTCGCCACCGGTCTTTGCTGGCCGCCGCTGCTCCTGAAGCGCTTTACTTGGGCTAGGGTGGATTCAACGCGCCCCGCTAGTTCAATCCATCCCTGGAGCGTTTCGGGGTCATCTCTGTGCGCTGCCCAGCTGAAAATCTCGGGGCGTAGTCCCTCTTTAAATAATTCCACTTTGGTCACTTCAGACCACTCTGGTACCCTTTCCGCGAGGTGGAGGAATTCCTCTGCGTACTCGGGCACCGTTTTGTCCCTCTGCTTTATTCCTTTCAGCTGGTCTCGAGCCCTCAATTGCTCTAGCCGGTCTCTGAACCGGTTTTCCAGTGCGGCGAGGAAGCGGGGCACTGACCTCAGGCATGGGTCGCGTCTGGCATGTAGTTGCACATACCAGCTGGCTGCTCCTCGCTTTAGTGTGTTGCCGATGGCTCGAACCCTGCTTGCTTCGGAGGGGAATGTGTGTGCATTGTCTTCCATGTATCCTCTGATGCTAATTAGAAAAAAGTTCAGTTCATCTGATTCCCCTCCGTATTCTAGTTTGAGATCTTCCCTTCTTGGCATCCATTCTGCGGCCCGTTGATGCTGTCTGGGAGGCATGGGGAAGGGTTGCATCGGGTTTCCTCGGGCGGCCCCTTGGAACACGCCGCGCCCCACTCCGGTGGTCATTCTGCGCGGCTCCCGAAATTCTGCCGCCGCTGTCGGCCCTTCCACCCATCCGCATACTGGCCTCGCTGTAGCCCCCGCATCTCGCCTTTCCTCGTCGTACGGCACATCCTCCTCCTCTTCCTGGATCCCCCGCTCCTCTCCGCCTTCGTCTGCAAATCCACTGGACCCGATCCCTGGCCCCAGTGGTCTTTCCACCCCGACGCCCATTCGGGGGGTTGGGAGCTCTGTTGGAGATGGCGGCCTCAGAGTTCCCAGAGCTCGCTGGCGCTCCACTTCGCGTGCCATTCTGTCTCGGAACTCCAGCTCCTGCCAGTATTCCTCATCTCCCTCGTCCCTTGCCGCCACGGGACTCTGCGTTGATGCTCGCTGGCCCCTCTGGCTCCAATCTCCTTCTTTACTTGGCTCTCTCTCGGCGCCATATCGGATGGGCTCCTTTTGGAGATTCTCTTCCAATAGTGGCACCAACCTCCCCACGGTTTCCGACAGCCTGGATAAATTCAGGGCTTGGAAATTCAGCCCTGGGATTTGGCTCCATGACAGTATAACATGATGTTTTGGTGCTTAATTTGTAAAATCATAACCTAATTTGATGTTTAATAGGCTTCTCCTTAATCTCTCCTTATTATCCAACATATTCACTTATCCAGCGTTCTGCCGGCCCGTTTATGTTGGATAAGTGAGACTCTGCTGTATTCCCTATTTATTTCTTGCATTGTGTTACTTTACTGTTGTTGGGAATGCATCTTCTATTAACCCTAATGAGAAGAGATAGTGGTGATGGATAATGAGAGTTGCAGTCCAATATTTGGAGAGCCGTGTAGTCTACATCCCAAGTCTATGCATAGATCTCTAGGCGATTAGCAAGTTTTCTGACTCATAGTTGCCTGATAATAACAGCAACAAAATTATTTCCTTCCTCCTGTCTCAAGTCTACTGCCAAAAGGTGTTCTAGTGAAAAACAAAGGGAACCTCGTTACTTTTGAAGCCAGCCCACACATGCTGCCCTAAGACACAAATGAAATACAGTCAACCCAACACATCCACAAATTATGTATCCACAGATTCAACCATCCATATCTTGAAAAAATGTCTCCTAGAAAAAAAAAATTCCAAAAGCAAACCCCAATTTTGCCATTTTAGGGACAGGAATTTACCATGCCATTGTATATCACGAGACTTGAGCATCCACGGATTTTGGTATCCATGGCGGGTCCTGGGACCAAATTTCTGCAGATACTACAAGCCCACTGTACATTAAGCAGACATTGAATATTGAGCATGCCAACACTGGGATGGGGCTGGGAACTTTTCTTCGTCTTCCTCCTCCTTTTTTCTCCTTTTTGTTTTGGTACTCCGTATGCTTTGGCATACATTGATTTTTTTGTGTGTCAGGGTGACTTGAGAAACTGCAAGTCACTTCTGGTGTGCGAGAATTTGCCGTCTGCAAGGATGTTGCTCAGGGGACGCCCGGATGTTTGATGTTTTACCATCCTGTGTGAGGCTTCTCTCATGTCCCCACATGGGGAGCTGGAGCTGACAGATGGGAGCTCATCCGCACTCTCCCTGGATTTGAATCATCCAACTTTAGGTCAGCAGTCCTGCCAGCACAAGGATTTAACCCATTTCGCCATTGAGGGCTCTGCGTACATTGATGACCCACTTATAATAATATATTACCAAAGAGAAGAAGTATTGTATAGTAAGTATACCCTAACCCTATACTGTTTCTTCATCTTTTAGCAATTTCAAACAACTTTTGCCTTTTCTGCTTTCCCAGGTGCAATGGTTTAATTTTTCAAAGTTAATTATATGACTCCAACCAATGAATATGTATTCAGAACCTCCCAAAACTTACAGCACTGGCTGGCTGGGAGGCCCGGAGAAGTCTTTTGAAGCTCTTGAAAATGCAAGAACAGTCAAATTCCACTCCTTTCTCTGTGCAAACCTTAAGCAAGTTCAGGCAATGCCCACATACTTTTGAGGGAGGCATCACCGGATGGAGAGCAAATAGTTGTGCGAGGGGACATATCTTCTTATGACATCAAGGAGAAAAGAGTTCACGGCACACAGGTAAGATTTTTCTCTTTGTAGTTTGGACTTTATTAAAACAGAACATTATTTACTACTGGTGCACAGATATATCCAAAAAGCCACTTGCTTTCTCCCCACCCACCCAAAAGAAAGACTTTGGAAGGAAAAGCATGAACAGACAGTCATTTTTTTAATTCTATGTTTGGCGTAGGAAAAGAAAAGCTTGCTATTTTGTAGTGTGCTTGTACTGGAATTGCTAGATATTAATGTGATTAATTTCAAGATTTGAACAATATAATGTGTTCCTATGAATCTTTGTTTTAATATTTAGGAAATGCAAAATACAGTAGAGTCTCACTTATCCAACATAAACAGGCCGGCAGAACGTTGGATAAGCGAATATGTTGGATAACAAGGAGAGATTAAGGAAAAGCCTATTAAACATCAAATTAGGTTATGATTTTACAAATTAAGCACCAAAACATCATGTTATACAACAAATTTGACAGAAAAGGTAGTTCTATAGGCAGTAATGTTACGTAGTAATTACTGTATTTACGAATTTAGCACCAAAATATCATGATGTATTGAAAACATTGACTACAAAAATGTGTTGGATAATCCAGAACGTTGGATAAGCGAATGTTGGATAAGTGAGACTCTACTGTATTTTATTTTTATTTTTACGGTAATAGAAATGGTATTTGTAGTGTTCTCACCAGTGGTATTTCAGTCACATCTCTTTTGAATAATTTCCTTTATAAATGCTTCAGCTTTTCCACACTAATTTATGAAAGTATGTTGCATTGTTTAAATGTGTTTATGATAAGATAATTTATTTGAGTATTAATGACTTAAATATCATAAAGTCATCAGATCCAATCTGGTCTTGGAAGCTAAACTGGGTTAGCCATAGTTAATACAGACAGTTCCCAGATTACGAACAAGATAGGTTCTGTAGTTGCTGTGAGTTTTCCGGGCTGTATGGCCATGTTCCAGAAGCATTCTCTGCTGACATTTTGCCCACATCTATGGCAGGCATCCTGAGAGGTGAGGTCTGTTGGAAACTAGGAAAGTGGGTTATATGTATCTGTGGAAAATCCACATTTGGAGAAACAACTCTTGTCTGTTTGAGGCAAGTATGAATGTTGCAGTTGATCACCTTGATTAGTATTTAATGGCCTTGCAGGTTCAAAGCCTGGCTGCTTCCTGCCTAGGGGGATCCTTTTTTGGGAGGTGTTAGTTGGCTCTGATTGTTTCATGTCTGGAATTCCCTTTTTCAGAGTGGTATTATTTACTATCCTGATCTTAGAGGTTTTTTTTAATACTGATAGCCAGATTTTGTTCATTTTCATGGTTTCCTCCTTTCTTTTGAAATTGTCTACATGTGTATAGATTTCAATGGCTTCTCTGTAGGTTTGTTGTTAAGTTGAATTTGTGTGCAAGTCAGAACAGGTATATTTTATGAGTAATTTCAGCGAAAATATTTGTATATTAGCTTTGGATGGAATGGTTAACACCCTGTGGTGTTTATTTGGCTGTCTGTGCTCCTGTTGAGATGATTTCACCTCACTTTCTGTCCCTTTGAGAAGTGGACTTTGAAAAATTGGCTTGTTGTAGAAACAAGGATTGATGAGAAAGTTTCAGTGGAGACACACTCTCCCCCCATGATAACTCAGGAATGAATTTCTCATCCTAGGGGTAGATTGTCTCACTTTCTGTAGTCTCACCCCTGCTCTTAACTATGAGTCATTTGTAAGTCGGATTTTTTTTAACATTCATTTTTATTTGGAAAAAAAGAGATAGAATAGGAAAGCTTTTTTTTACAATAACAGTGGGGGAACATATAAATTCAAGGATAGTAGGAAAAAAGGAGGAGGAAAAAAGAGAAGGAAAAAAATTAAAAAAAAAGCTTGACTTCCAATCTCTTCTATCTGGGATTTGTCCTTGATGAATCTCAATTTTTATTTTTTCCTTTATTCCTCTTACTAATAGGTCCTCGCTCAAATAAGCATTTTTCAATTGTCCTGCTTAATATATTCTTTAAAACATGTCCAATCTGTTTCTCTAATTGGGTTTGCTTGATATCTTTTTAAGTGGTATGTTAAAATGTCCATATTCCTAATGTCTACAATTTTTGTAATCCAATCTTCCATGTCTGTAATTTCTTTGCTTTTCCATGATTTTGCATATTCTATTCTTGCTGCCATGATGACGTATGTAAATAATTTATCTTCGTTTTTATCAAATGTCAAGTCTGTCATTCCTAATAAAAATATTCTGGTTTCATGGAAACTTCGTAAGTCAGACTGCCCATACATGGATTTTTTTTTTTTTGCAATGGGTTAAACCCTTGTGCCAGGACTGCTGACCGACAGGTTGGTGGTTCAAATTTGGGGAGAGCGTGTGAGCTCCCTCTGTCAGCTCCAGCTCCCCATGTGGGGACATGAGAGAAGCCTCCCACAAGGATGGTAAAACATCAAACATCAAGGCATCCCCTGGGCAACGTCCTTGCAGACAGACAATTCTCTCACACCAGAAGTGACGTGCAGTTTCTCAAGTCATTTCTGACGTGAAAAAAGACACTGCAGTTTATATTTCAGAAGAAGGAATTGGCCAAACCACCTCTGAGTATTCCTTGTCTAAGAAAACCCTATGAAATGCATGGGGTTGCCATATGTCAACAGGCAACTTTGAAGGCACATACAAATATACAATTGGATAGTTTTAATTTGATAATTTGAGTCAGGGCTTACAAGAGCTCTGCTAAGGAATCCTTGTTTAATGCCTGGAGCAGTACTAGGAGAAACAGTAGCCATAGCAGAACCATCAAACAGACTTAAAACTGGGTTGCTGTGAGTTTCCCGGGGGTGTATGGCCATGTTCCAGAAGCATTCTCTCCTGACGTTTTACCCACATCTAAACAGCCAGGCTTTGAATGTCCAAGGCCATTAAATGCTAATCAAGCTGGCCAGATGCAGTATTCACACTTGCTTCAAACGGACAAGAGTTCTTTCTCCCACCCTGGACTTTCCACAGATATATAAATCCCACTTGCCTAGTTTCCAACAGACCTCACAACCTCTGAGGATGCCTGTCATAGATGTGGGCCAAACGTCAGGAGAGAATGCCTCAGGAACATAGCCACACAGCCCAGAAAACACACATTAACCCAGTGATTCCAGCCATGAAAGTCTTCGACAAGATTTTAAAACATTTCCCTATACAGTAGAGTCTCACTTATCCAACATTCTGGATTATCCAATGCATTTTTGTAGTCAATGTTTTCAATACATTGTGATATTTTGGTGCTAAATTCGTAAATACAGTAATTACTACATAGCATTACTGCGTATTGAACTACTTTTTCTGTCAAATTTGTTGTATAACATGATGTTTTGGTGTTAATCGTAAAATCATAACCTAATTTGATGTTTAATAGGCTTTTCCTTAATCCCTCCTTATTATCCAACATATTCGCTTATCCAACATTCTGCTGGCCCGTTTATGTTGGATAAGTAAGACTCTACTGTACTTTAAAACTGGAGGAAGTTGAGCATAAAGTCAAACTAGAACTGGAGATTCTTAGAGAGAATCTTTTAAATCAAATCCATGAATAATAGAATCAGCAAAAGTCAGAATGTAAATATGGAGGGACAATTGTACATCCAAGATTTATGTATCTCACCAAATTTCCACATTCTCCCCATCATACCCAACCAATATCAAATCTCGCTGGGGATGGTGGGAATGTTAGTCTGTCACATCTGGAAGATAACAAGTTCAGTAGTTAAAGTTAATCACTGTGCAGTTATGTTTCTCTTTTCTCTCTTCATTTCTGAAGCTATGTATCAGGATCTTGGTGTCTTAGCAAAAGAAGAGGCAGAACAGGAAATGATTGTGATTTAAAGTTCTTGCAATTTATTACAAATTTATTTTGAATGTGAGATTTCATTGTCTCCTAATTACAGTCCTTGGGAATTTGTTGGAAGAGGAATTGTATTTCCGTGTTTTCTCATATATCTTCCAAATTTCTCACTAAGACGTAAACGAAATACATTCCATCAGCAGCAAAGAAGCCTACAAATGTTATTAACCCATAAACCAGTTGACTAGCCTGGCTGCCAAACTGTGTTTGGTCATTTGTGGCTCAGTGATGTTTTGAATTTTTTTTAAGACCGAGAACAAATTGTCTTCCATTTTGTAAGCCTTTCAAGGCTGATTTCTTGGAAGCAGTTTAAGTTGCAACCCTAAATGTCTTACTCAGTTACTGGAGAAACTCAATTGAAAGCGATGGGACTTCATTATGAATAAATCTTAAAGCACCGAATTGTATAAATCAGCTGATGCTAACTGAAAGCATGGTCACATCGGAAGATCCTTCTTGTATTTCAATATCCACCCTAAGTAAATATGAGACGTCTGTTCAATCTTGGATTCCCAAAAAAGCCAAAAATAAAGTCATGGCACTATACAATCCAAAAGCAAGGCAGTTCAGACCATAAATCCTTTGTGTGTGTGTGTGTGTGTCAGGAGTGACTTAAGAAACTGCAAGTTGCTTCTGGTGTGAGAAAATTGGGCGTCTGGAAGGTGATGCCTGTATGTTTGATGTTTTACCATCCTGTGGGAGGTTTCTCTCATGTCTCCGCATGGGGAGCTGGAGCTGCCAGAGGGAGCTCACCCCACCCCCTGGATTTGAACCACCAATACATCACGAATGCATCATGGCTATGACAGTATAACAGCATGGTGTGATAATGCCCTAAGTTCATATAATAAAGGACTTATCCAGAAAAGATAAAGTCTCTGAAAGCATTGAGAGCTTCCATTTCTTTTTGTTCTGATTTTACTTGCATATTCTAGAGACTAGATCCTTGAAATATCCCAGATTTGCTTCAATTTCCTGCCTGGCAGAGCCGGCCCTAGGTATTTTTCAAGTGTAGGCGAACAGAATTTTGGCGCCCCCCAAACCAATCACTGAAAAATAAAAGCATTGGATAAGCGAAAATGTTGGATAATAAGGAAGTATAAAGGAAAAGCCTATAAAACATCAAATTACATTAAGATTTTAAAAATTAAGCACCAAAACATCATGTTTTACAACAAATCAATAGAAAAAGCAGTTCAATACATGGTAATGTTATGTAGGAATTACTATATTTGCAAATTTAGCACTAAACATTGAACAGGGATATAGGGCAGTATGGACTTAGATAACCCAGATAGCCCTCAGTATTAAAAAAAACCCTCTTAAATCAGGACAATAAATAAAGAACAACACTCTGAAAACAGAAGAAATCCAGACAGTAAACAATCAGGGACAGCTAACTCCTCCCAAAAAAAGATTCTCCCAGGCAAGAAGAAGCCAGGCCTTGAAGCCACAGGGCCATTAAATGCTAATCAAGGTGATTAATTGCAACATTCACACCTGCTTCAAAGAAAAGTTCTTTCTCCCACCCTGGACCTTCTACAGATATATAAACCCCACATACCTAGCTTCCAAGTTCCTACAGAACTCACAATCTCTGAAGGCCCCAAAGGTGGGCTTGCGTGGTGCGAAGGTGGGTCTGCGCTGGCCGGAAGGCCCAGCGCGGCCGCTGGAAGGCCCGAAAGAGAAAGAGGTGGAGAGTGGTGCCCTCCTCCCAGGACGATGGTGCCCCCGGGACGATGGCGCCACAGGCAAATGCCTATTTCGCCTTATGGTTGGACCGCCTCTGTTGCCTGGTGTTCCTATTCCTCCTTCTTCCACTGATCAAATGTTGTATCTCGAATCAAACAATATTTCAGACAGTTCACCAGTTCACACAGAGCCTTCTTTATTATTCTAGAGTTGGAGTTGCAGTGCTGAAGTGCCACTGTCTTAGAGTATTTAGCATAACAGCTGTGTTTGCATGCAATTAGCAGCCAGGCATTCCTGAACAATCTCAATGTGGACAAACTGCATGCTCCTGCGTGAAGTCTGTTGTCTCCTGATTAACCCAACTGGATGATCAAGCCAGTAAGAAAGTGTAATCTTCTTGTGACATCTGAACACAGGATTATGCTCAGACAAACAATTAAACCATAATTGTAAACCAGCTCTGAACTGTTACGGGTTTGTAGAAAAACAAACTGCGTGCAGTCCTGTCCAGACTTATCCAGTCCTTTGTTGTATCCACAATGAGCAAAAGAAAAACAAGCCACGAAAATGGAAGAGAAAATCAAAATTTACTCTTAAGTAGCAGAGTCAAAAATCATAATAAAACTTCCAGCAACAAAAACTCACATAGTCTCTTGCATTAAATTCATGCAACTTCATAGTAGGCTCTCAGCAAGTCCCCAAAAGACATTACAAACATTTCCCAGATATACCCCATTCAGGGAGTGGCTCAAGCCTGTTAGCCCTGATTGTTCCAATTACTCAACCATGAGTTGTAATTGACCAGGTGTTTTTCTCTTAACACACACTTACACAAGTAGTGATCCCACAGAAACTTAGTCACATACATGCATATACAGTAATATGAACCAGATTTTGATGTTGCTGGAAAAATGCTAGCTTGTCTGGGTGCAGTTAATCACACATACGCTCCACAAAAGCTAGACTAGGGCTGGATCTACATTGTCATATAATGCAGTTTCAGAATGCAAATTAGCTGCATTGAACTGGGTTATATGGCAGTGTAGATTCATATAATGCAATTCAGTGCATATAATCTGCATTCTCTCACACCAGAAGTTACTTGCAGTTTCTCAAGTCACTCCTGACATGAAAAAAAAATCTGCATTCTGAAACTGCATTATATGGCAGTATAGATCCAGCCATTGTCAAGCCAAGCAAAATCAGAGTATAATCAATATGGAAAAAAAGTTATTAAAAATACACTGGCTAAGAGAGGCTGCAGCCGATTGCTTTTGACTCAGACTGCTTCTACATATCCATTAAATCCAAGTCAGGACATGGATTAAAGAAAACCGTTTTGTTGAGTGAATACACAAGCACACCATGAACTAAGCTGGGATGGTGGCCACAAATATCCACTAATTGCTGATCAATCAGATCTAAGGAATATTTTTCCCTACCTGATTTGGTAAGATCTGCTGATAAGAAGCAGCCCAATCTGGCTGATGAAAATCAGCACTGGCGGGAAGCAGGACAAAGCAAGAAAAGGGACATCAAGTATTCCCATGGAAACACTGCGGTTTCCTCTCAGGAAAGGCATGCTTGCTTACTCTCTGGCTGAGTTGTCTATTTGTTGTCTTTCTCCAAATTCTTCAGCATTAGCCCTGTCCTCACAAGCACTCTGTATTTTGGTCTCAGATTCCCGCTCTGCATGATACACACTGATGGGTTTCAGTGCATTTCATGATTTGATCCAGAATTTTCAGTCAGTTTTTTTAATACATTGTTTCTGTCTGTGTGCATTGTGCAGTGCATATTGGGAGTGTGCATTTTGTAGACACCTCATCCTTGAGCTAGCTTCAAACTGGATTTTAGTGCCTGTGTAGAAGGACTCTCAGTCTATTGGGAAGGGCAAGATTACACCTCTCTCTTTTCACCGTTGCTGAGTTGAGTGCAAACTATTTTTCAGTTTACAACAATTGAAGTAAGGTGAAAATGAAGGGAAATACTGGGCAGAGGAAGATAAAGAACCCGGGATGTTTTGAAATCATCGGAAAAGTAGGAAGACTGAGGATTAGTTGGGACGGTCCATGTCAAACTGGGAAAGAGTGCATGTTTTCATAATCTGTTTTGTGAATTCCTGCTTGTTTGGGTAAAGTTAATTACAATCCTGGTTTTGGATACAATGCACGACGATGCTGTTCCTTGTTTGTTTACCTACTGAGTGAAGTGGAATCAAATGAGTTGCTTTCTAAAATAACTTAATTATATTTCTTTTTCTCTTCTCATGTATTGCCTATGGATTATTCAGTAAAGAAAAATAGCCATGTCACAGTTGGAGGCTTTGGGTTTCCAGTTTGCAGGCTCATGTTCTGTTAGAAATTAATCATCGAGGGCATGCTGAAACAAGAAAAATCGATCCTTAGTGCGATTAGTACTGCAGCAGTGTGTGCCCACTTGTGACTGCTCCTAAACTAACTTTGTGGTTTGTCTCTTTTCTTTTAAACAAGAAAGAAAATAAGATTTGGTTATTCCAGAAGCATGTCTCATATAGAACCCATCCTTGGGTCTAATCCCATTCCTTTTGTTGCTGTTCAATGAGAGTTAGATGGAGCTCCTGGTGGCACAATGGTTTAAACCTTTGTGCCGGCAGGACTACTAACCAATAGATCGACGGTTCAAATCTGAGGAGAGTGGGTGAGCTCCCTCTGTCAGCTCTATGCTCCCCATACTGGACATGAAAGAAGCCTCCCACAAGGATAGTAAAATATCAAACATCTGGGCATCCCCTGGGTAACGTCCTTGCAGACAGCCAATTCTCTCACACCAGAAGTGACTTGCAGTTTCTCAAATCGCTCCTGACATGAAAAAAATTAAGAGTTAGCAATGGCATACTGTCACACTCACTTCAAACGACCAGCATGAACGCAGATCAAAGACAGCTGCTATCAAAACCAATCTTTATTGAAGAACACACGACTTGGAAAAAGTCGAGAATGACATAATGTTTACATACAAGCAATTTTATCACCTTGGTTGCAACGTAACATCACACGTAAATATCATCACCAAACCCCACCCCCTGTATCACATTTCTACTATTCCCACACAAACTACTCATTATAATTGTTATGATTTTCACCCCCGAGTTCCCATGCTCTGCTGCCAGGTGTTTTCATGAGACATTCAGGAGTGTTGATGTTATGGCTCCAATTCCAGGGCTTGCAAATTCAGCCCTGGGAATTGGTCCCATGACATGGCGCCCCCCTTTTCTCCGTCCTCCTCTTCTGTGCTTCCTCCATCACGACTCTGAAATAAATCAAACAAGAACACTAGGTATCCATTTTGTCCAAAGTACCCATATACTTTTTTAATAAGCTGCGATGGAATACTGGATGTATTTTCCCCAAACTTTTTGGCAAGGACAATTGGAAAGTCACTTCGTTTATCACATCCTGTATCCTGAAGGGTCCAATAAATTTGGGGCCCAGTTTTCTTGAAGGTAGCCCCAATTTGATGTTTTGTGTGCTTAGCCACACTAAGTCCCCTTTCTCCAATTTATCGCCTTCCACCCTTTTCCTGTCTGCGAATGTTTTATACTTTTTGTGTGCTTCTTTTAAGGATGCAGTCACCTGACTCCAACATTCTAGCATTTGGGTTTTCCATTTCCCTGCCCCTGTTTCTTCATTCTCTGCCCACCTTGGCAATTGGGGCAGAGGCTGAATCTCATACCCGTAAACTACTTCAAAGGGGGTTTTATTTGTTGCGGAATGTATGGTAGAATTAAAAGCTAGTTCAGCGAAGGCTAGCCACTTAGACCAATCGTTTTGTCTCATATTAGAGTACATGCGAAGGAACTGCCCAAGCGTCTGTTGAGTACGTTCTACCGCCCCGTTTGTCATGGGGTGAAAAGCAGAACTTAGGCTCCTTTCTGCTCCTAGCATTTCCAAGAATTTTTCCCAGAATTTTGCTGTGAATTGAACACCCCTATCACTGACCACTCTACTAGGACATCCATGAAGTTTGTAAATGTGGTTTATGTATAATTCAGCCAGTTTCTCTGCCGATGGTAGTTTCGTCAGTGCTATAAAGTGGGCCTGTTTAGAAAACAGGTCTAATACTGTCCATATGTAGCGATGTCCCCTGCTAACAGGCAGTTCTCCCACAAAGTCCATGGCTACACATTCCCAAGGCCTGGTAGGTTCTGCTACCGTTTGTAATAGTCCCATTGGCTTCCCTCCTCTCGATTTATTTCTGGCACAATCATCACATTGGATAACATAATTTTTTATGTCCTTTCTCATCCCTGGCCACCAACAGTGTTTTGTTATCGCCTTCGTCGTTTTTGTAATCCCCATATGACCAGCGCTCTGGTTATTATGAAAACGATGCAAAATCTTAATCCTCAATATCGCTGGGATGTATAGTTTCTTTTTCACAAACCAAAATCCCCCCTTCTGCTCCCCTTTTTCCGCGTTGGATAAGATCCACTGATCTCCTTCATATGACTGCCTCAGTTCTTTTTCCCAACTATCTTCTTCGTCAAATTTGACAGTAGCAGTGCTCTCCCTTTGAGCCTGCGCTCTTGTACTGACAGCTAAACCCCATTGTCTTTCGGAAAATAACGTTCCCTCTTTTGCTGTGGTTATGTCCTCGTGCTGAGGCATGCGTGAAAGAGCATCTGCCAAAACATTCTGTTTCCCTTGGAAAAACTTTAATTGGAAATCGAACCTGCTAAAGTATTGTGCCCATCTAATTTGTTTGGGGGATAATTTTCGAGGAGATTTTAAGTACTGGAGGTTCTTATGATCAGACCAAATTTCAAATGGGATTCCACTCCCTTCGAGGAAGTGTCGCCAGCATTCCAAGGCCTTTAATATAGCTAATGCTTCTTTTTCCCATATGGGCCAACATTTCTCAGTTTCACTGAACTTCCGAGACAAATATCCGCAAGGTTTTAAGTTCCCATTTTGATCTTTTTGCAATAGTACTGCTCCGTATGCACAATCCGAAGCATCACAATGTATTATGAAAGGGCTTTGAATGTCGGGGTGCTTTAGGACAGGTTCTTCTGTAAAGCGTTCTTTCTCCTAAATAACACTGGGGCTCCCAAAGGGGAGCTGGACGGCTTAATGAAGCCTCGCGCCAGATTCTTATCAATGTATTTCCTCAATTCCTCCTTCTCCTGAACAGACATGGGATACACTTTTGGTTTTGATAAGTTTGCTCCTGGGGTTATTTCGATTTCTACTTCTATATTCCTTTTGGGAGGTAATTTACTTGCCTCTTTCTGATTGAACACATCCACAAAGTCCCTGTATTCAGGGGGCAATAGTTCTTGGTCTATTTCCCCCGCTTCATCTCCCTCGCTCTCTTCTTCTGCTATTTTGCTTATCTCCCATTGCGTTTGTTGCTCTTTAAATGCCAGGCTCTTTCCCCTCCAATCCACTTCGGGGTTTGCCTGTTCTAGCCATGGAATCCCTAGTATGATATTGTATGTGGCAATAGGGGCTATCACAAAGGATATTCTTCCTTCCCATTTGCCTATTTTACATGGGATCCCCTGTATTTCTTTCGTGGATACTTCCCCAGCAGCAACTGATCCATCTAGCTGCGAAAATGCAATTGGGGCGTCAAGCAGCGTTTGCTGGCATTTTAGCGCCCCTGCTAATTCCGGAGTTATAATGTTCCTAGAGCAACCACAATCCACGAATGCTCTACAGGTGGCCCGATTCTCTAACCCCGACAAGCAGATCGGCACTACCAGCATGCGTTTGTCTTGACTCACCAGCCTCTCCGGAGGTTCTGGGGCTCGCACCTCCTCCTCCGCTCGTCTCCCGGCTGCTGGCGTGGGTTTTGAGGCTTTGGGCGGTTCTCTCTTTCGTGCCCAGCATTCTGCCGCCCGATGGCCCGTCTTCCCACATACAAAGCATCCCGGCTTAGGTCTGTTGTCGTCTCCTTTGAAGGGGATCCCCGGCCTCCCTCCGGGTCTCTCCTGCTTCCTCGTTTCTCCCCGACCCCTCGCCACCGGTCTCTGCTGGCCGCCGCCGCCGCCGCTCCGGAAGCGCTTTACTTGGGACAGGGTGGATTCGACGCGCCCTGCCAGTTGAATCCAACCCTGTAGTGTCTCTGGGTCATCTCTGTGCGCCGCCCAACTAAATACCTCGGGGCGCAGTCCCTCTTTGAATATCTCCACTTTGGTCACTTCGGACCACTCTGGTACCCTTTCCGCGAGATGGAGGAATTCTTCTGCGTACTCGGGTACCGTCTTGTCCCTCTGCTTTATTCCTTTTAGTTGGTCTCGAGCCCTCAATTGCTCCAGCGGGTCTCTAAATCGGTTTTCCAGTGCGGCGAGGAATTGGGGCACTGACCTCAAGCACGGGTCGCGTCTGGCATGTAATTGCACATACCAGCTGGCCGCTCCCCTCTTTAGAGTATTACCAATGGCCCGAACCATGCTTCCTTCGGAGGGGAATGTGTGTGCATTGTCCTCCATGTATCCTCTGATGCCAATGAGGAAAAAGTTCAGTTCGGATGATTCCCCTCCATATTCCAGTTTGAGCTCCTCTCTCCTAGGCATCCATTCTGCGGCCCGCTGCCTTTGCATGGGTGGTCTGGGGAGGGGTTGCATCAGGTTCCCCTGAGCTGGCCCTTTGATCACTCCGCGTCCCAGCCCGGCGGTCGTTCCCCGCGGCCCTCGGAATTCCGCTGCTGCTGTCGGCCCTTCCACCCATCTGAATGCAGGTCCTGCTGTAGCCCCCGCACTTCGCACTCCTTCGCCGTACGGTGCATCCTCCCCGTCTCCATGGATCTCCGGCTCCTCCTCGCCTTCCTCCACCAACCCGCTGGACCCGATCCCTGGTCCCAGCGGTCTTTCAACCCCGACACCCATTCGGGGGGTTGGGAGTACTGTTGGAGTTGGCGGTCTCAGAGTCCCCAAGGCTCGCTGGCGATCCTCCTCGCGCGCCATCCTTTCTCGGAACTCCAGCTCCTGCCAATACTCCTCATCTCCACCGCCGCCTGTTGCCGTTGGGCTCTGCGTCGATGCGCGCTGGCCCCTCTGGCTCCAAGCCTCGTCCTTACTCGGCTCTCTTTCGGCACCGTATCGAGTGGGCTCCCTCTGGAGATTCTCCTCCAACAGCGGCACCAATCTTCCCACGGTTTCCGACAGCCTGGACAGGTTGGTCTCCAAGATAGACAACCGTAGGGCCACGGTCTCTGGCATGCTCCCTCCAGACCCCCAACTGGTCTCTGCAGCTGCTGAGACACCTCTTCCTCCTCTGGGGAACCTCTGGGTCACTCCGTTCGGTCTGGGGTATCCGGTAGAGGAAGCGATGGCTTGTAGCGTTTCCTCTCCCAGCGGCCGAGCCTCTGGCAAGGGCCCCTCTGCTCCTTTCGGGCTTTGATCGCCCCCTCCACTCATTTTCACTTCACTGCGACTTCGCAGGAGGGGGAGAATGGGATTCTCGACTTAAATGTCACGCTCACTTCAAACGACCAGCATGAACGCAGATCAAAGACAGCTGCTATCAAAACCAATCTTTATTGAAGAACACACGACTTGGAAAAAGTCGAGAATGACATAATGTTTACATACAAGCAATTTTATCACCTTGGTTGCAACGTAACATCACACGTAAATATCATCACCAAACCCCACCCCCTGTATCACATTTCTACTATTCCCACACAAACTACTCATTATAATTGTTATGATTTTCACCCCCGAGTTCCCATGCTCTGCTGCCAGGTGTTTTCACGAGACATTCAGGAGTGTTGATGTTATGGCTCCAATTCCAGGGCTTGCAATTTCAGTCCTGGGAATTGGTCCCATGACAGCATACCTTCCAAACATTTCACGAATAAAAATTGGGATGTATGCGGCCACCCCTGTGCCAGCAACAATCTCCTTCTCTCCTGACCTTCAGGGAAAAAGTTAAGATGTGGCTTTGGGACCAAGCTTTTGATAACAGATTCATCCTCTGTTGTTCTGTTTTTTAGCTGCTTGTAAAATGTCCCAGTTTTTCTCTCTTTATTATTTATTTATTTATTTATTTATTTACAGCATTTATATTCCGCCCTTCTCACCCCGAAGGGGACTCAGGGCGGATCACATTACACATATAGGCAAACATTCAGTGCCTTTTAACATAGAACAAAGACAGACAAACATAGGCTCCGAGCAGGCCTCGAACTCATGACCTCCTGATCAGAGTGATTAATTGCAGTGATTCATTGCAGCTGCTCTCCAGCCTGCGCCACAGTTTTCCAGTTTTCCCCTTTGCCTTAATAAGGATTGTTTGATTATTGCAACTAGAGCTCAAAGTGCAAAAATAGTTTGGTTTCAGTAAACTCTGTAGTGAGGAAGAAGAGAGAAGAAGTAGAATCCTCCTCCTCCTCTTCTTCCTCCTCCTTTTCTTTTTCTCCTGACCACTCAGAGGTTCGTAGAGAACTGAGGTTGTAGCTACACTACAGAATAACAGCAGTTTGACACTACATGGCTCAAATCCTATGCAGTTCTGGAATTTTTAGTTTTTGTAAGATATATACCTGTCTCTGACAGAGATATCAGGTACTACAGGAAACTACATACAATGGAAGTATGCTAGTTAAAGTAGTCTCAAACTACAGTAAGCCTGCAGTGTGCAAGATCTGAGATAATGGAAATTTAACTCACCTGCCTCAGTAATAACCTAAACAGGGAAAAACTACTTCCTGCCTTGGGTTTGCAACATTGCAGCAGATGCAGGAAATTTACAAGGAGATACATCAATTGGAATTTTTTTTGTTTTTGTTTAAAAAGAGGTTAAGATCAGTGGTAGACCTTCATCTGTGGAACTCCTTTCCCAACAAAATTAGATCAGCTCCTTCTCTCCTGACCTTCAGGAAAAAAAAAACCTAAGAAATTGCTTTGGGACTAAGCCTTTTACAAGTAATTGGAGGAGTGCAATAAGTGACCATGAATCAATGTGATTGATAAATGAAACAGCCCTGGATTATGTGATGGCGTGATTTTAATGTTTTAATCATTTATGTTTCAATTATAACTGTTTATTTGATACATGTATGTATGGCATTGAATTGCTGCCTGTTGTAAGGCCATCTTGAGGAATACAAATATGGCAAATAAATAAATACATACATACATACATACATACATAAATAAAAGTTTGATCAAGATAGGTCAAATTCTGAGACTTTTAATCAATCCAGTTGCAAATGTCTTCTGTCAGTTTTATGTTCAGCCCAACAGTGTTTGGGGTTCTCTAAAGGAGATATATACAATGTTCCCTCACTACTTCGCGGTTCACTTTTCGCGCTTTCGCTGTTTCACAGTTTTTCAATAAACTCTAAAAGACTATTGTAAATCATAAAAATTTACAGCCTAAGGAAGGGAGGAAGTAGAAGCTGAAGGGAGAGAAAAGGAGCCCAAGCAGCAACGGGAGGAGAAGGGGCGATTTATCAACATACGATTGGTCGATAAAGACTTAAAATAGTGCATAACTACTAAAATAATCTATAAATATTAAAATAAATACAGTATCCCTACTTTGCGGATTTTCACTTACTACGGGTGGTCCTGGAACCTAACACCCGGGATAAGTGAGGGAACACTTGTAATATGCATCCCCACTATTTTCGACCTGTGAGTTCTGTATATTTGTATTTTCTCCATCTCACATGGGAAAACTTTAAAGGCCTCAAAGCTGACTTCATTTGACATCTGTCAAGGTTGTTTTAGAATGTGACCTCAATGTTCACCATTAGAATGGATTCTTAGACTATATGGCTAGTGATGGCACAATCTTTATTTTATTTCTTCTTCAGATTTCCCTTTACTCACCCATCCCTCATCCCCATGTTGCTGTGGAAAAGTTATTTTGTGAAACCTCATCCAGTTGGGCTTGAACCCCAGGTCCCAGTATCATTGACCAGCCCAGTTCTGAACACATGTTAACACAGTGTCCAACTGTCCTGATCAATGCTCTGTCCTTCCTCTCTCTTACTCCCAAGTTCTACTTTTATCCTCAGCTTACGTTAGTTTCTGCAATCTTTATTTAAACTGCAAAGTACATGTTGAGCATCCCTTATCAGGAATTTTGAAATCTGAAATACATACTCTAAAATTTAGCATTGTCCATATGGGTGGTAAAAAAAAGAGATACTGCCTTCTGGTGGTTCAATGTGCATTCAGTGTGCATAATTTCATGTACCTTCAGGCTTCAAGCATATATGAGACATAAATGAATTTCATGCTTGGGTCCAATCTCCAAGATATTTCATTCTGTAAGGCATATGCAAATACAGGTATTCAATTTTTTTATTAAAAATCTGAAAACCAAAAGACTTCTGGTCCCAAGCATTTGGATAAGGAATACTCAACCTGTACCTTGCATTCAACTGGGCTAAAACTATTGTATTTCTCATCATTAGCATCATGACTGGAGCTGATTGAGTTGTGATAAAGTAACATCTGGAAGGCTGCAGTTTGTTCTGTTTAGTTAAGATAGTGGAGTCTGAATTTATTAAAGGGATTGTGGATATGATGCCTGAATGTAAAATGTCCTTTCACCTTTCTCCAACATCGGAGCCACAAGTACTGTTGGGTTGCAGTTCCCATTATTCCCAATTCACATGGCAGACAATCAAAAGTGATATGAGCTATCATTCAATAATATCTGGGGACCCTATTGAGATAAAAACTAAAGAGCACCAACCACTATGTAAAAAAGTTATAATTGCCCCTCTGTATCCATGGATTCTCCATCCATGGATTCAACACCCCTTTGAAGGCAACCACAAGTTTGTTGTGACTCTCTGTGAAAATGATTTGATAGTCCTAACCTAGCATATACCACCTGAGGCAACTTCTGAACTTTGCTCAAAGGATGAGTCAGAATAGGTGACTTCTTACCTATTAGTCTTCTTGGTGCATCTTTACCAGGGAGCAGGACATAGCAGGAGACAAAGAAGGTCAATTCCCACGCAAATATTTTGGTCAACCTCCAAATGAATTTTTCCTTCATTGTCCAGATTTTTACATTGCAGAGAATCGAAAACCATTCACACCTGTTATATGTGCTGTGTTCACATTCACTTGGTCTACCCTTTTTCTTTGGATGCTTAAAATGTATTTTCTAAATGTGCAGCTCAGGTTTTAAGTTGTTAGAAAAAATTGGGAACTGGAAAAAAAATCATTTGGAGGGTAGCCAGAATTTTTATTAACAAGATATAATGTTCCCATTTTCCACTTCTGGAACTATTCCCCAGAGCAATATGCCAAGTCCTCTTCAGGTACGGATTATTCAAGAGGAAGTTCATCACATGAGTAAGAACTGTAGTTACACCATACAGATCAGTCCACAGTTTTATGTGCATCAAATAGCCCATCCTTCTAGTCTCTAGCCTACTGGCACAAACATTTTCAAGCAGGGATCTTTGCCATAGCTTGGGAAAAGTACTTATCTTGAGTGCATCTCCTATAATCCCCAATTCTGAAGCATTGATTGCCAAACTGGCTAGGTAATCTGGCAGTTACAATCCCAAACACAACAAATACAGTTTTTTAAATCAATGTACAGCATTAATCTACTTGGCATACTGCAAGTCACTTCTGGTGTGAGAGAAACAGCCATCTACAAAGACGTTGTCCAGGAGATGCTCGGATATGTTACTCTCCTGCAGGGAGGCTTCTCTCATGTCTGGCACAACCTCGGGATCACAATCAGATACAGTGAAGACATCTGCCCTTGTGCTTTGCTACTCTGCCGCTGAGTACACATGCCCAGTATGGAATACATCTCACCACATTAAAACAGTGGACGTGGCTCTTAACGAGACATGCCACATTATCACATGCCCAACGCTGCTGGAGAAATTATACTGTTTAGCCGGTACTGCACCACTTGATATCCACCGGGAAACAGCAGCCAGCAATGAAAGGACCAAGGCACTGATATCTCCGGCCCATCTTCTATTTGACTATCAGCCAGCATGCCAACGACGTAAATCAAAAAGCAGAGTCCTAAGAACTACAGAGAAACTTGCAGGAACACCTCAGCAAGTGAGAATCCAAAAGTGGCAGGTAAAAAACCGGAACCTCAACCAGTGTCTGAAACCAATGAGAAACTCCTCCCTGGGCACACAGAAGACTGGGCACACGTGGAAGGCGCTGAAGAGACTGTGCTCTGGGACCACAAGATGCAGAGCCAATCTTAAGAAATGGGGCTACAAATTGGAGTCAATGACAGGCGAGTGTGGAGAAGAGCAAACCACATATCACTTAATACAGTGCAGTCTGAGCCCCATGCACAATGGAGGATCTTCTTACAGTGACAACAGAGGCACTTGAAGTGGCTAGTTTCTGGTCAAAGGAAATTTAGCATCATGCCCAGTTTTTAACTTTGTAGTTTTTATACATTATAGCTGTATTCTCAATTTGCTTCTGACACGATAAATAAATAAATTAATCCACTAGGCCTGTTTGTAAATGCTGGTTTTGTGCTTTATTATGTATTCCCCAAAATGGAGCAGGAAACTTTGCGTGCTAGGGTGCAAAGCTGTCCAAAATTTTTTGTTAGAATTCATCAAGTTAAACCATCTGGCAAGGGAGATGGCTCTGGATTGGAAAAGTAAAGATGTTACCCACATCACATATTTTCCCCTGCAGCAATATGTTAATTGAATGCTAATTGGAAAAAAATAAATGACTAGAGAGGGTGAGAAGTCTGCAACTGGACGTTTGTGTTTAAGAGCTAGTGCAGTGTGAATGTGGAACTTGGACTTAAGCGGCTGAGGGGGGAAAGGAAAGGGCCTGAAGCTGTTAGAAATTGTGGGCGTTGAAGTCCAAAACGCCTGGAGGGCCCAAGTTTGCCCATGCCCAAGCATGGCCAGGCTGTGGTGCAGGCTGGTAAGCAGCTGCTGCAATAAATCACTCTGACCATGAGGTCATGAGTTCGAGGCCAGCCCGTGGCGGGGTGAGCACCCGTCAATTAAAAATAAAATATAGCCCCTGCTCGTTGCTGACCTAGCAACCCGAAAGATAGTTGCATCTATCAAGTAGGAAATAAGGTATCACTTATAAAAGTGGGGAGGCAAGTTTAACTAATTAACAACGTTGGAATGAGGAAGTGAGGAAGTGCCATCAGAGTGGATGATGAAGCAGCTGCTCCCCCCTGTGGCCAGAATCGAACATCCCCTCAGGAGAAGGTTGAATTGCCTCTGCGTCTGTCTGTCTGTTGTCTCTGTCTCTGTCTTGCTTCGATGTGTTTATGGGCATTGAATGTTTGCCCTATATGTACATAATG
Organism: Anolis carolinensis; assembly: GCF_035594765.1. Taxonomy (NCBI): domain Eukaryota; kingdom Metazoa; phylum Chordata; class Lepidosauria; order Squamata; family Anolidae; genus Anolis; species Anolis carolinensis. The sequence continues at coordinate 19,366,287 of NC_085843.1, forward strand.
TGATCCGCCCTGAGTCCCCTTCGAGGTGAGAAGGGCGGAATATAAATACTGTAAATAAATAAATAAATAAATAAATAAATAATACCGTATCTAAAACCCAGGGTGGGTTCTTTCTGTTCTAACCCAAATAATACCACACCAAAAGGAATGCTTTTACTGTGAATAAAAGATCAAAGCCACCTGTGTGGACTATGCTGCTCAAATTAAATTTTAAAACACCACAATCCAGTGTTCTGAAAGAATCCCTTATTGAGATCCTTCCAAAAAAGACCCAGGATCAACCAACAGAGATAGCAAAAATTAACCAAGTATCCACAGTGCTTTGTCTTGAATTATGCAAGATTGCAGACTTGTCTGGTCATGTAATATGTGCGATTGCAGACTAATCCCACAAGCCTTCTTCCTTATGAGATTTGGTCTCAGCCTATGCCCATCTCCTTTTTTTCCTGACAATGTGTGACACTAAAAAGAGTGCAGAAAGGCCAACAAAATTCTGGCACAGCTGTTCCTGTCCAAGGAATAATATTCAGTGGTGGATTGTTTTAAACTGGAGACATTCCAGGCCAAAGCTTCAGTGACCTTTGTTCCCTGGAATCCAGTTCTTAAAGATTAGAAGATTTCGAAAAATGCAGCTAGAAGAATAATTTACATAGTACAGCAATTGGTGGCACAGCGTAAACCACTAAGCTGCTGAACTTGCTGACTGAAAGTTCAGCGGTTCAATTCCAAGGAGCAGTGTGAGCTCCTGCTGTTAGCCCCAACTTCTGCCAACCTAGCAGTTCGAAAACATGCAAATGTGAGTAGATCAATATGTACTGCTCTGGCAGGAAAATAATAGCACTCCATTCAGTCATGCCGGTCACATGACCTTGGAGGTGTCTATGGATAATGCCGGCTCTTCAGTTTAGAAATGGAGAGGAGCACCAACCCTCAGAGTCAGACACAACTAGACTTAATGTCAGGGGGAAACCTTTGCTTTACCCCTAGCGATTTTTATACCGAGAAAAGGAAGCAAACGGTGAGGAGGAAGAAAAGGAGGAGGAGAAAGATGGAAAGGAAAGAAATGTCTCAAGTCCTGTTATTGGTTGAAAGACAGGATATACATTACTAAAATCACTATCACCACCACCATTATCCTCCAAGTCAGGGGAATGATGAAGGAGATTCACAAGATTCACCTTGTGGTTGTTTGGCATCTGGTGTCTGAGGACGTTATCTCATTCTGCCCAATGCTGGAACTGGAACAGTTCTTAATAAGAACTGTTTTTCTTTCTCTCAGATATAGGAAGAAATATGTGTTTTGAAACATTAACAACCTTAGATATGCAGATGATAACCACACTAGCAACGAAGGTCCACATAGTTAAAGCAATGGTATTCCCTGTAGTAACCTATGGATACGAGAGCTGGACCATAAGGAAGGTTGAGCGAAGGAAGATAAATGCTTTTGAACTATGGTGTTGGAGGAAAATTCTGAGAGTATTGTTGAAGGCTTTCATGGCTGGATTCACTGGGTTGCTGTGAATATTTCAGGCTGTAGGGCCAGATTCTAGAAGCCTTCTCTCCTGATGTTTCACCCACATCTGTGGCAGGCATTCTCAGAGGTACCTGGAATATGGCCCTACAGCCTGAAAGACTCACAGCAACCCAATCCTGAGAGTGCCTTGGACTGCAAGAAGATCAAACAGTCCATCCTCCAGGAAATAATGCCCAACTGCTCACTTGAGGGAAGCATATTAGAGGCAAAAATCAAGTACTTTGGCAACATAATAAGTAGACTAGAAAGCTTGGGAAGAGAATGATGCTGGGGAAAATGGAAGGAAACAGGAAGAGAGGCCGACCAAGGGCAAGATGGATAGATGGATGGTATCCTTGAAGTGACTGGCTTGACCTTGAAAGAGCTGGAAGTGGCATGGCCAACTGGTGTGGGCTGATCCATGAGGTCACGAAGAGTCGGAAGCGACTGAATGAATAAATAACAACAACCTGTTTTGAGATTCTGTGACATTTTGCATGTAACTGTTAGAGTCAAAGAAAAAATGTGTTGCTCTTCTTGTGTGCCTCCAAGTCATTTATGAACCTATGGGGGGAGGCACGTTTTGTTGACACTGAGAGAGAGTGATTTGCCCAAAATCTGTGGTGGGTTTCCATGGTAGACTGGTGCTTCGAACCTTGATCTTCTCCAGAACCGTAATCCAATGTTCAAAGCATTGCACCGCACTGGCTCCCTTGTTATATTAGCATGCATGCTTTATCATTTGCATTCAATGAGTCAATCAAGACTTCTTTAAAAGAGTGGCAGAACTTGTGTGGTTGGGTGTGGTGGAGCTGCAGAATGAAAATCCCATAAGGAATAATATAAAAGCAAAAAAAAAAAAAAGTTTGGGAAGGGATAAGAATAAAGAAATGGGCAGCATTTAATAATAATAATAATAATAATAAAACTTTATTTATACCCCGCCACCATCTCCCCAACGGGGACTCGGGGCGGCTTACATGGGGCCATGCCCAGACACCATACAATATAACAAAATAAAACAACATATCATAACACAATATAACAGTGCAAAAATAATCATATACAATACAGCACAAATCAGAGAAAACAGTAAAAAACAGGGCGGGCCACATGAACACTTAATTAAAAACTCGGGAGAGAGAGACATAGGAATAGGGGGAAACAGGGAAATAAAATGGTGGAGCAGTCTAAAGGATAAAAACCAAGGGGAATGGCCAGAGCAATATATTACATTTACTCCCCAAAGGCACATCGGAAAAGCCATGTTTTTAGATCTTTCTTAAAGGCTAACAAGGTGGGGGCTTGCCTAATCTCAGTGGGCAATGAATTCCACAGTCGGGGGGCCACAGCAGAAAAAGCCCTCTCCCTCGTTCCCACAAGACGGGCCTGGGACAGAGGCAGTGGCGAAAGGAAGGCCTCCCCGGATGAACGAAGGGAACGAGCAGGTTTATGGTAGGAGATACGGTCCCTAAGGTAGGTGGGTCCCAAACCGTTTAGGGCTTTATAGATGATGGTCTGCACCTTGAATTGGGACCGGAAAGTGAACGGCAGCCAGTGGAGCTCTTTAAACAGGGGAGTAGATCGTTCCCTGTAGCTCGCCCCTGTTATTAATCTGGCTGCCGAGCGCTGGACCAATTGTAATTTCCGGGCCGTCTTCAAGGGAAGCCCCACGTAGAGCGCATTACAGTAGTCCAGTCTAGAGGTAACTAAGGCATGCACCACCGTGGTCAAGTCAGACTTCACGAGGTATGGTCGCAGTTGGCGCACAAGTTTGAGTTGTGCGAAAGCCCTCCCGGCCACCGCCGACACCTGAGCCTCAAGCGTCAACGCTGAATCCAGGAGGACCCCCAAACTGCGGACCTGTGATTTCAGGGGGAGTGCAACCCCGTCCAGCACAGGTTGCCACCCAATACCCCGATCAGATGGGCGACTGACCAGGAGGGCCTCTGTCTTGTCAGGATTGATCCTCAGCTTGTTCCTCCTCATCCAGTCCGCCACAGCGGCCAGGCACTGGTTCAGAATCCGAGGGGCTTCCTTGGAGTTAGATGGAAATGAGTAGTGGATTTGCGTGTCATCTGCGTAGAGATGGCAACACCCTCCAAAACTCCGGATGACCTCTCCCAACGGTTTCATGTAGATGTTAAATAGCATGGGGGATAAAATAGACCCTTGCGGGACCCCACAGGTCAATGGCCAGGGGTCCGAGCAGGTGTCCCCCAGCTTCACCATCTGGGAACGACCCTCCAGGAAGGACCGGAGCCACTGCAGAACCGTGCCACCGAGCCCCATCCCGGCGAGCCTCCCCAGAAGGATACCATGGTCGATGGTATCGAAAGCCGCTGAGATGTCCAAGAGAACCAGCAGGGTCACACTCCCCCTGTCCAGCTCCCTGCGGAGGTCATCCACCAAGGCGACCAGAGCCGTCTCGGTACTGTACCCAGGCCTGAAGCCAGACTGCGAGCGGTCCAGAAAATCAGTGTCATCGAGAAATTCCTGGAGCTGCGTGGCAACCACCCGCTCCAGAACCTTGCCCAAAAACGGGAGGTTGGAGATTGGTCTGTAGTTGTTACAAATAGATGGGTCAAGCGAAGGCTTTTTTAGTAGTGGTTTTACTACCGCCTGCTTAAAGTAGGATGGCACCGACCCCTGAACCAAAGAAGCATTTATTATGGTCACAAACCAATCCAACAACCCATCTTTGGCCAGCTTGACCAGCCAAGAGGGACAAGGATCCAGAGCGCAGGTGGTCGCCCTCACAGACCCAAGAATCCCCTCCACGTCATCAGGAAGAACAAGCCGGAAAGAATCCCATAAGATCGAACAGACAGGTACCTCGGTTACCTCCGCTGAGACCACAATTGAGCTGGAGTCTAGCTCAAGGCGTATCTGAGCAACTTTGCCTGCAAAGTGGTGCGCGAAATCGCTGCACCCAGTTGCCAAGTCATCGGGAAGCCCCTGGACCTCAGGAGGCCGCAGGAGCTCCCCCACAACTCGGAACAACTCCGATGGCCTGTTGGCTGCAGACGCTATGCGGGCAGTCGTGAAAACTTTCCTGGCTGCTCGCAGAGCCACGGAGTACGCCTTAATAGCGGCTTTAGCCCGTGCTTGGTCGGACACGTCCCGAGATTTCCTCCAGATGCACTCTAGTCCCCTCCTCCTACGCTTCATCACAGCCAACTCCTCGGTAAACCAAGGAGTCGACGCGACTCTACGCAGTGAGAGGGGACGTTCGGGAGCGATCGTGTCCAATGCCCTTGATAGCTCACTATTATAGCGATCAACCAGGACATCGACAGGATCGCCAGTCTCCAGGACAGGAAGATCCCCAAGAGACCTCAGAAGTCCATCCGGATCCATCAGTCTCCTGGGGCGGACCATCTTAATGGGTCCACCACCCCTGCGGAGGTTAGAAGGCACGGCGATACTTAAACAGATCAGATGATGGTCAGACCATGACAATGGAAGAATGTTTTGCTCTTCCACTCTGACTGTCCCACCGTCCACAACAAAAACAAGGTCCAAGGTGTGTCCTGCCTGATGTGTGGGCCCAGATATAACTTGAGACAGCCCCATGGTTGTCATGGCAACCATGAAATCCTGAGCTGCACCTGTCAATGTGGACTCGGCATGAATGTTAAAGTCTCCCAAAACTATCAGTTGTTGGGAGACAAGGGCCGCATTGGAGACCACTTCTGCTAGCTCGGACAGAGAGACTGCTGGGTCGCGGGGTGGACGGTACACCAACAGAATCCCCAAGCTGTCTCGGGCTCCCACCTTCAGGAAGACACACTCGAACCTCGGGGATTGCGGAACGGCGCATCTGATCAGGGCGATGGACTGCTGAAAGATCACCGCAACTCCTCCTCCCCGCCCCCCAACTCTGGCCTGTTGATGCACCCCGAAACCAGGAGGACACAGCTGGATAAGATTCACACCTCCCAGCTCATCCAGCCATGTCTCGGTGATGCATGCCAGATCTGCCCTCTCATCCAGGATCAAATCCTGGATGACAGCTGTTTTACCATTGACAGATCTGGCGTTCAAAAGCAGGACCTTAAGGTTGGGGGGTCTGTCCTGAAGACTACCACACCTAATCCTCTCCAGGGTCGCAAAAACTCTGTTGCGCTTCTCCCTGGGTTGGTGGTGACCATGCTTTCTCCTCCCCCATATCACCTCAATGGAGCCACCTCCAGTCAAGCCCTCCTCCCCCTGATGGAAAAACTGGGCGGAATTGCCAGTTGCCGGGACTAGTCAACTGTCCTGGAAAGGAAAGCCTCCAAAAGTGCTTGTTTGTTTACAAAAGGAGCTTCTCTCCATTATTGGGAGAGAGGCATCGATTGATTTGGCCTCATCATGAATAGTAAGCCGACTAGACAAGAGTGGAGACTTGTTGTGGGACTGGGGGGTAGAACAAGCATGACTTAGCAATGGGGAATCTTGAACATCCATACTCGGCCCGATGTCCAAGGGGCGAATTAGTGGGTCTACTAGCACCCTCCTAAGAGTGATGCCCCACTGTTGCAGTTTAGGCCCACACAAATACAATTTATCCCTTAATATTTTATCTTCCAAGCCGATGATAAGACACAGGGAGCGGTTCCAGGATTGGTACTCCCTACAAAGCCAGTCGATAGTCTTAATCTTCACTTCCGACCGGCTTATGGATAAAATTTGAGAGAGAGATATCTGGACCGCTCGCTTAGAAGTCCACCTGCCTCTATTCAATAATGAGTCTGAAACTTCCACTGCAACCTTATTTGTTCGTAAAAGATGTTGAGAATTGCAGGAAGTATCCAAAGGTTGTTCAACCAATTTAGAGGACAGCTCATTATTCGGCTTCTGCAGGGCATTGTTGGTATCCTTCCTATCCATCCTCCCCATGCTCATTCCCCCAGATAAGGCCCCACCCCCCTTTCTAGTTACTCCAAGGCCTGATCCGACGACTGCCTTCTCCTCCTTAGGCTTAATTCCCCCACGGCCTTCCAGAGAGCTTAATTCCTTATTCATGTTAATGGGCCTGGTTGATATAGTTGTTATAATGTCCGTAGGAGAAGGATTTTTTACAATCAGGGAAATTCCTTTGAAGAGATGGTCAAGTTTCAAGTTCAGTATTTCCAGCTGTTGCAAGACGGTATTGAATGATTTTCCCAGCAGATCACATAGGTTTGCGAGTTCATTCTTCCCTGAAGTTTCCTTCCAACTCATTTCCTGTTACCTTCTCAGAGAACCTTCCTATAGTATACCACTCTACCACTCAATAGCCAATGCTGGGGAAAGCGAGGAGGGCAGTAGGCCAGCGCTGGGAAAAAGGGAGGGGGGCAGTAGGCAAGGAGTCCAGAGGCAGCAACAGGCAGACTGGCTGGAGATGTTTCTGGCCTCTTCTGCAGCACAACAGCAGGCCTCTCAGCCCTAAGTAGGGTTCAGCATCCCAGAACGCTTCATGTGTGTCTCTTTGGGCCCTTCCACACTGCCCCTAAATCCCAGGATCTGATCCCAGATTATGTGTTTATCCCAGGTTATCTGGCACTGGGGACTCATATATTCCAGTTTAAAACAGATAATCTGGGATTAAATCCTGGAATAAAGGGCCGTGTGGAAGGGCCCTTTGTTTCTGTGTGAGTGACTGCAGTTCCCATCATTCTCCATTCATACTCATTGAGTGTGATAGAATTATTATCTAACACATCTGAAGAGCACCAGCTTAGGAAAAAAACTGCTTTCAAACAGGAAAGGATGGTGTTGGATGAAAGCATTTGGCTTTCATAAACTGTTATGGGATTATTACATATCAGATGTGAGTTTCTAAATATAGTCTTCTGAAGGCCACTGTAGTGGAGAGACAAAGGGATTTGTGTTGCACTTTGCAATGAATGGGCTTAGGGAGCCTAAGCATATCTACAGCCCAGCCTTTATTTTCACCTTCACCAACTAATCCCCCAAAGTTACATAATTTTCAGTTTCTCTGAGCTCTGGCTTCGTGAAAATTCCTGGCGCTCCTCCCTCCCTTTGATCCTAGCCATTTTTCCTGTAGTTTTTTGCTGCCTGCTGCGATTTGGCTTAATAAATTTTGTGGAGGGTTCTGCTTTCTGAATTGTTGGCAGGCAGCTCACAGGCAGCAACGGAGCCAGAAGCTTTTGTGGCTGCACTTGAAATATTTTACTGGAGAGGAGCCGGTGATTTCATGTCTGTTGGATTTATTTTCATCAGCGACCAGCAGCTGGCAAGCAGATCTAAGGACATTTCAGTTTCATAGGCCAGCCACAAAAAAGTAAACTGGTTGCCCTAAGAATAAGGAATTAACATCTGTACTGGAGGAAGAAACTTTGCTGCAGGTTCACTTGAGACTGCCCATTCTGGAATATTTTTGGTGCCTGCCCATGATATCTGTTGAACTGATCTGGGCAATATGCAAAAGATCTGTAGATTATACTATAGATACTGCTTATGCTAGCAAGGGCAGGTAGAGCATCACTTTCCATATATTGATAGTTTGTAAATAGCTTCAACTGTAGTCAGCAACTCAGCATAGTCAGTGATGAAGAATGCTGAGAGCTGAAACTCAGCAATATCTGCAGGACCTCGTTGCTTCAGGGCTTCCCATAGGAGTCTTTCCTGAAAGGATACTGTATTAAAGAGCGATGTGTTGGTTGTATGAAGGTCAAGGGAACAAGACCCCCACTTCCCAAACAGCAGGAGAGAGAAACAATGCATCATTTATAGTTGATTTGCAGCAATGTCTGTGGACCATAACCTAGCAGAGTGTCACAGTGGACGCATGCTGGGCCCATAACCTGACAGAATGTGCAGTGGTTAGAGATCCTGTTTAAGAAGCAAAGGTATCAGTAGCATAGAGAAATGCAGTAAAGGTTTATTATAGGAACACTGTTCAAAGATAGAAAAAATACTCAGGGTGGTTTTTTTTTAATCGAGAAGTTTATTTACACTATAGAATCAATTGCATTGAAGGTAATTGAATTGGATGGCCCTTGTGGTCTCTGCAAACTCTGATTCACTTCAATAGCCATGTATCTATGTTGTGGAAGCATGGGAGTTGTAGTTTGGTGAGGCACTAGCATTCTTTGACACAGCAGACTAAAGAATTTGAAAAAATACAACTCCTGTGATTCCATAACATTGAGCCATACTTGGCTCGCTGGTGAGAGGGAGCCAGGAACAGCCCTGCCCTTCGGCACACTTCATTTGGTGTGGCTATTGGCTGTTAAAGTGATCTGGATCTGGAAATGTTAGTTATGCATACATAGTGTGCATCTACAATGTAGGATGAATGCAGTTTGCCACCACGTTAAATGCCATGGCTCAATGCTATGTTTTACAAGGTCTGTGCCAAAGATCCCTGGTAGCTCCCGTATGACAACTCTCAGGATTTCAATGGCATAGAGCCATGGCAGTAAAAGTGGTGGCAAACTACATTCATTCTACTGTAGATGCATCCTGGAGCTCTTAGAGCATATTGCCCACCATAAACATATGAAGGTCCCTCACATAGATGTGGACCTTGTTTTCTGCTGCTTCAGAAACTGGATTCAAATTATTAAAAATGAGATTTTTACGGGGGAGGGGGGGGGGGGGAGAGATTCAGCTAAAAATTAGGAACTAAGATGCACAATCTAAGGTACTGCTTGCAAAACCCACACAGTTTATAGTATAGAGAAAACCTACACACACTGATAGATACCTACATAAAAACTCCAATCATCACTCAATTAAAAAAAGAAGCACAATTAAAGCCCTGGCAGATTGTGCAAAAAGAATCTGAGAAACCCACCTCCTCCAAGGTAAACAGAACCACCTAAATTGGGCTCTACAGACCAATGGATACTCCAAAACAGACATCAGAAGAGCTGCAAGGCCAAGAGCAAGCCACAATAGTAAAGACAAAGATCCACCCTATCAAGAGAACAACTGACTGCACAGGGAAGTTGATGAAAAAACACAACCTACAAACTATCTACAGACCCACTAACAAAAATCCAACAAATACTACAGTCAGTGAAGGACAAGCGGGATCCTCTCACCTCTGCAGGAGTCTACCGTATAGCATGCATCTGTGGACAAGTCTGCATAGGGACCACATCATTGCCCAAACACAAATCAAGGAACATGAAAGGCATTGCAGAATAACTTAACCAGAGTAATTAGCCATAGCAGAGCCCTTGATGAACCAACCTGGACACAGATTATTATTTGAGGACACAGAAATGCTGGACCACTCTCACAACCACCATGTCAGACTTCGCAGAGAAGCCATTGAAATCCACAAGTATGTGGACAATTTCAACAGAAAGGAGGAAACCATGGAAATGAACAAAATCTGGTTACCAGTATTTTAAAAAATTCTAAAATCAGGACAGTAAATAAAGAACAACACTCAGAAAATGGGAATTTCAGACAAGAAACAATCAGGGCCAGCTAACACCTCCCAACAAGGGATTCCCCCAGGCAGGAAACAGCCAGGTTTTGAAGCTGCAAGGCCATTCAATGCTAATCAAGGTGGCCAATTGCAACATTCACACTTGCCTCAAGCAGACAAGAGTTCTTTCTCCCACCCGGGACATTCCACAGATATATAAACCCCACTCCACTTGTCTAGATTCCAGCAGACCTCACAACCTCTGAGGATGCTTGCCATAGATGTAGGCAAAACGTCCGGAGGGAATGCTTTTCGAACATGGCCATACAGCTCGGAAAACTCACAGCAACTCAGTGATTCCGGCCATGAAAGCCTTCGACAACACATAGGGTAAACTGTTCTGTCACCAAAGATATCTATGTAGAATGGGAGATGAAATGCATTGCTGCAGGCAGTGAAGCTTCTTTGTTTGGGTCAGCTTACACTGCTGGGTGGAGAACCCCTACCTTAAACAAAGGATCACTTTCTTTTCTCATTCTCTTTTTCTGGCTAATGTATTATTAACTGTTAGGTAGTTTCTCTCCACTTCTCCCTTGCCACTTACACGAAATTCCTCCAAAAGAAATGGAAGAGGAAACTCTTCAAACATGTGGCTGAGGTTAGCTCAAAGTTTCTAGAACTGCTGGATTATTCCACTTTTAAGTTAATGGATATTCTGAAAACTCTGTGTCATTTTAGAACAAGATCCTCGTATTGCCCAAATTTCCTCAGTCCTTCTGGTCCTACTGACATGCAAGCGATATAGGTGGGAAAGCGGTGTGATTGTGTAGTCTGGCATGGGAGAGCGTTGGACTAATGGCTCTTGTGGTCTTTTCCAACTCTGTGATGAAATCATGGCTCTAAATCAGTTGTACTACTCAAGTCATACAGCTGGGGAAAATGAGCATCTTTCCAAAGCAGTGCCAGGCCTTCCGGCAAGCATCGCAGAAAAAGCAGGGGAATTGCTTAGCTCATCTGATACATAATCACAGAGGAGGTGCTTGATTGTTCATTCTTGTTCCACTGGTTCCATTCTTGCCTATAAGCCTACTTTCTTAGCAAGCTCATAAGCTGACATTGCTATCTGGTTTTAAAAACTGGTTTTAAAGAATTTGTTGATGTGATCTGGAATCTAAGCTCCATGCGTGCCACTTTCAGGGCGGGCTCTACCATTAGGCAAACTTGTAATATTTTTTTTGTGATTTGAATGACATATAAGATAGGATTTCTCTCCCTCTAATCTATGTATTTGCTCTGTTTAGTACATGGATGACTTGGGGACTGCCATTGAATCCAATTTGTTGTAGGATATATTTCAGAGGATATATTTCGGAGCCCCCAATGGCGCAGAAGGTTAAACTGCTGATCTGCTAAACTTGCTGACCGAAAGGTCGGTGGTTCGAATCTGAGGAGCGAGATGAGCTCCTGCTGTTAGCTTTAGCTTCTGCCAGTGTAGCAGTTTGAAAACATGCAAATGTGAGTAGATCAATAGGTACCGCTCTGGCGGGAAGGTATCGGCACTCCATGCAGTCATGTCGGCCACATGACCTTAGAGGTGACTATGGACAACGCTGGCTCTTCAGCTTAGAAATGGAGATGAGCACCAACCCCCAGAGTCGGACACAACTAGACTTAATGTCAGGGGGAAACCTTTACCTTTACTATGGGAACCTCGTCTCCAGCACCATATTTCAAATGAGTTAATTCTCTTCCTGTCAGCTTTCTTCACTGCCCAACTTTGATGGCAACACATAGAAATCAGAAATGCTATGATACAGATGGTTCTGACTTTGGCATTCAATGACAGCGCTTTATGCTTGAACATTATATCTAGCTCTTTAATAGCTGCTCTCCAAAGTTCTGGTCTTCTGAATTCTTGACTTCTTTTCCATTTTGATTGATGGCTGAGAATGTAGAAACATTATGTATGTCTTCATCACAAATATAAACAATCCATGGTCATAATTTTTGTTTTCTTAATATTTAATATTAAGCAGTCTAATTCTGCTTCTAGATTCTTTCTCAATGTTCCTCAATGGTCTTGCAAGTCTTTGCTATTTCATGCTAATAATATCATGTCATCTGTGTAGCTTAAATTGCTGATGTTCCTTCCTCCAGTTTTTACACCTCCTTCTTCTGAGTCTAATCCTGTTTTCTGTATAATTTGTTCTGTATATCAATTAAACAGAGAGGATGACAGAATATAAAGTTGATAGGTCCAGGCTAGCAATAGGGCCAGGTTAGCAAAGCGGTTTAAACTGCCAGCTATAGAAGATCTTGTTGAGTGGAAGGTTGGCAGTCCAAATCTGGGTTGGGGTGAGCTCCCGCTGTCAGCCCAGTTTCTGCTCAGCTAGTTGTTCGAAAGCAACTAGGTAAGTAGATAAGTAGGTACCGCTTTGGTGAGGAGGTAAAAGCCGCTCTGAAAAACATGCTGGCAAAAATTTGACCTGGAAAAGGCATCTATGGACAACAGGCTCTTTGGTGTGGAAAATGAAACAACAGCACTTCCCCATGGCTAAGTCGAGCACAGCTGGATACCTGAGATGAAAAGAGGGAAGCCTTGCATCTATTTATGTACTGTCTGTCTTTATCAATTGTATAACAGCATTGAATGTTTTCCATATATGTACCTGTAATCCGCTCTTAGTCCCCTCGGGGAGATAGAGCAGAATATAAATAAAGTATATATATTATTATGGACTCCCATCTTAGTCAGAAATCACCCTCTTTCCCCATATGCTGTCTTGATAATGGTCTGTTCTCCTGTTCTCCTCAGGACAACTAAATGTTGTGACATCCCTATTTCCCTTACAATCATCCATAGATTCTCACAGTCTCCATGTTTGTGCTGTAATTTATAAAACACCTACTGACCCTGTCCTTTGGTGTACTCCATTAGCTATGCATGTTAGTATTATGATCTTAAGTATCTCTTCCTTTTCTGAAACAAATTTGGACACTGGGAATTTTTGCTCCATATATGATAATGTCTTGAGGATCACTTTGCTTGTGTAGGATATTAATACAGTGCTCTGATGGTTACAGCAATTCTTGTTTTTCCTTTTTAGTGGGAGATTAGAATACATTGAGCCTTTCCATATTTGTTGGCACATTTTTGTTAGCATTTAGATGGCACCTGAATTTCTTTTTAAAAATTATATTTAATCAAAATATGTAAATGAATTTAAAACACCTATAATACTATTTTGGTCATTAGGTGGCAGGCTTCCCTAATCAGTGCATAGGTTTGTTTGGTTTGGTTTGGTCTGCTTATTTCCTTATTCCGAGGATAAGCTCAAATTGGTCCTCCTCCACATTTTATGTTGGAAATAGCAAACTCCCAAGCCTCTCACTATTTATTTGTTAATGTATATATCTGCTAACCTGTGTCAGAACCCTGCTACTAGAGCCTGGATGTGGCTCTGAGTTTCAGGGTCACTGACATTGATAAGACACCTGCGGCTCAGGACTTGGAGAAGAAACGGCTGCTGGACTTGGCGGGGAATTTGCGCGGGGTTTTACTGAGCGGGAAGAGACTGTTCAAATGAGGGGGAGGGTATATAAAGGAGGGTTGGCCGTAGTATCCCATTCTTGGCTTTTCTGATGTTCATGTTTCCTACAGTAAAAGTTTCTGGTGATATCACAGAGAGTCTTGTGTGTTCATTCAGGAGCGGCTGTGGTGAGCTGACACTAAGCCAAGAATACGGACACCATCCCGCTGTAGCGGTGAGGTGTAACATGCAAGTGGAGGATGAAGAGCTCTTGGGCGCAGGAGGAGGAAGGTCGGAAAGGGCCACTCCCGAGCTGGACGCTGAGTTCCACCAGCTGGCGGCCCTGGCGTCATCCACCGCTTATGCCCAGCCAAATGGGGTAACCCAGAGGCGTGGAGTGGTGCGGGGAGACAGCACCGGAGGAGAGGAAGGTTCACCTTCCCCAGGCCCACAAAGGATGGTGTTTCTGGAGGAGAGGATGTCGGCGATGGAGACCACCCTGGCAGTGATGTCGAGGGCGATGGAGCGCCTGGCGGTTTTGGCGGAGCCGGAGAGAGGAAGGGAACTTCGGGCTAGCTCAATGTGGGACGTGAGCGTGGGAAGCAGCCAGGGCTTTGCAGACCTCCCAGCACCGAAGGGAAGGGAAATGCGAAAGGAGCCCGGTGCCCGGCCCAAGATCCAAACAAGCCTGACGCGGGTGGAGGAGAGTGACGACGAAGGGGAAAAGCCTCCGAGAATCCCGGCTACGCTCCCAACTGAGACCCTGGTGCCCCTGGCGAATGCCGGGCGTGGCACAGGGCCAAGAGAAGCAGCAGCGGGGCCCACTGGTCCGCAAGGGGGCTTGCGACGGGCGGAGAATTGGGGATTGCCACCACAGGGACCCCTACCGAGACGAGAGGAACTAAGGATCGAGTTTGGGGGAGAGTCCTCTGAACTGGATTTTTTCCTGACCACGGTGAGGGGCTATATGGAGGACAATGCTCACACTTTTAGAACGGAATCCAGCCGGGTACGGGCCATTGGTGCAGTGTTGAAGAGGGGAGCGGCCAGCTGGTACGTTCAACTGCACGCGCGGCGCGACCCATGTCTGGGGTCACTCCGACGCTTTATGGGGGCCCTGGAGACCCGTTTCCGAGATCCACTGGAGCAGATCCGGGCGAGGGAGAAGTTGAAGACCGTCTCCCAGGGGCAGAGGTCAGTATCTGAGTATGCAGAGGAGTTCCAATGCTTCGCTGAAAAGGTGCCGGAATGGTCTGCAGTAACAAAGATAGAACTCTTCAAAGAGGGTCTCAGGCGGGAGATCCTCTCCTGGGCGGTGCATCGTGATGAGCCTGACACACTGCGCGGATGGATTCAGCTGGCGGGGCGCATCGAGACATCGCTGGCCCAGGCGAGGAGGCACCGAGGAGGGCTACAGCAGCGGCCGCAGATGAAAGAGGGGAGCCGGAAGGAGGGATCAACCCCAGCCGGGAGGAGAACGGAGCCGACAGGGAACGTGAGCACCAGCAGGAGGGGCTGCTTCGTGTGCGGCCGTTTGGGCCACAGGGCTGCCGAGTGCTGGCAGAGAAAAGGGGAAGGCGGAGGCCCGCCCAAACCAAGAGCCGTGGCAGGGAAACGCGCCGAGGAAGAACCACCGATGAGGCACCACTCGGGGGGGTTGGTAAGTCAGGACAAAGCCATGATAGTGGTCCCCATTCAGCTTGAAAGTGGCAGCAAACAAGCAACCTGCAAAGCATTTGTGGATTGTGGATGTTCCAGGAACATCATCTCCCCTGAATTAGCCGAGGGATTGGGATGCGAAAGAACGAACCTAGAATCCCCAATAGCTTTCTCGCAGTTGGACGGATCCACAGCATCGGGATCATTAGCTAAGTACAGTGCCGAAGATGTAAAGTGTAAGATAGGGAGTTGGGAAGGAAAGGTGTCATTTGTGATATCACAAATAGCCAGCTATAATGTTATACTAGGCATGCCATGGCTGGGGCAGGCCAACCCGCAAATCAACTGGGAGGATAAGAGCATGATCTTCAGGATGAAGTTGGAAGAAGGGAGCCAGGAAGTGGAGAGAGAGCCGGGGAAAAGGGGGGAGGAAGACTCTATCAGGATAGCAGAACTGGCAGATAAATTACCCCCAGAGTATCGGGATTTTGTGGACGTATTTGATGAGAAGGAAGCAGACAGTTTCCCACCGAAGCGGAGAGTTGAAGTGAAGATAGAGCTAGTCCCAGGAGCAGAGCTTCCCAAGGCAAAAATATACCCAATGTCGGCTAGGGAAAAGGAGGAACTGAGAAAATACATTGATAAAAACCTAGCGAGGGGTTTCATAGAGCCTTCAAATTCCCCTCTAGGGGCGCCTGTGTTGTTCAGGCGGAAAAAGGACCAAACGCTGAGGCTCTGCATTGACTACAGGGGCCTGAATGCAATCAGTTCTGTAAATAAATACCCCCTACCCTTAGTGAAGGACTTGATCGCCCAGTTATCGGAGGGACAGATATTCACTAAATTGGACTTAATTGAAGCGTACCATAAATTGCAGATCAAACCAGAGGACAGGTGGAAGACGGCCTTCTCCTGTGCATTCGGATTATTCAATTATCGTGTGCTCCCCTTCGGTTTGTGCGGCGGAGGTGCCGCGTTCATGCAATTAATCAACGAAGTGTTGCATCCATTGTTGTACAAGGGGGTCTTTGTTTTTTTAGATGACATATTGATAATATCTCGGACTAAGGAGCAACACATAGAACTAGTCAGGGAAGTCCTGCAAAAGTTGAGAGAAGCAAAACTGTATGCGAAGCTTGCCAAGTGCGAGTTCAATAAAGACCAGATAGACTTTCTGGGGTATAGGATTTCCTCCCAGGGAGTGGCGATGGACCCTGCGAAGGTAGAAGACGTGAGGGGGTGGGAAGCCCCCAAAACACGGAAGCAGCTGCAATCCTTCCTAGGGTTCGCAAACTTCTATAGAACATTTATCAAGGACTTTGCGCGCCTCACTTTGCCATTAACGGATTTGTTAAAGACTAAAGGCAGGGGAGAAACAGCCAAAGTGAAGGCCCCAGGGGCCAAACTGACATGGACAATAGAATGCCAGGAAGCTTTCGAAGCCCTTAAAAAGCGTTTTACTGAGGAGCCTGTCCTACAGCACCCTGATATGTCTAAAGCCTTTGTATTACATTGCGATGCATCAGACCGGGCATATGGGGCAGTTCTGCTACAGAAAGACGAGGGGGGGAACCTGAAGCCATGTGGCTATCTGTCAAAAAAGTTTAGCGATACAGAAAAAAACTGGCCAATTTGGGAGAGAGAAGCCTTAGCTATTCTAAAAGCACTAGAGTGCTGGAGACACTTTCTGGAAGGAAGTGGAACACCGTTTGAGGTGTGGACTGATCATAGAAATTTACAGTATCTAAGATCCCCTCGTAAACTATCAGCGAAGCAAATTAGATGGGCCCAATATTTCAGCCGTTTTGATTTCAGACTCAGATTCTTCCAGGGGAAACATAACATACTCGCTGACGCTCTCTCTCGGATGCCTCAGCACGGGGGAGGAATTCAGGAATCTGAAGGGAGCCTATTCCTAGATAAGCAATGGGGCCTGGCAGTACTAACTCGAGCACAAGCGGCCAAAGAAAACAAACGTACTGCCATTTCCACGGGGGGAGGAGAAATATGGGAGGAAGAGTTGAAGCGAGCGTATGGAATGGACAAATGGTTACAAACTAACAAAGAAAAGGGAGAATTGTGTGGGGATTTGGTGTTTGTAAATAAGAAATTGTATATCCCTGAATGTTTAAGACGAGAAATGTTAAGGAAGTACCATGATAACAAAGGTGCGGGTCATCTAGGCCCCACCAGGACTATTAAACTGTTGGCCAGACAATGCTGGTGGCCCGGAATGAGGAAAGACGCCAGGGGGTACGTCACGCAGTGTGAATTATGTGCAGAGGGAAAAACACCACCGGGGAAGCCCCAGGGGCTATTGCAGAAGGTGGTGGAGCCCATGAGGCCATGGGAATGCGTAGCCATGGATTTTGTAGGCGAACTACCCCCCAGCAGAGGCCACAGATACATTTGGACAATATTGGACCTATTCTCAAAACAGGCACACTTTGTGGCCCTGCCAAAACTCCCTTCAGCTGAAAAACTTGCTGATTTGTATGTGAAGCATGTATATCGCCTACATGGGTGTCCCGACAAAATAATTAGCGACCGGGGAGTCCAATTTACTGCAAAATTTTGGGGAAAATTCTTACAGCTGTTAGGAGCAGAAAGGAACCTGAGCTCGGCCTTTCATCCCGCGACCAACGGGGGGGTCGAACGTACCCAACAGACACTGTGCCAATTTTTAAGGATGTACACCAATTATAGACAGGATGATTGGGCGGACCTTCTACCGTTTGCTGAGATGGCTTTTAACGGGGCCGTACATTCGGCCACAGGTCGTGCCCCATTCGAAATAGTATACGGACAGGAGGTGGCACCTTTCCCCAGGCTACCCGAGTGGAAGGAAGGGGAGGGCCAGACCGACGAGGAATGGCCGGCCAAAATCAAGCAAGGGTGGCAAACCGTGGTAGAGGCATTGCGGGAAACACAAAAGAAGTACAAGCTCTTTGCGGATCGTAGGCGCCGAGAGGGGGACAAATTGGGCGAAGGAGATCTGGTTTGGCTGAGCACAAAAAACCTAAAATTGGGATTCCCATCCAAGAAATTGGCTCCACGCTATATAGGACCATTCAGGGTAGCAAAAAGAATAAACGAAGTGACCTATGAGCTGAGGCTACCCAAGGACCTAGGAAAGATACACCCGGTATTCCATTGCAGCCTGTTAAAAAAGTATAAAGGAACTCTGGACGGCGGAGAACAATAGTTGTGTTTAATCTTTTCCTTCCAGGATGAAGGGGAGGAGGACGCCATGTCAGAACCCTGCTACTAGAGCCTGGATGTGGCTCTGAGTTTCAGGGTCACTGACATTGATAAGACACCTGCGGCTCAGGACTTGGAGAAGAAACGGCTGCTGGACTTGGCGGGGAATTTGCGCGGGGTTTTACTGAGCGGGAAGAGACTGTTCAAATGAGGGGGAGGGTATATAAAGGAGGGTTGGCCGTAGTATCCCATTCTTGGCTTTTCTGATGTTCATGTTTCCTACAGTAAAAGTTTCTGGTGATATCACAGAGAGTCTTGTGTGTTCATTCAGGAGCGGCTGTGGTGAGCTGACAAACCTGTATTCTATTTGTGTGTTGATTTGCCAGCTGTCCCTCTTTGGTGTGGGAGGGACTATAGACAAGTGATTCTACTGAGCATGTTCAGACTCAGGACTCCATTTTGTATCCAGTATGTGTTTGGTCTTCAGTGGAAATAAGTTCACTCTTTTGCATCAGATCTCATTGGAGGTGGATTCATGTATGTTGTTGTTTGGACTTCAATATAGAAGTGTGCTTATGGACTTCAGTGTGTACAAGTATACTTAAAGATTATGAACTATTGATAAAGAATAACACCCCATGTACTCAACACAGAGAAGCTACATCCTATTCATAACTAAACTTTAATAAGAAATGTGCCTGTATAGTGAATTAATACAAAATGACAAGATATGTTATTTTTCAAATAATACTTTTTTAAATCTCTGAGTGCATACTTTAAACTAAAAGGTTTTTAAAGGGAGTGTATATGTTTTGGACAATTACAACAGCAATTACAATTTTTAAGAAACAACCATCCATTGCTAGCCAAATATATTTTTGTAGTGGTATGTCTTTGTCGTTCGCAGTTCAAAGGCATGGCTCTTCAGTTTAACAGCTGAGTTACCTGTGTGCCATTACATGAATGCTTGTGAATATCACTTGTTCAAAGAGTAGATTTCTAACAAGGTCATGCTTTTCTTCACTAATGGTTTTCAAAAGGTGGTCTCTACATATTCATGGAGATTCACATTTCCCAATTTGCTATGTGCCTAGAGACTGGGTACCGTTATTTTCCAATAGGTTATGCAATATTTTAAACTCAGTTTTATTGCATCTGATATATTTGAAGTCAGAAGAATACTCTTTGGGATAGAGATACAGGTATGTCCATTCCTCCCTGCTGTAAGGCAGTCCCCATTACATACATACAGAATATCTGGATCTTTCCTTTGCAATGTCATAGCAGAGAATAATAGCAGCAGGCTGAGATTCCATTCAAACAAGGCAGGCACAATGTGCCCAACCCTGACAACTGTGTAAATTTGCTTGAAGGTATTGAATTCAGATATATTTATTATTGCTACTCATGCAGTGCATTGCAATGAAATACATTTTATTGTAGCCAGTTTTTCTAAAGCAGCACAGCCAATTCTTTATACGTGCGACAGAGGAAGGATAAGAAGATCTGTTTTGACTTCCTCTGATAAAATGTGACCGGCCTTTGAGATTAAAGTGAAAGCCTGAAATACATCGCAGCATTTCCATTTCTATAGCAACGCTCTGCTCTTTCATATCTAGAAATCAATGGCAACTGTAGTTAAGTGTATGCTGTGCTATTTTCTTTGGAAGGACCTCCTGCCTGGTTTTTGACGTCTGGTGAAGCTGTAACTGTTCACAAATCAACACTTGACTTTGCACGGAAAGATGGATTTGAGTGAAGAATGGAACTTGGATGATATCAGCTGGTTGACCCAAAGCGGGATTTTTCAGTTTGCCAACGTATTGAGAGGTATGTATAGTTGTCAATTTTCTCAAAGTGATTATTAGCTCTGACTTGTCTTCAGTCTCCAAGGAGCCAAGAGCACTGTTGTTGCAGATACTGGGCCCTTTCATGCAACATAATAATAGCCCCTTGATATCACTTTAGTTGCATCCTATGGGATCCTAAGATTTGTCGCTTGACATGGCACCACAGCTCTCTGGCTGAGACTTCTAAACAGTTTCCTAAACTACAAACTCCAGGATTCCATAAAATTAACTATCTCGGTTAAAGTAGAATCATGGCACTGCTGTCATGTAGTTTGCATGGACCTTTAAATCATACAGAAACTGAATAAAATTAAAGGTTTAAACACTTTTTCCTGGAGGACTGCCGAGACATGATCTTTCCTAAATTGATACTAAAATAAAACAAAACAAACCATGTACCTATTATGAATAACACTGTGAATTTCAGGAGGTCGCAGTTCTTGGAGAAAAGTGGGATAAAGACTGAATAACCAAACAAATGTGAAATACTGGGTTGCTGTGAGTTTCCAGGCGCTATGGCCATGTTCTAGAAGCATTATCTCCTGATGTTTCACCCACATCTATGGTAGACCTCCTCAGAGGTTGTGGGGTCTGTTGGAAAACTATGCAAGTGGGGTTTGTAAATTTGTGGAAGGTCCAGGGTGGCAGAGTCTACTGTATACCATGCATCTGTGGATACGTCTGCATAGGAACCACCAAATGCAGTGTCCAAACATGAATAGGGGAACATAAAAAGCACTGCAGACTGGTTCAAGTGAGAAGATCAGCCATAGCGGAGCATTTGATGAACCAACCTGGACACAACATATTATTTGAGAACACAGAAATGCTGGACTACTCTAAGAAGCACCATGTCAGACTACACAGAAAAGCCACTGAAGTACACAATCATGTGGACAATTTCAACAGAAAGGAGGAAACCATGAAAATAAACAAATCTGGCTACCAGTATTTTAAAAAACTCTAAATCAGGACAGTAAATAAAGAACAATACTCAGAAAACAGGGAAAATCCAGACAGGAAACAACCAGGGCCAGCTAACACCTCCCAACAAAGAAGTCCCCCAGGCAGGAAGCAGACAGGCCTTGAAGCTGAAAGATCATTCAGTGCTAATCAAGGTGGCCAACTACAACATTCACACTTGTCTCAAACGGACAATAGTTCTTTCTCCCACCCTGGACCTTCCACAGGTATATAAACCCCACTTGCCTAGTTTCCAACAGACCTCACAACCTCTGAGGATTCCTGCCATAGATGTGGGCAAAACATCAGGAGGGAATGCTTCTGGAACATGGCCATACAGTCCAGCAAACTCACAGCAACCCAGTGATTCTGGCCACAAAAGCCTTCGACAAAAAATGTGAAATATTTCAGCCACAGATGGTGAGGTGCATCAAGTATAGAGCCCACCTGGGAGACTAGAGTGTACATATTTGGCTACAAAACCCATTGTGTTGCTTTGAGCAAGTGGCACTCTCCCAGCCTCATAAGAAAGCAGTGTCTGTCCCCTTATAGGCAAATCTTGGCATGATGACCCTGTGATTGGTTCACTTTAAGATTGCCATTAATTGTAAACAACTTGGAATCACAAACAAATTACATCACATATAGACAGGCCCACAAACTGGCTCTTTTCAGTACTACTAATAAGACCAAGAAGGAGGATGCCAAGCAAGTCACCTGTCAGGCATGAAACCTTGAAAGGAGTTTTTTTTGCATTGAAAATGAACTGGGATGGGAACAAAACAGCCAAACTGCATTGAATAGAAGGGAAAATTCTAAAGGGAGACACCAAGATGGATCTTTACTATTTAAGCAGCAAGTACATGGATTTGTTTTATGAGTTCAGTCTCCTTGGTTAAGCTCATTTCAGTAGTCTGCTGAGAAACAGACAGCATTACATTTTCTGTAAACCACGGATGAACACTGTGATACACTATGTGGTGGTTTCCAACAGTATGCATATAATAAAACCTGCTTGTCTCAGCAGGTAAAGAGCTTTTTGTTTTGTGTAGCAGGAAAGGGCTTTGTTTGGGCATTTGTCCATCAGCATGGTAGGCTATGTCTATTTGGACAGTTTGTGGCTTTGCCTGCTTTCCTCGCCTCTCATTTTTTCTCCTCTCCTGGTCTGGTGGCTTTAGGGCACAGAACCCAATTTGCATTATTCTGTTCTCCAAAAACATTAAACCAGAATTCCCAGGTCTGCAAATAAAAGGGGACAAAATGTCCATGTCCTAGAATGCTTGCAACACAGACATTCCAAATTGATTTGGCAAGAACATCCCCAGTTCATTCTCTGCTATCCTGATTTCTCAAGGACTTTTCAAATGTGCTGAGTTGCATCTATATTGTAGAATTAATGCAGTTTGGTACCACTTTGGAATCATGAAATTTACAGTTTGGTGAGGCATCAGCACTCTTTGGCAGAGAAGGCTAAAGACATCTCCCATTATTTCATAGCATTGAGCCACAGCAATTAAATAACCTTCTCTGCCAAGGAGTGCTGATGCCTCACCAAACTGTAAATCTCACAATTCCAAAGTGTTGAGCCGTGAAAGTCAAACTGGTGTCAAATTGTATTAATAATATAGTGTAGATGCACCCCAATTTTCAAACTGGATTCAAGGTGCAAAAGTAATTAGTTCTCAATCTCATTTAATTCAGCAGCAAAAAAAAGGAGAGAAAAATGCTGGAGTCATTCCTAGCTTTGGAACAAGGCATCTTGTGTTGTGTGACTACTTGAGTTGCTCCTTGAGTTAAGCAAAAGGAATCAGTACACCTTGAAAAATCAAGTAAAAGGGAGACTCCTTCCCATTAAGAAGGGCTTAATTTGAGAACATCTAATTTGAATTACGGGGCTGCGACTTCTCTTCTCGTAATATTGGCAAAGTACAATGACACATAAGTATTCCAGTTTTCATCTGTGAAATCTTGGAGGGTATGGCAACAGAACTTGGAAGGGCTGCTATCATGTTACTACACAGTATCCTGAAGTGTAAAGATACATAATTGAATACTAGGATAGCCCATGATGCTGTAGTCCCTATTTCTATGTATGATTATGAAAGCTGGACAGTGAAAAAAGCCAATAGGAAGAAAATCCACTCATTTCAGTTGTGATGCTGGAGAACAGTTCTGTGGATACCATGGATTGCTAAAAAGACCAGTGGTGTCAGAAGCAAATTGAGAATACAGTTGTAATGTATAGAAAAACCAGAAACAAAGTTAAAAACTTGGCATTATATTAAATTTCTTTTGACCAGAAGCTGGCCACTTCAAGTGTTTCTGATATCTTTGCAAGAAGGTCCTCAATTGTGCATGTGGCAGGGCTCAGGCTGCATTGTAGTAAGTGGTCTGTGGTTTGCTTTTCTCCACACTCACATTGGCTCTGCATCTTGTGGTGCCAGAGTGCAGCTGGTTCAGTGCCTTCCAAGTCGCCCAGTCTTTTGTGTGCCCAGGAGGGAGTTTCTCATCCGGTATCAACCACTACTTGAGGTTCTGGGTTTTAGTCTGCCACTTTTGGAGTCTCGCTTGTTGGAGGTGTTCCTGTGAGTGTCTCTGTAGATCTTAGGAAGCTATTTCTTGATTTAAGGCATTGTGTGTAGGCTGATATCCAAACGGGCAATGGCCAGAAATGTCACTGCCTTGGTCCTTTCATTACAGGCTGCTACTTCCCAATGGCTGTCAGGTAGTGCAGTATCGGCTAAACAGTATAATTTTTTCAATGGTGCAGGGCGTAGACATAATAATAATAATAATAATAATAATAATAATAATAATAATAAAACTTTATTTATACCCCGCCACCATCTCCCCAACGGGGACTCGGGGCGGCTTACATGGGGCCATGCCCAGAACAGTACAATATAGCAAAATATAAAACAACATATCATAATACAATTAAACAATACAATAAAATCATGTACAATGCAACACTATATATATATATATATATATATATATATATATATATATATATATATATATAACAGGGCGGGCCGCATGAAACACTTAGTTAAAACTTGGGGTGAGAAAAGGATAAGAATACAATCACGGAGAACAGGGACATAAGATAAAAAACAATCTAGAGGATAGATGTTGGGGGAGTAACAAAAGAAGTGTGTAATAGTTACTCTCCGAAAGCACATCGGAAAAGCCAGGTTTTTAAATCTTTCCTGAAGGCTAAAAGAGTGGGGGCTTGCCTAATTTCGATGGGCAGTGAGTTCCATAAACGGGGGGCCACAGCAGAAAAGGCCCTCTCGCTTGTTCCCACCAGGCGGGTCTGGGATGCAGGCAGTGGCGACAGGAGGGCCTCCCCTGATGATCGAAGAGATCGGGCAGGTTTATGGTAGGAGATACGGTCACGAAGGTAGGTGGGTCCCAAACCGTTTAGGGCTTTATAAATGATGGTCTGCACCTTGAATTGGGATCGGAAAGTGAACGGCAGCCAGTGGAGCTCCTTAAACAGGGGAGTAGATCTCTCCCTGTAACTCGACCCCGTTATTAATCTGGCAGCCGAGCGTTGGACCAGTTGTAATTTCCGAGCCGTCTTCAAGGGAAGCCCCACGTAGAGCGCATTACAGTAGTCCAGTCTAGAGGTAACTAGGGCATGGACCACCGTGGTCAAGTCAGACTTCACGAGGTATGGTCGCAGTTGGCGCACAAGTTTGAGTTGTGCGAAAGCCCTCCCGGCCACCGCCGACACCTGAGCCTCAAGCGTCAACGCTGAATCCAGGAGGACCCCCAAACTGCGGACCTGTGATTTCAGGGGGAGTGCAACCCCGTCCAGCACAGGTTGCCACCCGATACCCCGATCAGACGAGTGACTGACCAGGAGAGCCTCTGTCTTGTCAGGATTGATCCTCAGCTTGTTCCTCCTCATCCAGTCCGCCACAGCGGCCAGGCACTGGTTCAGCATCCGAGGGGCTTCCTTGGAATCAGATGGAAACGAGTAGTGGATTTGCGTGTCATCCGCGTAGAGATGGCAACGCCCTCCAAAACCCCAGATGACCTCTCCCAGCGGTTTCATGTAGATGTTAAATAGCATGGGGGATAAGATAGACCCTTGCGGGACCCCACAGGTCAATGGCCAGGGGTCCGAGCAGGTGTCCCCCAGCTTCACCATCTGGGAACGGCCCTCCAGGAAGGACTGGAGCCACTGCAGAACCGTGCCACCGAGCCCCATCCCAGAGAGCCTCCCCAGAAGGATACCATGGTCGATGGTATCGAAAGCCGCTGAGATGTCCAGGAGAACCAGCAGGGTCACACTCCCCCTGTCCAGCTCCCTGCGGAGGTCATCCACCAAGGCGACCAAAGCCGTCTCGGTGCTGTGCCCAGGCCTGAAGCCAGACTGCGAGCGGTTCAGAAAATCAGTGTCATCGAGGAACTCCTGGAGCTGCGTGGCAACCACCCGCTCCAGAACCTTGCCCAAAAATGGGAGGTTGGAAATTGGTCTGTAGCTGCTACATACAGATGGGTCCAAGGAGGTCTTTTTTAATAGCGGTTTTACCACCGCCTGCTTAAAGCAGGATGGAACTGACCCTTGGACCAGGGAGGCATTTATAACAGCCACAAACCAACCCAACAACCCATCTTTGGCCAGCTTAACCAGCCAAGAAGGACAAGGATCCAGAGCGCAAGTGGTCGCCCTCACAGACCCAAGAATCCCCTCCACGTCATCAGGAAGGACAAGCCGGAAAGAATCCCATAAGATCGAACAGACAGGTACCCCGGTTACCTCCGCTGGAACCACAGTTAAGCTGGAGTCCAACTCACGACGTATCTAAGCAACTTTGCCTGCAAAATGATGCGCGAAATCGCTGCACCGAGTTGCCAAGTCATCAGGAAGCCCCTGGGTCTCAGGAGGCCGCAGGAGCTCCCCAACAACTCGGAACAACTCCGATGGCCTGTTGGCTGCAGACGCTATATTAGACATCCTGTGCTAATGCGGCATGTCTCATTAAGAGCCATGTCCACTGTTTGACATGGTGAGATGTCTTCCACGCTGGGCATGCGTATTCAGCAGTAGAGTAGCAAAGAGCAAGGGCAGATGCCATCACTGTGTCTGCTTGTGATCCCCAGGTTGTGCCAGTCAGCTTTGTATGATATTGTTTCTGGCACCCACGTTTTGCTTGATAGTCCAGCAGTGCTTGACCAATGAATGGGTCCTAGAACGAATCAGATCTGACCTTGCCCTAGAAGCCATGATGATTAAGCTGAGGTTGTTGTACTTTGGCCATATCATGAGAAAAGATGGCTCATTAGAAAAGATGATTACACTTGGTGAGGGAGGAGGCAGTAGGAAAAGAGAGAGTGGGTGGATAGGCACCAGGTAGGAACGCACAGCCCTGAATTTGAGTAGGGTTACTGTTGATAGGGTGACCAGGGACTCATTTACACTTAGTATTTAATGTTAGCTTCAAACTGCAGTGACTAGACAACAAACTCAGATAAAAAGAAAGTGCTTAATGTGCATCAATGCTCTGTGGTTAGTGTAATCACCATCTGGGCTGCAAACTGATTCCAGGATTTCCACCTGCACAGCAAAACCACTTCATTCAATGCTGGCTTGAAACTGACTTAAGTGGTCAGTGTAGATGTGTTCTTGGTCTCTCTTTCTTTGAAGGTGACTTCTAATGACATGTCACTAGGAAAGAGTGGGGGAAGTGTAGGCAAAAACAGAGATCCTCTATAACTTAAAGGTAAAGGTTTCCCCTGACATTAAGTCCAGTCGTGTCTGACTCTGGGGAGTGGCGCTCATCTCCATTTCTAAGCCAAAGAGCCTGCGTTGTCCGTAGACACCTCCAAGGTCATGTGGCCGGCATGACTGCATGAAGTGCCGTTACCTTCCCGCCGGAGCAATACCTATTGATCTACTCACATTGGCATGTTTTTGAACTGTTAGGTTGGCAGGAGCTGGAGCTAACAGCGGCTGCTCACACTGTTCCCGGGGTTTGAACCTGGGGCCTTTCAGTCTCCAGCTCAGCGCTTTAACACACTTCGCCACCGGGGCTCCTCCCTCTATAACTATGGATGATGAAACGGCAGATCTTTGGGGATGAGTGGGGAAAGTCAAAATTAACATTCTGTATGACCTTCTGATATAAAGAACTTTGGCTCCACCGTTCTCTGTGGAATTCGTGGGCTGATTTCTGCCTGCTTGCTATACATTCAGAGACGTGTAACATTTTGTCAATTCATTCAGTTTAGATGTAGTCACTACATGCACACAGCACACAAAAACAACATTTCAAAAATGCAACCCAAAAGAAAGATGGGGAGTTAATGTCTATTACGTTGGCAGAATACGCCTGCTTTGGTTGCCTAGCAACTGGTGTGAAGCAGTCTGGATGGCTAGAAAGGGGATTGTGTTGACGGAGGAGAGGTAGCCGGTAGCCGTGTGAATTCAGGTGGATGCCGCGGTTTGATTGCTCCATGCACTTCTCTGCTCCAAAGCCATAGGCGGCTTTTCCAAGGCAAACTTTGGCTCCTGGGGAAGGAAAGAGATGGGACCAGGGAGCCATGGGCCAAAGGAAAAGGTGAGACTGGGCAAGGAGTCTGGGCAAGGCAGTGTCTCTGAATCAGCCTTTGAGATTTGGCCGGAGTAAAGTTTGTGGGCTGGTGGGACCCAACAGCATTGCTATGCCATGGAGCATGTTGTACGCTTGATGCAAAGTCTGTTTCATCAACAACAACATTTCACCATCAATCTTCATTGCCATCCTCTCCATCAAATACTGGATTTAGGCACAGCCTCGGCATACTAAAGGAGGAAAACCTTAAAAAATGTCAGTTGGGATTGGCTAAGACAATGTCATTGCTCAGTTTCTGTGCCTGAATCAAGCTGTTCTTTCAGAAGATTGCTTTGCTTTGCTTTCCCTACAGAGGCAGAGGTTTCCAAAGGTGCTCCAGCAATTTTTGGTGCCCGTCAGATAGGTAAGTGAATGCAGATTGTATTCTCTAGTCAAGACCTTTACGTTTTAGTCTGGAGTCTGGATTTAGATTGTGGATGTTCTAATTAACCATAATATAGGCTAGTTCTGTACATAGTTTGTACTCTACAAGTGTTGTTGTTGTTTGCCTTCAAGTCATTTCCGACTTATGCCGACCCTAAGACGAACCTGTGCAGGGTTTTCATGGCATGATTTATTCAGAAAAGGCTTGCCATTGGCTTCCTCTGAGGCTGAGAGAGAGTGACTTCCTCAAGGTCACCTAGTGGACTTCATGGCTGAGCAGGGATTCAGACACTGATCTCTACAGTCATAGTCCAATGTTTAAACTGTTACATCAAATGCCTCACTATGGTGTACTACTGGTTTAAAAATGATTTATCTCCTAATGAGGATTTCACTTTTTTTAGTTGACTTTTGCAATCATCTGTGCTGAAGGCTACATGTAAATCTAGCTTAAAGAGGCCATGGATATACAACTGTTATTTTCTTGAAGTGGGCCAATGGGTTCCTGGTCACAATCAGCCTTAAAACAATTAGTATCTAAGCAGATTTTCGTGTCCTTAGATTTAAATAAAATATAAGATTTTTAAGCATTCCTAAGCTGCATGTAATTTAATGTAATTTAACACTACGTTAACAGGCATGGGTCCATGCTTTGGAATCTCAGGACATGTAGCTTGGTGAGGCACCAACACCCAAGACCTTGTAAAGCTATAGCTCCCAAGATTTCATAACATTGAGTCATGGCAGCTAATGTGCTGTCAGACAGCATTAATTTGGCAGTGTAGGTGTAGTCTTTCCAAACACCATGCTGGAAATCATACAGTGTTTTTGTACACATTAATGCTATTCATCATCATAATTTCAGAAAAAACTCTTAACTTCCCGCCTGCCATGATAGTGTCACCGGGTTTTCAAGTAAGGGGATATTTCTTGTTCCACCTGTAGAATGAATTGATAATTTAACTGATTGTGCTTGGATAAACTGTGGAGTTGATACTACAAAATGTATAGGGGTGGCAACCAACATGGGTTGTGGGCTTCATTTGAGGAATGGATAAGATTAAGGATGTGAGTACAGAGAGTAAAAATTATCAAAGCAGAAAAATAGAAGCGTCAGATGTTCTTCACTCCAATCTAAACATTTCTACCACATTCCTGATTTATAATGTCCTATTTAGTTATACCTGGATCTACACAGCAGTAATCCAGTAAATGAAAATAATAATAATAATATGTTTATTTATACCCACCTTTTCTCTCCACATGGAGACTCAAAGTGCCATGCAAAACATAACTCGGTTCTAGACATGTTTGTTCAGGAGTAATGTGCAACAGTGCCATGTAACAGCTTTCAAGTTGTTTCTGAATCAAGGTTACCCTATCACAGGGGATTCCTAGCAAGATTTGTTCAGAGGGGCCTTCCTGTGAAGCTGAGAGAGTGTGACTTCCCAAGGTCACCCAGCAGCTTTCCAAGGTTGAGTAGGAATTTAAATCTTAGACTCCAGAGTTGTAGTCTAACACCCAAAAAACTATATACAGGCATTTCCCTGAGTTACAGACATCTAACTTACAAATTACTCATTGCTAAGAACAGGAGTGAGACAACAGGAAGTTATAAATAGGGATGAGATAACAGGAAGCGAGAGAAATCTATCCCTCAGAAGGGAAATTCATGCCTGAAAGACTTATATGATGGGGAAGAAGTGTCTCCACTGAAGCTTTATCACCAATCTTTGTTTCCACAGCAAGCCTAATTTTTCAAAATCCAATTATCACAGGGACAGAAAGTGAGGTGACATCTTCTGAACAGGGGCACAGACAGCAAAACAAACTCCACAGGGGTGTCAACCCTTCCTACACACACACACACACACACACACACACTTATATACATATACAGAGTAGAGTCTCACTTATCCAAGCTAAACGGGCCGTCAGAAGCTTGGATAAGCGAATATGTTGGATAATAAGGAGGGATTAAGGAAAAGCCTATTAAACATCAAATTAGGTTATGATTTTACAAATTAAGCACCAAAACATCATGTTATACAACAAATTTGACAGAAAAAGCAGTTCAATAGGCAGTAATGTTATGTTGTAATTACTGTATTTATGAATTTAGCACCAAAATATCACGATATATTGAAAACATTGACTACAAAAATGGCTTGGATAATCCAGAAGCTTGGATAAGCGAGGCTTGGATAAGTGAGACTCTACTGTATCTATTTCCTGTTTGAAACTTGGCCACTGCATGTACTTTTTACACCAATTAACAATAACTTTGTAGGAAATGAAATACTCACTTATTTGTTATTTTTGTTGACTTGTTACATAGTTTTTAAAAGGAAATTTTGTTGTTCCCTTGTTATCTCAAATGTAACTAGTTAAAAGTAACAACATTACAATCATTGTAACTTCTAGGCTGTGGGCAAACCTAACAAATTATTTTGTGGTCCCTAACTTATAAGTCAGGCTTGGGCAAACTTCGGCCCTTCAGGTGTTTTGGACACAATTCCTAACAACCCATACCTGCTCAAATCTATAGGTAATGGGTGCCAATTATGAAAAATTGATGCCAAGAGTATCAGAAATATATAGCAAGAACTGCAGATATAGAAGAACAAATGGTGCATCTCCACTGTAGAATTAATTCCATTTGACCCCAGTTTAACTGCCATTGTTCAATGCTATGAAATAATGAAATAATTCTGCTAACTGTGAGAGAAATAAGGTCGAACATTGTGAAAGCCATCTACTGCATGACTATCAGTGTCCTCCCAGTAGACTCAAATCAAGGAAAAGCTTCATGAGAACCACCACTCCTCTTGATGTTCCTCCAGCAACAGCAAGAGTATCCCTCTGGGCAGCTAAATCAAGCAATCCCAACTGGATGGCCCCCACGAGGGTCCTCCTCCAGGGGCAAACCAAGAATGGACAACTTGGAAGTCCCTAAACAGACTCAGAAGTAGAGTGAGCAGATCAAAAGACAACCTGGCAAGATGGCACTACCTGGAGGAATCCTCCACCTTGTGTGACTGGAGCAGAACAAACAACTCCGCATATGTATTCTTGCCCACAATGCCCTGCCTCATGTACGGAGGAGGAGTTGTTTAAAGCTATGGACAATGCGGTCGCTGTTGCCCGCTTATGGTCAAAAACTATTTAGCTGCTTGTGATTTCTTTATTTCATCACTTTTAAACTTATTTCTTATGCAGTGCTTTTGACACGAAATAATAATCTTCTCTACCAGAGAGAACGGGTGTCTCACCAAACTACAACTCCCAAAGTTCCACAGCATTGACCATGGCAGTTAAAGTGGGGTCAAACTGAATTATTTCTACAGTGTATATACATCAATGAATTCATAGAACAGAAGAAAGCGATGCAGCCTCCTTCTATTGAGGAGTGGCCATGTGCCCTACTTTGCAGAAAATAGAGTTGTTGGAAGACACTCCTCCTTGAAGTTTTTCTCCATTTGAATGCCTATCTCATTCAGTTATGATCGAAGAATTTAAAAAAACAAGCCAGAATTAAAAACAGGAGCTTTGCAGGTCCTCTTCAGAGAAGAACAGACAAGAGTGCATCTGCACTGCAGAATTAAGAATTTAAGAATTTCTCTTTTCCCCATGGCAGTTTTGCGCTCGATACCATGTTATGTATGATCCTGAAGACTTTATTTTGAGTCATTCATGGCTGTTGAGTATCAGAACCCTGAACGTTAATCCAAACCAAAGTTTAAAAATACAGTTTGGCCTCCTTATCCACAAATTTGATATCCACAGTTTCGCTTATCTACACTCCAACGAACATTACTCACTCCTGAAGTGTTTGTGGACCTATCTATGTCCTCTAGTGTGGGCCTATCTATGTCCTTTAGCAGTGGTTCCCAACCTGTGGTCCGTGGTTCTCCAGTGGTCCACAAGAACTAAAATATGGTCCGTGGCCTCACCATTGCTGCCTATTACAGATAATAACACAAAGCCTAGCCAAAAAAAATGTTTTTCTTGGTGTCTTCGTTTTTAGGCGTGTTCCTGGGGTTATTTGGGGTGCTGATTCAGAAAATTGCATTGGATAGACCACATCAGCTCTAGATGATTAAATATGGTTTTCTGTGGGCAATCAGATGGTGACTACTGGATGGCATATGTTCTGTATCAGAAACTAGAACTGATGTGGTCTATCCAATGTAATTTTCTGGATCAGCACCCCAAATAATGAATTCATAACCCTTTTGGCATTAATTTTGGAGTGTGGTCCCTGGTCAAGTGGTCCCTGGTCAAAAAAAAGGTTGGGAACTATTGCTCTGTAGTATGCTTCTGGCCTAAGTATAATCAGAATAGAGAGTATAATTATCTATGAATTCAGATATCCACAGAGGACCCTGAAACATATTCTGATTTCATACTGTGCTCCTCTTTTGAATTATAACCTCTAGAATCCTGTCAACAACATGGGTCTCCTGTTTTTGATGGTGTTTAGATTTTAAAATAATTCCTCCTCCTCCTCCTCTTCCTTCATCATTATCTTCCCCTTTCCCCCTCCTCCTCCTCTTCCTTCTTCTGCTCCTCTCCTTCTTGTGTTCTTCTCCTTCTCTACCTTCTTCTCCTTCTTGTTATCCCACTCATCTTCATCCATCTCTTTGCCCTCCTCCTCTGATGTTTGTATTGTGGGTCCCCAGATGCTTTGGCCTCCAACTCCCAGAAATCCGAACAGCTGGTAAACTGGCTGGGAATTCTGGGAGTTGTAGGCCAAAACACATGGGGACCCACAGGTTGAGAACCACTGAAACCTGTTTGCCAGATGTTTCCTACCCCTGCATCCACAATCTAACTCCTGCAAGGATCGTTTTGTGCCTTGGTATAGAGCTGATGCAACACACGCTCTGACTTCAGCATGCAGAGCAACATGCTGCTAAAAAGACACAGCAGCAGCTTACTGTTAGTGACAGGTGTCAGAGCTTTGGGCTAGTCTTACATCTGCCATGGCACGATTGCAGCGAGAAATCTTTAATTCCATTTGATGGTCTTTTAAAAACACAATCCCCCAAATGTTTGGCCGGATTACTCTGTGGACATCCAGCTGCGAGAACCAGTGCTTACTCCACTCTCCCTTTGCCCAGTTTTTTGTGCTTTCTCTCCCCCCCCCCCAATTCTGACCTCAACTGTGTTTGGCATCAATCCAAGCAGCCAGAGAGAGATCTGCCTCACAGCATCCTCTTGTCAGAAACAAAAGAGGTCAGATTATTAAGGGAAAGAAAGCACTGAGCACCCGTCATCCAAATAGGGAAAACAGATGTGGAGCGGATCTTTATTTTTGGTGCTCTTTTCAACCACGGCTCTGTACATTGAAGAAAGTGCACCACGAAAGGAGCTATAAATATGTACATTGGTCACCATGGCAAAGATTTCATAGTGCCTATTAATTTCAGGACTATTAAACCAATATTTCTTTCTGTGTCTAGTACCAGAATGTGATGAGAATAAGCCAGGTAATTGTGAGGATTTGCCTTAAATGTTTCTTATAGATGGAACTTTGCAAATGCTGCTGACTAGACAGCAGATAACAAGGGATGCATCTATAGTGTAGAATCAATGCAGTTTAATACCTCTTTCACTGCCATGGCACAATGCTATAGAATTGTGGGAGTTGTAGTTTTACAAAGTCTTTAACCTTATCTACCAGAGGGTTCAAGTACTTTACAATTCCCATGATTCCATAGCACTGAGCCATGACAGTTACAGTAATATCAAACCACTATTTATGTACTGTAGATCAGGCATGGGCAAACTTCGGTTCTTCAGATATTTTGAACTTCAGCTCCCACAATTCCTAACAGCCTACTGGCCCAAACCAGGCCCATATACACAGTTGGCCATGTTGGGTCTATGTGCCAAGTTTGGTCCAGACATCAGCTGGGTTCAGTGCTTTCGGGATGCAGGTGAACACAACTCACAAAATAAGTGTGAGTTGTGTTCACACAAAATAACTCACAAAATCAAGGTCCATTCCTACAATCCCCTAAAGTATGTTCAGTTGGTCATGTGGCTTCTCTGTGGCATGTTTAGTCCCAGTCCATTGTCAGTGGGAGTCACAGTATCGCTGGCTGTAGGTGAACTATAACTCCCAAAATCAAGGTCCATTCCCACTAACCCCTGCAGTATGTTTAGTTGATCATGGGGTTTCTCTGTGCTAAGTTTGGTCCCAGTCCATTGTCAGTGGGAATCACAGTTTCTCTGGATGTAGGTGAACTATAACTCCCAGAATCAAGGTCAATTCCCACTAACCCCTGCAGTATGTTTAGTTGATCATGGGGTTTCTCTGTGCTAAGTTTGGTCCTAGTCCATTGTTGGTGGTGGTTACAGTATCATTGAAGGTACTGCAAGTCCCATCATCTGTGGCAAGTTTGGTCCAGATCCATCGTTGGTTGGGTTCACAGTGCTCTCTGGGTGTAGGTCAAGTACAACTCTTGTAAATCATGGTGAATTCTCCCCAAACCTCTTGTTTAGTTGCTGACCAATTCCTCTGTTAACTGTTTGCCATAGGAAAGGGTAGGAAAGGGTTAAGGTAGAGGCAGTTGATGGGGTCATGCAAAAGAAGGAACCCTGGGATGTCCATTCTGGAGGAAAAACAGAACTTATAGGATGAAACCCCACATGAAAGCCTTCACTTGGGTGGGGGGCAGAATGGTGTTTGTGGAGGACACTGGCTGGGTTTGGGCTACATGTTCATGGCGCTCACTATAGCCTGCATGTCATCGGAGGGAGGGCCATGGGTGTCTTCTGCTCAGTGGGAACTATAGCTGTTTGTGGAGGCGGGAGGCAGTCTGTGTAAGTGGACACCTCCTCCACATATACACATACATATTTTTCACTTTTATTATGTGTAAAAATAGATTAAGGGTGCATCTACATTACAGAATTAATGCAGTTTAACACCACTTTAAGTGCCATGGCTTAATATTGTAGACTCTTGGGATTTATACTTCAATGAGGTAACAATATTCTTTAGCCGAAGACCTTGTAAATCTACAACTCCCATGATTTCCATAGCTTGAGCCATCCCAGTTAAAGTGGTGTCCAACTGCATTAAATCTACAATGCGGGTGAGCCCTAAGAAATATATCTGGCCTTGCCAGATTGATGCTGCTGATTGCATTTATGAATTAAACAAATGCTACACCTACAATCACTTCACATTTGTTTGACATCAATTCCAGTGTAATATGGATCCGAAAGACAGTGATTTACCCCCAGAGACCATTTTCCAATTGGTTCTGTAGTTTCACAACTATATTGCTCACCTAAGAGTCAGCTGTGATTTGGGTCAAGAGAAGTTCATATTAATATGCATTCTAGAACAAAATCACAGCTTGGCACTCCATTAACTGCCATGGCTCAATGATATGGACTTCTTGGAAGTTGTGGTTTGGTGAGGCACCACTACTTTTAACGGAGGAGCCTTGCAATCCCATGATTTCATAGCAATGAGCCATGGCAGTTAAAAGTGGTGTCAGACTGCATTAAGTCTGCAATGTAGATGCACCCTGAGAGAATCTGACTTGCCCAAGTGGGTTTCCATGGCAAGACAGGGGTTTCAAACCTGGACTCCAGCGTTGTAACTCAGTAATCACACTATTACATTATGCTGGCTTACCTAATAGGCAATTAATTAATTTTTTTCTACTGGAGAATGCCATTTGTCGTTGTTTGTTTCGTTCAGATACCAAGAAGCCTTGAGTGGTTCTTGTGTGGGCAAAGAACATTGTTTGTTACAAACAATTAAATGAGTCAGTCTGGTACATATACACACTAAATCCAAATCCAATTGCTGTGTATGACACTGATATAGTAATTACGAGGCCCAGCATGAGGCATTTCCAACAAAGCTTTGCTGTTTTCCCTTCTCCCCAAAAGAACGCCTTTCTCCATTCATTAACCCCTATCCACCTTCCATTTTTCTTTCTCAGCTGTCATTCTACAGCCCACAGTAACTAAGCACCATCATCGGACTCTGTGCTGTGGATGACTCAGAGATTACACCCGTTGGATTTTATTATAGCAATTTATTTCATATTCATATTCCCTCTTGTTCTCGGCCACTATCCTTTTGGACGCCACCATCTGTGTTTGCTATAATAAGGACTGATTAAAAAGCTGTGTAAAGGCAACCTTCTTCTGTTGTTATAATATTTTAGCAGTAGAATCCACATATCCATGGAATTGCTATCCATGGTTTAATTTATCCACACCTGACCAAAATGGTTCTTTCTGGGCATGTTTGAGGTCTTCCAGCTTGACTTTTCCTGGGCCAGATGTCCATCATTTCTCTATTATCCATAGTTTTGTGCATCCACATGAAATCTGAGAACATATCCCCTGTGGATACTGTATGTGGATACTGTGGATCATACTGTCTTTGGGTGCATCTACACCATAGAATTAATGCAGTTTGACATCATGGCTCAGTGCTATGGAGTCATGGGATTTGTAGTTTGGTGAGGGACCTCCACTCTTTGACAGAGAAAGCTAATGGTTCTGTAAAACTACAATATCCAAGCATCCATAGCATTGAATCATGGCTGATAAAGCAATGTCAAACTACATGAATTTTACAGGGTAGATGCACTCTTTGGCTTATGGTGACTCTGTCTTGGGGTTTTCTTTCATATGGTTCAATATACACAGAATTTTGTTTCACACATAGCATTATTTGAAATATTGCATAAAATTATGTTCAGGCTGTGTGTAGAGTGTAGAGTGTATAGGTAAAGGTAAAGGTAAAGGTTTTCCCCTGACATTAAGTCTAGTCATGTCCGATTCTGGGGGTTGGTGCTCATCTCCATTTCTAAACCAAAGAGTCGGCATTGTCCTTAGACACCTCCTAGATCATGTGGCTGGCATGACTGCAAGGAGCGTCATTACCTTCCCACTGAAGCGGTACCTATTGTCTACTCATATTTGCATGTTTTCGAAGTGCTAGGTTAGCAGAAGCTGGGGCTAACAGCAGGAACTCACCCACTCCCCGGATTCGAACCGCTGACCTTTCAGTCAGCAAGTTCAGCAGCTCAGCGGTTTAACCGACTGCACCATCGAGTGTATATGAAAAATAAATTAATTTTGAGTTTAGACTTGGGTTTCATCTCCAAGATATCTCATTATTGTACATCTATGCAAATACAGGTATTCCAAAATCTGCAGAAATCCAAAATCCAAAGCTTGTCTGGCCCAAAGGGTTTTGGATAAAGGATTATCAAATCTATACTATTAGCCCATTTTGTTGTTAATTTTGGGACCACTGCCAATAGTCTTTGAGAGTTCTTGGAGAATGGGACAAGTCCCAGCAGATTGGAGGAGGGCAAATGTGGTCCCTATCTTCAAGAAAGGAAAAAAGAACGACCCAAACAATTACCATCTGGTTAGCCTCACATTGATACCAGGCAAGATTTTGGAAAAGATCATCAAGGAAGTGGTCTGCAAACACTTAGAAACAAACGTGGTCATTGCTAATAGTCAACACGGATTTATCAAAAACAGGGCATGCCAGACTAATCTAATGTCTTTTTTTGATAGTTACAAGCTGGTTAGATGCACAGAATGACGTGGATGTAGCCTATCTGGATTTCGACAAAGTCCCCCACAACCTTTTGGCAAACAAGCTAGTCAAATGTGGGTTAGGCAAAACCATGGTTAGGTGGATCTGTAGTTGGCTAAGTGGATGAACCCAAAGGGTGCTCACCAATGCTTTCTCTTCATCCTGGAAAGAAGTCACGAGTTGAGTGCTGCAGGGTTCCATCCTGGCAGAGCCGTAGCCAGAAAATGGGGGGGGGGCGAACATTTGGGGGGGGGGTGAACCCCTAACCCCCTACACCTCCCCCACCCCACTACAGGCCTGTCAATATTTGCTTGAGATAGTGCTTGTAGTTCTGGAGGGACTCTTAATTTTTTTTGCATCTCATAGACTTAGCACGAGGAGTTGGTTAACCAGTTAAAATTCATGAGTAAACCAGGTTTTTTTAACCTGAAAAATTCCGGGGGGGGGGGGGGGTGGTGTTGAAACCCTAATCCCCCCCCACCCCGCTACAACCCTGCATCCTGGGCCTGGTTCTGTTCAACATCTTTATTAATAACTTGGATGAAGGGTTAGAAGGCATGATCATCAAGTTTGCAGACAACACCAAACTGGGAGGGATAGCTAATACTTCAGAAGACAGGAGCAGAATTCAGAAGACAGGAGCAGAATCTGAACAGATTAGAGAGATGGGCCAAAACTTACAAAATGAAGTTCAACAGGGACAAATGCAAGAGACTCCACTTAGGCAGAAAAAAATGAAATGCAAAGATACAGAATGGGGGATGCCTGGCTCCAGGGCAGTCCATGTGAAAAAGACCTTGGAGTCTTCCTGGGGAACAAGTTTCCAGCAGATCTCACAACCCCTGAGGATGTCTGCCAGGGATGTGGGCAAAACGTCAGGAGAGGATGCTTCTGGAAAATGACCGTATATTCCTGAAAACTCACAGCAACCCATTGACTTATTTTTGTTTTCCAATCCAAGCTTCTGAAATCTTTCCAGGGAACTCTGGCGTAGATGCATCTTTGGTGAGGCACTGGAGGTCTCAGGCGGAGGATGTGGGATGCCCCTTCCCAAACCACCAGACCTGGGATGCCATGGGATGGATGGGCAGCATTTAAAGGGGAATCCCGGTGCTGTCACTGGAGAGCGTGAACGGGCCCCTTGGAGAAGCTCTGTGCTTTGGAGAGGCGCGCTAGGACCTGGCAGGCGCCGGCTTGGGAGGGCGCGGCGGGCTTTTCTCCGGGTAGAATTACTTTGGGAAGCCGAGTCCCGCTGCCTGGGCGCCGCAGCCTTCCAGGGACCGGACGGGGTTGGGGAGAGAAGGAGGAGAAAGGAGGAAAAGGAGGAGGCGGCTTTGGAGACGTCGTGCGCCCTGGCCGCCGAGGAGAAGGAGCCGAACCCATGGGCCAAGCTTAGGACGCCGCGAAGTTGCTATGATTTGGGCAGGAGGTAAAAAAAGAAAGAAAGAAAAATGCTCCTTGGCATTCTGCTCATTCCGGAAGGAGGAATGGGGTTCCCCTTTCCACTCTTGCATTCCTTCTTTCCGCTTTTAGAAAAGGCTGCATGCCCCAAAGCGCGAGTGGAGCAGAAGGCTGTCAAAGCGCCGAGCTTTGCGCGCTGGCCAGAGCTTTGCGCCATTCCTCGCCTCTGGTTTCCTCTCCTTTCCAAGCCTCCCCTTTGGGTTTTTTGGGGCCTGGGGCGGAGGGAAAGCCAGGGGAGGGTCGTGCAGACGGGTGGGGAGAGGATGGAGGAGGGGTCCGTCCCGCAAAGAACTTCTTCAGGATTGAAAAAGGGAACCCCATGCCATCCCCAACTCTTTGGAGAGAAGCGAGGAGAGAGCCAACGCCGCCCTGGGTGCAAAAATAGGACGATTGTGGAGCTTGCCTGACAGTTTTAGGACTTATTTTCCCTCTTTGCAACCCCCTTCCTCCAAACTTAGATATTCCTATCGATCTGAAATGTCAAAAAACTGTAGATGCGTCTGGAAGAGGCTTCAGTTCTTGTTCTGGGTTGCTGTGAATTGTTGTTCCTTCCGCGGGAGAGTTTGTCAAAAGTCCTCAGTGTAATTTCCTTGCCAAAGGGAGCATCTATGGCAGGCACGGGCAAAGGCTCCAGTCATGGGAAACTTGGGCCCTCCAGGTGTTTTGGACTGCAACTCCCACAATTCCTAACAGCCAGTTAGGAATTGTGGGAGTTGGGAGTCCAAAACACCTGGAGGGCCAAAGTTTTCCTGTACCTGATACAGATAATAAATGCCATTTGCCACCACTTTAACAGCCCTGGCTCAATGCTATGGAGTTGTGGAGCTGCTATAAGAGGGGAAGGAAGATAGATGCCTCTGAACTTTGGTGCTGGAGGAAAATCCTGAGAGTGCCTTGGACCGCAAGAAGATCCAACGAGTCCAAACTCCAGGAAATAATGCCCAACTGCTCACTTGAAGGAAGGATATTAGAGGCAAAGTTGAAGTATTTTGCCCACATCATGAGAGACAGGAAAGCTTGGAAAAGATCGTGATGCTGGGGGAAATGGAAGGAAAAAGGAAGAGAGGCCGACCAAGGGCGAGATGGATGGATAGTATCCTTGAAGTGACTATGAACTTGAAGGAACTGGGGGCGGTGACGGCTGACAGGGAGCTCTGGCGTGGACTGGTCCATGAGGTCACAAAGAGTCGGAAACGACTATGTGAATGAAGAAGACCCATATTTTTTCGATTCTAAGACACCACCCGTTGTAAAATGCACACAAATTTTAGTACCACCAACAAAAATCTAGATATTCTTCCAGGATCCCATAGCATTAAACCATGACAGTCAAAGTGGTGTCAAACTGGGTTGCTGTGAGTTTTCTGGGCTATGTTCCAGAAGCATTCTTTCCTGACATTTTGCCTGCATCTATAGCAGGCATCCTTGGAGGTTGTGAGCTCTGAAATCGAGGCAAGTGGGGTTTATTTATTTATGGATTGATGTCCAGGATGGGAGAAAGAATTCTTGTCTGTTTAAGGCAGGCCATCTTGATTAGCATTTAATGGCCTTGCAGCTTTAAGATCTGGCAGCTTCTTGCCTGGGGGAATCTTTTGTTGGGAGATGTTAGCTGACCCTGATTGATTCGTGTCTGGAATTCCCCTGTTTTTTTTGAGTATTGTTCTTTATTTACTTTCCTGGTTCTAGAGTTTATTTTAATACTGATATCTAGATTTTGTTCATTTTCATTGTTTCCTCCTTTCTGTTGAAATTGTCCACATGCTTGTGGTTTTCAATGGCTTCTCTGTGTAGTCTGGCATGGTGGTTGTGAGAGTGGTCCAGCATTTATGTGTTCTCAAATAAAATACTGTGTCCAGGTTGGCTCATCAAGTGCTCTGCTATGGCTGACTTCTCTGGTTGAGTTAATCTGCAGTGCCTTTCATGTCCCTTGATTCATGTCTGGGCAATTCTGCGTGTGGTGGTCCCTATGTAGACTTGTCCACAGCTACATAGTATATGGTAGACTCCTGTAGAGGTGAGAGGATCCCTCTTGTCCTTTGCTGAATGTGTCATTTGTTGGATTTTCTTAGTGGGTCTGTAGATAGTTTGTAGGTTGTGTGTCTTCATCAGCTTGCCTATGCGGTCAGTGGTTTCCTTGATGTATGGCAAGAACACCTTTCCTCTGGGTGGATTTTTGGCTTTATTTTTGTGGCTTGTTCTTGGCCTTGCAGCTCTTCTGATGTCTGTGATGGAGTATCCATTGGCCTGTAGAGCCCAGTTCAGGTGGTTCAGTTCCCTTTGGAAGAGGTGGGGTTTGCAGATTCTTTTTGCCCGGTTTGCCATGACTTTAATTGTGCTTCTTTTATTACTTGGGTGATGGTTGGCGTTTTTATGTAGGTATCTATCCATGTGTGTAGGTTTTCTGTAAACTGTGTGGCCCAATTGTTGATTGGCTTTGCGGATGACTAGAACATCTAGAAATGGCAGTTTCCCTTCCTTTTCTTTTTTCATGGTGAATTGGATGTTTGGGTGGATGCTGTTGAGGTGGTCCAGGAACTTCTTTAGTTCTTCTTCCCCATGGCTCCAAATGGTGAAGGTGTCATCCACATATCTGAACCATATAGTGGGCTTTTTGGAGCTGTTTCTAAGGCTTGTTTCTCAAAGTGTTCCATGTAGAAATTTGCTATTATCGGGTTCAGAGGGCTCCCCATGGCTATTCCATCTTTCTGCAAACTGCACTCATTCTAAGGTGTAGATGAGCCCTCAGAAAACCCTGTGGAATTGCAATAAATCCACAAGCGATTTGAAGGCATACCCAATGGTCTAAACTTGTATGCAGACTTCTTGCTATTTCAGTTTGTCAGGACAAATCAATAAATCAAGGGTGGAGAAATGGGAGAGGGAGGGCTATTTCTGGAATTAAGTAAATAAAGCAAACATAAATCCCAACTGAGCAATGCTGTTGTAACCTGCGTTGTTAGGAAGTAAGTAGTGGCCAGTGGAGAAAAAATATTTATAGATTGAGAGTGTTCTTCCAAAAGTATTCATAACTGTCCTGTGTATTATTCAAGACGTACTGCTATGTTGTTGGTAATTAATGTCAAAAATCTGGTGTGGCCCAGTGGTTTCAGTGTGGAGACCAGAGTTTGAATTCCTGCTTGGCCATGGAAACCCACTGGGTGAGCTTGAGCAAGTCACACTCTCTCTTTCTCAAATGTAATGACAAACCTCCTCTGAACAAATATTGCTGAGAAAGTTGTGTGATGAGTCATATTAAGGTTGTCATATGCCAGAAAGGATCATGGACAGGTCACACACTCTCAGCCCCAAATAATCCTGTGATAGGTTAACTTTAGGAGCACCAAAAGTTGAAGGTACACAACAAAAAAAATTGCTGTCAAGTTGGTTTTGACTTAAAGCAACCCAATGAATGAGAGACCTCCAAGTTACTCTGTTTTTATTCACTATAAAAATAGCAATGAATCCTGTTCCAAGACTAATTTCTGGCATCAGTTTTCATTGATGCCAACCCATTTATTGCATCTGCTGGACAGGAGTTTCCAGAAGCTTATGCTAGACATGCCCTTTTTTGGGTCCCACAGGTGCTATTGGACTCCATTATATCTTTCTAAATCTTGAGTATGTAGATGTGTGCAGTTTCTTTGGGACTGTCATTCTTAATGCCTATCTCTGTCAAATAACTTGGATCCTACTAGAAAAAGAAGCTAAAACCACCTTTTTCTGAGGGCATTTATATATTTGTTGACATTCTGTTATACTATTACAGTCCTATGTCTTCTTTTGTGAGTGGTAATCGTTAAGGACAATTTAAAACTGTCGTAGCATTATATGTACTACAGAGGGACTTAGAATTTATTGGAATGTTCTTCTAAGACCCCTGTGGATACCAAAATCAGTGGGTGTTCAAGCTCCATTGTATACAGTGGCATGGTAAAACAGTGCCCCTTATATAAATGACAAAATTGAGGTTTGCTTTGGGGATTTTAAAACATTTCAAGCCATGGATGGTTACATCTGCAGGTTTGGAAGGTCAACTGTAAATGTAAACTGAAATAATAATTATGTTACCAGTTAGAAATACAGTACTGCTATTTTCTTGTTTGGTAACCATGAAAAGCAAAGACAGACAGTATGGTATAATTGGTTTTAATAAAGTAGACTGCATGTCAGAATTGAAATCCCTGCTCAGCCATGGAAACCCACTGAGTGATCTTGGTCACATCACACTCTCTCAGCCTCAGAGGAAGGCAAACCCACTCAGAACAATTTTTTCTTAACAATATTCTGCAATAAGGATGCCTTAGGATTGCCATAGATTGGAAATGACAGGGTTACCTTAATGCTGTCATTAGTCAGAAACGTCTGGAAGGTTCACAAAACAAGAACGCAAAGAAAATATAATTTTGCTTGCCAGAGTTGCATGAAGATACAAGGTTGGAGGAAGAGTGAATTCTCAGTTGTTATTATCAAATCCTAGCATCCTCTTAGACTGCTGCTACATGATACTGTTAGTCCATTGTGTCACTGGTTAAGAAATCTTTTAGAAGAGGTTATTTTAGCATATGAAGATTGCTTTAGTTCCTGCTTCACTTGCAGTGCATATATCTTCTGGTCTCAGAAATAGTTTTATCATATAATGAGATTTTCCTCTGACTGCATGGATAATAAATTCACTACTAAATTTGATAGATTTTGATTGAGTTGTCAGAGTTACAGTGCAAGTCCTAAATACAGTAGAGTCTCGCTTATGCCACGTGAACGGGCCAGCAGAACGTTGGATAAGCGAATATGTTAGATAATAAGGAGAGATTAAGGAAAAGCCTATTAAACATCAAGTTAGGTTATAATTTTACAAATTAAGCACCAAAACATGTTATACAACAAATTTGACA
This sequence comes from Anolis carolinensis, assembly GCF_035594765.1. Lineage (NCBI taxonomy): Eukaryota > Metazoa > Chordata > Lepidosauria > Squamata > Anolidae > Anolis > Anolis carolinensis. The sequence goes on from NC_085843.1 coordinate 19,410,320, forward strand.
GAAAAAGTAGTTCAATACGCAGTAATGCTGTGTAGTAATTACTGTATTTACAAATTTAGCACCAAAATATCATGTTATATTGAAAACATTGACTACAAAAATGCGTTGGATAATCCAGAATGTTGGATAAGCGAGTGTTGGATAAGTGAGACTCTACTGTAGGTCTACTCAAACATAGGCCCTCCTGATTTCAATGGGGTTTACTCTCCGGTGAGGGAAGACAGACAAGCTATTGTACATTTTCCATAAAGAAATCGCTCTATAGAAAAATGTAACAAACCTATTCAGTACATAGGAATGACAAGGATGTGTGTGTAATTTCCTCAACAGGACTTCATAGTACTGCTAAAATGTCATGCTGTTCGTCCAGCAGCTTTATCTCTTATTCTAGGATGCAAATAAGAATCTAGATCTGTCTCCTCAGTCAAGAGAAAAATGTGCTCTTACCATGCTCAGATTCTCACACCTTTTTAACTCGTGACATTCAGAAATTGTAAAATTGTTAAATATTGGGATGAGTCACATGAGCCAAAAGACAGGTAGATGGCACAGTGATCTAATGTGGGATCACATTTTCATTCACGTGTGTTCACTCTACTTTGCACATGGATACAGACCATATCCATGGATTCTGTATCCACAGATTCAACCAACCATGGTTTGAAAATATCTGGTGTAAAATTCCAGAAAAGCAAAGCTTAATTTTTGCCATGAGGGAAGTACTACACCGATGTCTAGGCATATATCCTGCTGTTGCCTCATACAATTTCACAGATCCCCATACTGTCTTTGGCATTCATTTGAGTTGTTCATGTTTTTATATAAGGAATGCCATTGTGTTATGCCATTGTATATAAAGGGACCAGATTTGGGCAACCAGGGGGTCCTTGAACTAAATCATAATAGATACTGTACTTGATTTCTGCTGTGACACTTCAAGTATAAATGTGTGCCATGACAATGTGCTGATTCCTGGCCAACAGCAACAATCTCTGTATTTTTCCCCCTGGTTTCACATCATGAGAAGGGGGGGGGGGGGATTACAAAAGTAACATTCTGGCTAGGCCTGTAAAACTCTGGCCAGAAGGCAAACATACCTGTGGAGTGATATGTGATTATACCAGTTCAGTTGGATTGCTTGTTTAATGTCAGAAACATTTCAGACATCCTGTAGTTTCCAACTGGCATACTTTCCTATAGAAATGAAACAGGACTTGTAATGATATCATAAAATGTAGTCCAACGAGCGAGCCATAGGGAGCTTGGATCAACTCAGTATAAACTTGAACATGTCTGCTCAGAAGTACCATTGAATTAAACTAGATTTACTCCTTGGCTAGTATTAGGGTGAGAATTACACAGCCCTCTGGGTCACGTCAGATTGCAAGTCCGAGCAGCCATCAACATAATGATGTAAAATGCTGAGAACTGCAGTTCAATAATATCTGGTGGAGCACATAATTCCTCTGCATCCCACCTAGGATTACATCTTTAGTTTCTTGCACATGCAAGAAATGGCAGGAGATCATAGGATCATAGAGTTGGAAGAGACCTCAGGGGCCATCCAGTCCAACCCCCTGCCAAGAAGCAGAAAAATCACATTCAAAGCACTCCTGACAGATGGCCATTCAGCCTCTGCTTCAAAGCTTCCAAAGAAGGAGCCTCCACCACACTCTGGGGCAGAGAGTTCCACTGCTGAACAGCTCTCACAGGAATGTTCAGGTGGAATTTCCTTTCCTGAAGTTTGAAACTGATGTAGCAGAGGTACAGAGTAAGAAGTTTTTGTCAGCTTGGATTGGCCAGTTCCTATAAAACATGTTGGGGGAACACAAGTCATTTTATGAGCTGGGATCAAATCAAGGAGAACTTTAAAAAGTGCATACATGATATTTTCCATTTGTTTGGCTGTTGCTCTCTGGAGCATCTTGGGTGGTTTAGGTACTGGAACAGTAACTTCCCAAATGTGGTCATGTGGGTCATAGGAAAGAGAACAGTTTGAATGCTACAAGAAATAAATATAACTTATTGAACCAAAGTATTCATAGAGGTGGGAGCTCCCAAGTGTAATGGATGATTCGCTGTTTCAAGTATTACTCATAAGAACATATAAATACAATTGTGCTCAGCATCCTGTTTCCTGTGGTGATCAACCAAGGGAGCATTCACACTACAGAATTATTGCATTACAATTCCACTTCAAGTGCCATCCTGGGCCCGGTTCTGTTCAACATCTTTCTTAATTACTTAGATGAAGGGGTAGAAGGCACGATGATCAAGTTTGCAAATGACACCAAACTGGGAGGGATAGCCAACACTCCAGAAGACAGGAGCAGAATTCAAAACTATCTTAACAGATTAGAGAAATGGGCCGAAACTAACAAAATGAAGTTCAACAGGGACAAATGCAAGATACTTCACTTCAGCAGACAAAAATGGAATGCAAACATACAGAATGGGAGACACCTGGCTAGACAGCAGTACATGTGAAAAAGACCTTGGAGTCCTTGTGGACAACAAGTTAAACATGAGCCAACAATGTGATGTGGCTGCTTAAAAAGCCAATGGGATTCTGGCCTGCATCAATAGGAGTATAGTGTCTAGATCCAGGGAATCCATGCTCCCCCTCTATTCTGCCTTGGTCAGACCACATCTGGAATACTGTGTCCAATTCTGGGCACCACAATTTAAGGGAGATGTTGACAAGCTGGAATGTGTCCAGAGGAGGGCAACTCAAATGATCAAGGGTCTGGAGAACAAGCCCTATGAGGAGCGGCTTAAAGAACTGGGCATGTTTAGCCTGCAGAAGAGAAGGTTGAGAGGATACATGATAGCCATGGACAAATATGTGAGGGGAAATCATAGGGAGGAGGGATCAAACTTGTTTTCTGCTGCCATGCAGACTAGGACGCAATGGAACAATGGCTTCAGATTCCACCTGAACATCAGGAAGAACTTCCTCACTGTGAGGGCTGTTCGGCAGTGGAAGTCTCTCCCCCGGGCTGTGGTGGAGGCTCCTTCTTTGGAGGCTTTTTAAGCAGGTGCTGGATGGCCATCTGTCGGGAGTGCTTTGAATGCGATTTCCTGCTTCTTGGCAGGGGGTTGGACTGCATGGCCCACGAGGTCTCTTCCAACTCTATGATTCTATGATTACAGCCTATGAAAACCTAGGATTTGCAGTTATAGGGAGGGCATTTAGACTTCTCAGCCCTCAGTTACAGTAACTAGCACTCCAGTGCTGCACCAAACTACAAACCCCAGGATACAATAGAGTGGAACAATGTCAGTTACAGTGGAATAATAGCACTATAATTCTGTAGTGTGAAGCACCCCTAGAGACCTATGGGGGAGTCCACAAGCAGGACATGAATGCAAAAGCATTCTTCTGTTTCCCCAAGCTGGTGTAGAAGACAACCTGCCCCTACTGCTTGCTATACCGTGTTGCCTTCATAACCATTAGCCATGGATAGCATTATCTCATGTGAATTAGTCTACTACATATAAGTTGACCTCAGGTTTTTGGGCCACATTTTGATTTTGATGTGATTTGGGATGAGGCAAGGGTCATTCTGCAGAGAGGGGAAAGTGCCAATTCCACTTTAGGAGACCATCTGCTCCTGCTCACTTCTGCTGACATTTTCCTGTCCAGGCATTCAGAAAGGCCCTTTGCCGCTCTATTTAGAAAAGGGGATGGTCCCCGTTTTGATAAAATTAATATACAGTTTTCAGTCTTATTTTAAAAAGGAACCACCTTCTTATCTGAATAGAGCAGTGGTTCTCAACCTGTGGGTCCCCAGACATTTTGGCCTTCAACTCCCAGAAATCCTAACAGCTGGTAAACTGGATTTCTGAGAGTTGTAGGCCAAAACACCTGGGGACCCACAGGTTGAGAACCACTGGAATAGAGGTACAAGGCAAAAGCTTAGTCCATCCCAGGGAAACCTAGAAGAAGCACTGACCCTCTCTATGTTTTCTACCACAGCACAGCTTCTAAACTTTGTGAACACCTTGGTGGGAACTCAGTAGCAGTGGGTCTTTTTCACTTCCCCTCAAAAGTGTCAAGATAGTAGAAGAGAGCACTCATTTCCATGGTGACAGGAAAATAAGGGAGAAAGTAATCCCATAGTCTGAGATTAGACACCAAGTTCTCTTCCTTGTACCCACCATATGTGCCTGGGAACATTGTGGGATTGAGATAAGGGCTTCCTCCAAAGGTCTTAGAGCTTAGATATACATTTTACAGTCACAGATGCCATAATTTAACTACATGTTGTGTTAAGTAATACAGCTTGTGTCTTTATTATCCAGAAGTTCAAACAGTCTAAAATCTGAAACTTTTTACCACCAGCCACTTGCTCTGAGGTCACAACTGTGATGCTCCTGTCCATCTAGTCACAAGACAGAAATAGATTCCCAGGAAAGAGGCTTAAGAGAGATGTGAGGATATATGAAATGGTGGTAGTCGTGATTCACATTGAGTGCTATACCCTTGATATTGATAATTTACAGATCCTCATTTTCATTCCAACTGTATGTTGGAAGGTGAATGAATGAGATCCAAAGCTGGAGAGCAATCCAAGGGCCTGTCAAATGGCAGGAGGTGTGGATGCCCATCAAGCACTATGCTTGGATAGGAGCCCCCGGTGGTGCAATGGGTTAAACCCTTGTGCAAGCAGGACTGCTGACTGAAAAATTGGCGGTTTGAATCTTGGAAGCGGGGTGAACTCCCATCTGTCAGCTCCAGCTTCTCTTGCGGGGATATGAGAGAAGCCTCCCATAGGATGGTAAAACATCAAACATCTGGACATCCCCTGGGCAACGTCCCTGAAGACGGCAGTTTCTCAAGTCGCTCCTGACATAAAATAAAAAACAAAACAAAAACTATGCTTGGATTCCTTCTACAATCCCCAATCTCTCTCCAGCCACATACCTCATTCAAGTAAGGAACAAATGAGACTTGAGGCTGGAGACAAATGTAATGGCAAGGAAGCCTGCATATTAAAGAAATCTCATTATATATACAGTATATGCAAAGACAGGTATTTCAAAATCTCAAAAAACCCAAAAGGCTTCCAGTCTCAAGCATTTCAGATTAGGGATACTCGCCCTGTATTTTTGTTGATCTGCTTACAACCTACCATGATTTAACTTCTGTGGGTGACCCAGAGTTCTAGTATTAACGAGAAGAAGAAAAGCCATGCAAAATCTTATTCCCCTCTGTTGTCTTTTTTGCCATTGCTCTAAACTAAATAGCCCCAAATACTGTATCCTTTTCTGGGAGGCGATCTGTTCCGGCTCCTCTGTGTCCTTCAGTGGCTACATCTTTATGGTCTCATTTATTTTAAGTTGTAATAGCTCTGTGTAATTCTGCTCCACTGCTGAATCAGGTGTAAAAATGAAGCAGATGGGAAGGGCAGAGGAGACTTCCTGTGGGATCTCTCCATGAAGTGGCCTTTTTCCTCTCAAGAAGCATGTTTAGATCTCAGAAGCAGAGCCAAGGCCTCCTCTGAGAATAAGCAAGTCTTCAATGTTGTGCATATATATTTAAAATTAAACTTTTGATTGGCAGGGAGTTTCTGATTATTTGAATTCTTAAACAGCATGTTTGATTTCAATAATCAGAGGTTCGGGAGATTCTGGATTCCATTGTGTTGGTTTTGGATGGTTCACAAAATCTATACTGCTGCCCTTAGATAGCGTGACCTTGGACAAGTGACAACCTTACCTTGCCTAACCTCCCAGGGTTCTTCTGAGGATAAAAATGAGATAATTCCATGTAAGCTCACCTGCATTGCCTGGGGACTGTATAGGGATGTCACATCATGTGATCATAAATACTTTATCCAGATGCTCTGGGGACTCTGTGGGGGTGTTTTTATATTGGGAGTGGCTGTGTGTAGGAGGGAGAAATGGAGGCACAACAGCAACAAGATAATGCAGCATTTTTTCTAGTTGCTCCTCACCTGTCAAACACACCTCCTTGTAAACCAGTGATTCTCAACCTGTGGGTCCCCAGGTGTTTTGTCCTAAAACTCCCAGAAATCCCAGCCAGTTTACCAGCTGTTAGGATTTCTGGGAGTTGAAGGCCAAAACATCTAGGGATCCACAGGTTGAGAACCTTCTGCAAACATTGGAAGTCCTAATCTCTGTTGAATCACAGAGCTGGAAGATACCCCAAAAGCCATCCAGTCCAATCCCCTGTCCTGAAGGAATAGACAATTAAAGCATTCCTTTAATGACAGATGGCCACCCAGCCTCTCTTTAAAACACTACCAAGAAGGAGATCCTACCATGCTCCAAGGCAGCATATCCCATGGTCAACAGCTCTTACTATCAGGATGTTTGTCATAATGTTTAGGTGACATGTCTCTTCCTGTAGTTTGAATCAAAGGTCTCAACATTATGAAGAACTTCCTGATGGTAAGAGCTGTTCACCAGTGGAATATGCTGCCTCAAAGTGTAGTGATATCTCTTTCTCTGAAGGTTTTTAAGACAAGGCTGGGTGGCCTTCTATCAGGAGAGCTTTGGTTGTGTATAGGACCCTTGATGGCCCTTGCGGTTTCTTCTAACTCTGTGATTCTATGGATCTGTTGGTCCATGTCTTCATTTCTGTCTATATGCAGCAGAGCAATGTAAACAATTTAGTACATGTTGCATGGTTTACTTTGTCACAGTTGTTGATTGCTATATTTGAAGAACAAAATTCAAGACCACCTTCATCATCCCAGCCTGTATTAATAATAATGATCATTACAGTCATTAGCACTTTACAAATGCTCACATTCCTGTTTGGACACAGTCTCTATGTGTTGCCTTCATGTTTGTGTATATCCTTTAAATCAACTGTTGATCTCCAATAATTTTTCAGAGGGTTTTCTTAGGCAGGATTCCCCAGTGGCACAGTGGGTTAAACCACTGAGCTGCTGAACTTGCTGACTGAAAGGTTGGCGGTTCGAATCCAGGCAGTGGGGTGAGCTCCCACTGTTAGCCCCAGCTTCTGCCAACCTAGCAGTTCAAAAGGTGCCCCTGGTGGCGCAGTGGGTTAAACTCTTGTGCAGCAGAACTGATGGCTTGAAGGTTGGATTGCTGACCTGAAGGCTGCTGGTTTGAATCCAACAGAGGGAGAGCGTGGATGAGCTCCCTCTATCAGCTCCAGCTCCATGCGGGGACAAGAGAGAAGCCTCCCACAAGGATGGCAAAAACATCAAAACATCCAGGTATCCCTGGGCAGCGTCCTTGCAGACAGCCAATTCTCTCACACCAGAGGTGACTTGCAGTTTCTCAAGTTGCTTCGGGCATGAAAAAAAAGCAGTTCGAAAACATGCAAATGTGAGTAGATCAATAGGTATCACTTCAGGGGGAAGGTAATGGCACTTCATGCAGTCATGCTGGCCACATGACCTTGGAGGTGTCTATGGACAATGCTGGCTCTTCAGTTTAGAAATGGAGATAAGCACACACACACACACCCCAGAGTTGGACTTGACTAGACTTAATGTCAAAGGGAAACTTTTACCTTTATGTTTCTTAGGCAAGGAATGTTATAAGATAGTTTTGCCAGCCCAAGGCGCCTAGCATTCATTGGTGGTCTCTCATTCAAGAATTAGCCAGGGCTGACCCCTCTTAGCTTCTAAGAGCAGCCAGTATCCGGTGCTTTCAGAGTATTTAGACTGTGTAATAGCAGGTAGCAAATCCCTTTCTGAACAATCGGATGAGAAATGCTACATTAAGAAGAAAAAAAAACTCCAGCCAGGGTGGTGTGGTTTGCATAAGAAAAACCACACACTGGTGTGAACAGTGGGCCGGCTAATTGTATGAACAATTCTAAGTCAATGATCCTAGAAGGTCTTTCCTTGGCAAACAGCCTGAAAAAAGAGAGAGAAAGGAGCAGGCAAATTGTGTGTTGACTGCTCTAAATGCCAAGCATACAAGAGGGATTATCTTCTATTATTTACTTTCAGGATTCTTTCGTGCTTTGAAACTGCAGCCGAGGTTAAAGGGACCCAGACTCCAGCTCTTGTACGTTTAATTTGCCCATGAGCAAATTAAAACGTATTGCCATGTACTTTGCATATGAAAAGAGGTGGGAAGTAGTTCAGTGATGGCAGTAATCACTCTGTTTATTAATAAATAGGATGAAGTGGTTTAAATAAAGGCAAGGGATCCAGACGAAGTAATTACAGTTAAAGGGGTGAGGGCTGAATGGCAAATTTTTCCTGGACTGCATCCCACCAACCTGGTTCCCTTTTGGATTACAGAATTTATATGCTCGTGCACAGTTGAACATTTTTGAAATCAGTGGCTTTCTCTGAATATGCGCAACTGTGCAAAGCAGGAATTCATGCTCAAAAAGTAGCAGATCATACAGAAATCTAGCCCATAAAGGTAAATCGACGAGTTTTGAATTTGTTCTGAGCCGACATGAAAGGAATTCTTGCATATGGCCAAAAGCAAAAAGAAAGATCTAGTAGTTATTGGACAGAACAGTGGATTGTTGTTGTTTTTTTTCATGAGGGGGAAGTAAAACATCCTTGCCCTTTGGTTAACATTCTAAATATTCCTGTTGTACAAATTCCAATATACCTGACTTATTGTGTCATTTGTAATGTTTATCTCCAAAAGGCAAATATTATTACATCTGGTTTATTGTTCTGTTTATTGTTCTATCCAGAAAGCAGACTTCAGTGCAGTGCCCTGGTTCAGAGAGATTGTGAAATGTTTGGTATATAAACTGAACAAAACTTCGAGCTTGTACAGTTCTTTGGCATGCCTTGGGAAAGGTGATTGGAAGCAGCCACTCTTGTTTCCAACAAATGAGTTTCCCAGGAAATCTGAACTCTGGAAACTGTCGTTTGTTATTGCTGGTCATGGTTAGTGAGAACAAGTCAGGATCTGAAAATACTACATGAAACCTATATCCATGGTGGGCTGAGATAGTGGCACCTTCGCTTTTGGATGGTTACATGTACACAAACTTTGTTTAGTGCACAAAGTTATTCAAAGTATTGTGTATAAGATTGCCCTTAGATGATGTGTGTAAGGTGCATATGAAATATCAATGAATTTTGTGTTCATTGTCTCTAAGACATTTCATTATGTACAGGTTCAAAATATGAAAACAATGAATATCCAAAACATTTCTGATTCCAAGCATTTTGGATAAAAGATACTCAACCTGCATTTAGATTTTAAACAATTGTCACTAACTGTAGTTTTTATAGCCAAGTTTTATACCCAAACCTCATCCCTTTAACTTTAACCCAAATTGTGGCTTAATGCAACACCCTCCAGATATTTTGTACTGTAGTTCCCTAACTCTCAGACCATTTGCTTCTTGGGTGGGACTAATGGGATTTATTGATTGCATTGAAAGTGTCACATCTTCTCCATACCTGGTTTAGAGCAAGCTAATTCTTTTTTCTAAAGAGGTAATTCATTGGATCATAACCGATAAGGGGAGCAGAAAACACATTGGAGAATCGTTCACATTACTTGGGAACCAGCTCAGTATCCTTGACAGAGAATCATGCATTTATCCTTGTTGTAAAAGAGTAACACTGTTGTCCTCAACATTTCTACTTAGGAGTGGGTCCCACTCACTTCAGTGGGGCTTTCTCCTTGGATGGCACGTATAGGATTACAGCGATCTTTGTACTGATTCCAGATTGAGTTTTAAACCAGAGAACTGTATGTAGGATTCATTTAATTTAACTCTAATGAAAAATTAAATACTTACTAGGAAAAACTACTTTAATTCACCCTGTTATTAAAACTATGTCATTAGTCTAGATTAGTAGTTTGCAGAGTAGCAAAGTCATGATTTGGCCATAGGTATATAGTTGTTATATAAAATGGAATATTTGCTCTTTGCCAGCTGGTGCTGATATACTCCAGAAGCAGCATCTTGAAAATATGTGCAACATGAGAACTTAAACATGAGTTCTGCTGGATCAGACCAAGTTCATAGAGGCCAACTGAATGTTTGTGGAAAGCTCACATGCAGGGTATGAAAACAATAGCTCATTTCAGCTGCTTCTGATCCTGAAGATAGCATTATGTGTTGTTATCATTGTTAGTTGCCATCCAGCTGTCTTTGGCTTATGGTGAACCTTGTGAAAGGGAGACCTCTAAGATGCCATGTTCAGGTCTTGCAAACATGCAGCTGTGGCATCATAGAGTCTACCCACTTGTTTTGTGCTTTTCTTGTTTTCCTATTTGCTTTGGTTTTATCTAGTATTACTCTCTTTTCATGTGTTCAACTCTCATGATGTTTTCAAAGAACAATAGGCCCAGTTTATTCATTTCAGCTTCTAGTAAGACATCAGACCTGAACTATTAGACTTATTTATTTGTCTTTTGGGTAATCCATGGTATCTATAGACTTCTCCAGTTGATTGAGACAGTATATATTCATCATATAGTATGCTAGTAGACTGAAGGTGAACCTGGCGAAGACCGAGATTCTCTGGCATGGCCGCTCAACTGGTCTGACCCACTTGCTACCAACCTTCGATGGTGCTGCCCTATCTCCTTCGCCTACTGTTAAGAGCCTGGGTGTCGTTTTAGATTCGCAGCTGACAATGGAAGCTCAGGTCGCTGCTGCCAGCAAACAGGCCTTTTTCCACCTACGACAAGCGAGGCAACTGGCACCCTATCTATCTGATGAGGCTCTGGCAACAGTCATCCATGCCACGGTCACGTCTAGGCTGGGCTATTGCAACGCCCAGTATGTTGGCCTTCCGATGTCCACGACCTGAAAGCTCCGTATTGTTCAGAATGCAGCAGCCAGGCTACTCACAAGAACACCCATGAAATGCCACATAACACCAGTGCTGCAGCATCTGCATTGGCTTCCAACTGATTACCGTGGTCTATATAAGATGCTAGTTCTGACCTTTAAAACTCTTTACGGCCAGGGCCCATCGTACCTTAGGGACCGTCTCTCCTTCTTCCATCATCGGAGGTCGCAACGACCATCCCAACGCAACTTACTTTATATACCGGGTCCTAGAGAAGTGCACTTGGAAAGGACCAGATACAGAGCTTTTTCTATTTCTGCCCCTGCCTTATGGAATGCCTTGCCGCCCTATATGAGAGCCATGCGTGAGTTAGGGCCTTTTACCCTAGCACTCAAGACCTGGCTGTTAATCTATGTTAATTTTATTAATATTTGTACGTATGTATTTTTATTCTTTACAATTTTATCTTGTAAATCGCCTAGAGCATCGTGGATGGAGGGCGATTAATAAGTAATTAAATGATGATGATGATGATCATGACTGATAACCCTACCCTCCACTCCTGTTAAAGTGGTCAGAACTGGTGGCCTTTGCCACCTCCATTTCTTTCAGAGGAAACTGTGATGTTGACACAGGGTTTATTCTTGGGACTATGTTGGCATCGTGTCTGTTGAACTGCCCATCCCAGCCGGTGTGTGGGTGGATGAAATGAATGGTCACAAAGGGTCATTTTTGTACATGTTTCTCAGAACAGAAGCCAGCTGTGTATTTGGATGAAAAGAAAAATAGATTTCAGGAAAATATTCTGGCTTAGCCCCATCTAGAGTACATTCATGGAATCAATGGAATTTACAGTATACTGTATACTCGGGTATAAGTCAAGGGCAGGTTTGTGGGATTAGGCATTCAAAAAGGCCAGAAGTGTCACCATGGCAAGGAGTGTATAGGAGGCTGATACTTCTTTTTGTTTCTCTCGGAGTGTACTAAATTCTTGCCTTTTGTCATTCCTCCTTAGAGAAGGGGATGGTGACTTTTTTTATTAGAATTAAAGTATAGTACTTATATTGTCCCATGGATAATTCAGCCCAGGTTGCTTGGGTTGGTTTTTTGGATAGGTTTTATAGAATAATGTATATAAGTGTTTTAGCACCAAGTTTCTGCTATTTTGTTAGATATGTTTTACTTTGGACTAACAATTGGATATGACTGTCTTGGTTTTCCACTACAAAAAGTATATCCCCACCCCTTGCCAAGGTGTCATGACACTTTGAATGGAGATTTTGCCTCCGTATATAAGCACTGATATTTGACATTGAAGCAGACTAGCAGTGGCTGGTGAGTGAGCTGCAATGGGAAGAATTCATTGCGCCGCTGTCCAGGGCCAAAGAGAGGCCTTGGTTGAGGTCTGGTTGGGGTGCAAGCTAAATATGGAACTTATGTGACCCTTGAGATGTTTTTAGATTGCACATTCTAGTTGGGAATTGTAGTCAAATGAGAACCGGATGATTGTATGATTCCACTCTCACTATGAACACATGATGATCAGAAAGCAGAAGCATAGTTATGAATGGATTGGACTCTTGGCACTGGATAGCATCTGCTAAAGACATTTTGCTGCCTATGGTTAAGATTCCCCCCTCCCTGATTTAATGTACATGCTTATTTTAGCTTTAACTTTATTTTAAGCTCATTGTATTTTTATCTCCAACTATTGAGGGCAGCGAGCTAGCACACATGGCTCTTTACTTCAGCAAAGGGATCATTGCTAACCGCCGCATCTACAGCTTCATTCTGTCTCACTTGCTGAGCCTAGCTTTGAATTAGGAAGACATGGAGTGAGATGGAATCAGAGCCAGATGGGGTGGCCAGGGGTGGATCAACACTGTAGAATTAATGCAGTTTTGATGCCACTTTAACTGTCTTAGCTCAGTGCCATGGAATCCTGGACATTGTGGTTCGTTGAGGCACCAGCACTCATTGGCAGTCAAGGTGAAAAACCTTGTAAAAATACAACTCCTTAGTATTCCATAGCATTACATCATGGCAGTTAAAATGGTATCAAACTACATTGATTCTACTGTGTAGAAACACCCTTAGTTCTGTGGCAGTAGTAGTTGTAGGTTGCAAGAGCCAGAAACAGCTGGCAGGTGAAAGACAGGCGGCAGATGTCATAATCTAAACTGCTGGATTGGAAGAGGAAACTAGGCTATGTTTCCATTCAAAATAAATTGGAAAGGGTGGCTTGATTACAAAGGATCTACAAGTTCTGATGTGTCCCGATGGGTTTCTACTGATTCAATGATAATAGTCAAGTTAGGAAGTCATCTGATTCTTATAAATTAGGGATTGCAGACTATAGTGGGTGCCCTTTTTTGGGGGGAGGTTTATCCCTAATCCATCACATGGGAGTTCCCATAAATATCAGATATATGATCCAAGGAAGCTCCATGTTGTTTGCATTGGGATTGTCCTACACACATCAATTACTTCCCTACATGAGAAGATGAGAAACATGTAGAAGGATCTTGTTATTATTACTCTTCACTGTATTTTGTCTACCCCAGGGCCTTTGCAATGCAGTCAAGATAGACTGATGCACTTGACTGCTCTGGGATGACGTGATAGTCATGAGTCCTTTCACACTCCTTAAATATAGCACTGTAATTCTGCTTTCACTGTCATGACTGCATTCTTTGGAATCCTTGGTTTACAATCTGATGAAGCTGATTGCACTAGAGCCCTCAAATAAAGAATATAAATTAATTAACAACTTGCTGTAATTTCCTTTCAAATGATTGGGCCAGCCTTGCTCAGGAAGATCCAAGCCAATGTGGAATATGCTTGATATTCATTGAGGTCCAGCAAAAATATTTTTGTGTTGTTTGTATGGGGCCGAGCACAGGATAAACCTTGCAACAATCTCTTTAAGCATCTGTTCTTTTTCTGAAGTTTTTAATAAAAAATCTTCCATAGATGAAAAAGCCATTTCTGCCTCAGTTTCCTCCTAAGAGCAAATATAAATGAAGAACAGATTGACAACTAGAAACCAGTAAGACTGATAGCGACTAAGGCATATGACAGATCCAGAGGCAATTTTGAAGAGATGTCACAAAACAGCTGGATGCAAAAACTGCAATGGAGTTAGTTGCTAATGCCTCAGGAAAGCAGTCTGTCTGCTTTAGCTCCCCATATGGAACTTGATGGACACTTTGACGGCTGAAGAAGGAAATCCAAACAGCATCTCTCCACACATGACTTTTAACATGAGATGCAATTAGAGATGAATTGTGAATTGGGTTGGGTGGCCCTTATGATTATTTCCAACCCTATTGCTTAGACGATCATACACAGCTTTGTGTGCACTTTCGCCTAATCTGTGCACTGTTGTGTATGTATGTCTTGATCTGAGAACTTGAAAACTGCAAACAGCAAAGCATATGTGCATTTTGCTTCTTCTTTTTTTGGAGTTGGAAATGTCTCATCAAAATGCAAACAGAATCAATTCCTACCCCAGCCTTAGATGCAATATATGGAGATGTCCACCCACACAGGCTGTATTGAAATGAATGTGAGCTCTTTGAATGAATGTAATATTATGACTCACAGTGGAATCTGTCCCTTCTTGTCCCCTTTGGTATCATGACTGCTGTTGGCATTTCTAGTCCTTTCTTGGAGACAAAGATTGATGTAGACCAGGCGTGGGCAAACTTTGGCCCTCCAGATGTTTTGGACTTCAACTCTCATAATTCCTAATGCCTGATGTAAATCCTGGGCTTCTTGCAAATGCGCATTTAACCTATGGCTGCTATTTTAATTTCCTCCAATCCTCCCTTGTAGTGTTGCTGTGGGGCTGTAAGTGACTGTGGCATTTAAACCCAAGGAAACTGGTAGGAGAGCTAAGCACCATATGGACAACCATGGCTGAATCTACACTGCCCTATAATATCTGCTTTAAACTGGATTATATGTATCTACACCAGTGCTTCTCAACCTGTGGGTCCCCAGGTGTTTTGGCCTACAACTTCCAGAAATCCCAGCCAGTTTACCAGCTGGGAGTTGAAGGCCAAAACATATGGGAACTCACAGGTTGAGAACTACTGGTCTACACTGCCATATAATCCAGTTCAAAGCAGATAATATGGATCCAGAAACTGGATTATATGGCAGTGTAGATGGGGCCAAAGAGGACTTGAATTGGGATTATGTAGCCTTCCAGATGTTATTGGTTTACTATGCCCATCAGCCCTAGTTGACATTGGTTATGGCAGGGGAAGATGGGAGCTGAAGTTCAACACTGTTGGGAAAGTTAAGTATATCTTAACTTTCTCTTTGAGGTAGGATTGTCTGTTCAGGATCATTTCACATTTCTGGGCCAAAACGTGAGACCACCCTTTCTAATCTCATTAAAAATTATATATATAGTACCAAGTATAGTTGTATGCAGCTGGCCATTCACACTCACACACAAAGATCAGAGGGAGAAAATACTTTCCTGTTTGGTGTTTGAACAAAATTGTTCAATGTTTGAACAAAATTTACTCTTTCCAGATCCGAGCAAAGTGAGGAGATCATTCAAATGGGATAAGGAACCTTTAATCTAGCCTTTTTGGTTCTCGACAAGAGAGGGATGCAACCTGGAGCATGATATCTGGTACAAGAATGAATGGGAGGAAAGTAACCAAGTAAATAGTAGGCCTGCTTATTATGCAAGGTTGTTGAATTTGTTTCCAAATATATGCAGAGTTTTGAATACCATAGAATGACACTGGATGGCCTAGTGATGTCTGGAGAAGTATTTTCTCTAACCTTCTAATGTGATACTTGTTGGAAATACCAAGTCTCTCACTATTTATTTGTTAATGTATAAATTTGCTAACCTGTATTCTACATGTATGTTGATTTGCCAGTTTATACCTCTTTGGTGTTGGAGGAGCTATAGACATGTGGTTGTACTGAGCAGGTTCAAACTCAGAAGTCAATTTTATATTCAGTCTTGCATCAGGCCTCAGTGGAGGTGGATGTATGTATGTATGTGTTTGGTCTTCAATGAAAGTAGGTGTATGTGTCCAGACCTCAGTGGAGGTAGATGCACATTGCTGTTTAGAGACTTCAATAGAGAAGTATGCTTTAGGATTTCAATGAGTACAGTTTGCTTATGGACTTCAGTGAGCACAAGTATGTATAAAGAGAATGGACAATTTATTAAGAATGATACCCTGTGTTCACAACACAGAAGAACTACATCCTTTCTATAACTGAACTTCAATAAGAAATGTGCCTTAATGTGAATTAATACAAGATGTTTATGAGTAAACAAGATATGTTATTTTTCAAAGAAGACTTTATTTTTTTATCTCTGAGTGCATATTTTAAACTAAGACGTTTCAAGGGAGTGTATATCTTTCGGGCAACTTCAACTGCAAAGAAACAACCATCATCTTCTAACCAGATATATTTTTGTAGTGATTATGCACTTTATTAAAAGCTTTGGATATTGTGTTTTTTATATGCCCGGCTCCTTTTATCTTTAGTGGTTGATGTTGTATCATTACCCATTTTTTCTGGTTTTATGTGTTTTAGTGTATTTAAAATGTTAAATTGTTTATTTTATTTGATTGATGTTATCATTGTTTTTGTTTTGATATTTGTTGTAATTGTTTTATTCTGCTTTTGTTTTGGGCATTGCCCCATGTTAGCATCCCCGAGTCCCTTCAGGGAGATGGTGGCGGGATAGAAAAATAAATTATTATTATATTATTATTATAGTGGCATGTCTTTATCCTTGGCAGTTCAAAGACATGGTTCTTTAGTTTAACAGCTGAGTTGCCTGTGTGCCATTACACGAACACTTCTAACAAATAGTCACTGTTGAATGTTTTTATGTTGAATGTTTTATATTGTGGAATGATATTTTAAATTGTAAGTCGCTCGGAGCACTCTGGTGGAGAGCAATTAATTAAGAAATAAAGTGAAGCGAAAGTGAAGTGAACAAGGTCATGCTTTTCTTGACTAGTGGTTTTCAAAAAGTGGTCTCCACATATTCATGGAGATTCACATTTGCCAAAAGGATATGTGCCCATGTGGACTGGGTGCAATTATTTTCCAATAGCTTATGCAATAGGTTATAGAATTTGCAGTAATTCTATCGTCCGTTTCTGCTGGAAGTTTTGTTAGGCATTGACCATAGACTCGCACTAGAGCAGGCATGGGCAAACTTTGGTACTCCAGGTGTTTTGGGCTTCAACTCACACAATTCCTAACAGCCGGTAGAAATAATACTTCTGTAGGTCCTCCAGTGCAGTTCTGTGGAATGCTTTGGTTGGAAGTCCATTCGTTTCATATGAAAAATACAGGATTCTACATTCTATGTAAAAATTGTTTCACACAAATCATCCTGAATTTTCTTTCTCTTTCTCTGTAGCTTCAGAGGTATATGTCTGTGTGTGCAAGTGTGGGAGGGAGAGTGAAATTTACAGAAATAAAGATTGAAAATCTCTTAAGTCTTCCTGAAGCCTTTGGCTGGTTTGCTGGAAAAGGTATTGCTGTAGAAAATGAATTATAAAACTAATTATACATTTTCCAGTATCTCCAAAAAGGAAAAAAATATTGCTGGAGATTAAGACTTGTCAGAGCGATGATCTCTTAATAGAGAATGGTGGAATTCATTAAATTAAAGTTTCTAAGAATTAGAGGAGGGCATAATTGACACATTTTAATGAGGGAGCCTTTTCTGAGACTTATGCACAAAAAGTAAGAGCATAATGATGATTCCTTCCAAGTAGGTGGGCATCAGGTTACAAAGTTAGGCTATTTGGATATCTTAATTTAGGAACATTGGCTGTGTCTAGATGTACAGCAAGAACTTTGTGTCCTTGGAGAATATATTCCCAGTTGAAACCAGATGTTTGACTGAATACCATTACATTACCTGATTTTACTGCATATGGGGAAAAGCGAGAGATAATGAGAACATACCTGATTAATTTCTCTGTAAATCAGTGTATTTAGTGAAATGGGGCCCCTTTCCAGCTGTGAATTGTTTCACTCTAATACCTTCCTTGTTCGTGATAAGAAAAGGCAAATCGGGGCTAAGCACCTCGGGGCATTAAGGAGAGATGGATTTCCCGCCTAGAATAAAATCCGGACAAAAAGAATGTGTGTCAGCTTGAGCTGGGTTTATTTCTGTCTCTCCATATGTCAGTCCTGCCTTTTCCTTCATAATTCCCAGATTAAAAAACGGTGCTGAGGACACAATTCACTGTGTCCTCGATTTTTCATCAGAGGGTTAAAGAATAATGGATTGTTGCAATTAGTGAGCAAGACAGGTGGCGAGGGAATTGCAATGGAATCAGCTTTGGAAAGACCCATATGTACAGGCATTTATTTCCTATTTTATACTTTTTCTATTTATGTGTGTATATGTATGTGGATGAGAATAGTTCAACATCCAGAGGATTACAAGTTCCCCATTCTTGCATTACGGAGCGATTGACACGGAAATGAACCTTTTCTTTGCTGCTCCCTAGTCTGCTTCTATGCAGTTGTATAGTTTGTTAATGTGGGATTTGTGTATTGATAGTGTTTAAATGCAATTTGTGTCTTGGTTTGTATTGCATATTGATTGCATCATCCAGAGTGTACTATAGTCTGTAAAGAGTTAATTACTGAGAAGCTGTGATGACCTTGATGTGTGGCTGGAACTGGGGAGTGTCCAGACACAAGTGTGTATGCTTTACTGATTGCATCTGTTCTGTTCTGCTGTCTGCTGAAAAGTCAAGTCCTGTGTCTATTGTCTGCAAGTCTGTTTGTCTTTATTACTGCTTTCAGTAAAACTTGTATATAGTTTTACCATCGTCTCTGATGTCTCTTCGTGCTGCGTTCCTCTGACTCCATCCAACTGCTGCTGCGCTGCATAAATTAGTCTGACATAGTTCCCTTCTCTGAATTTTTGAAGCTTTCTCCCAGCACAGGACTCCAAGGCAGCTTTTGTGACAGTCTAGCTGCATGTTATACAGCCTTAAATATGATTGGTGGAAACAAACCCAATTTCAAGCAATAGCGTTTGAATCTGGCATAGTTTATGGAATTATAGGAATAAATAGAAACCGAAGCTACTTGAGAGGTATGCTTTGTGGGACAGTTTTGGGAAGGAATAAGCATCCTAAATTGAATCATAGAATCATAGATTTGGAAGAGACCTCGTGGGCCATCCATGATATACTGTCCCCTATGTTGTTTAACATCTACATGAAGCCTTTGGGAGAGATCATCAGAGTTTTGGAGTTCGGCGTCATCTGTACACAGATGATGTCCAACTCTTATCACTCCTTTCCACCTGCTACTAATTAGGCTATTCAGGTCCTGAACCGGTGCTTGGCTGCTGTGACGGTCTGGATGAGGGTGAACAAATTGAAATTGAATCTAGACAGGACAGAGGCTTTCCTCATCAGTCAAAAGGCCAAACAGGGTATAGGGTTACAGCCTGTGTTGGATGGGGTTACATTCCCTTCTGGAGATGCAGGTTCACAGCTTGGGAGTTCTCCTGGTTTCGGCGGTGCTCAGGAGAGCTTTTGCACAATTAAAACTTATGCGCCAGTTGCATCTGTACCTTGGGAAGTCAGACTTGGCCATGGTTGTCCATATTCTTGTTACATCTCGAATAGACTACTGCAATGCGCTCTACGTGGAGTTGTCTTTGAAGACTGTTTGGAAGGTTCAAGTAGTCCAGTGCGCGGCAGCCAGGTTTCTAACCTGAGCTGAGTACAGAGAGCACACAACTCCCCTGTTGCACCAGCTCCACTGGCTGGCAGTCTGCTACTGAGCACAAATCAAAGTGCTCGCTCTAGTCTAGAAAGCCCTAAATGGTTCCAGCTCAGCTTATCTGTCTAAATGTATCTCCTCCTATGAACCATTTCAGAGATTAAGATCATCCAGGGAGGCCTTCTCTTGATCCCACCCCCTTCGCAGGCACGACTGGTTGGGAGGAGAGACAGGGCCTTCTCAGTGGTGGTTCCTCGGCTATGGGACTCCTTCCCCAGCCAAATTAGATCAGCTTCCTCCCTCCTGACCTTAAAGAAGAAATTAAATCCTCATTGTGGGACCAAGCATTTGCACAGTGATTCCTAGTGCAACAATTGATATCGCCATGCAATAATGAACTATTACAGATGACAGTTGGAATGGCTCCTATTATGTTTTCAGATTGTGTGATTTTAAGCCATTGTTTTAATTGACATGTTTTAGTGATGTGATTTTAAAGTATATGTTGTTTATATTGATATGTGTTCAAGGCATCGAATTGTGCCTTTGTTGTAAGCCGCCCTGAGTCTCGTTTGAGGGCGAGAAGGGCAGGATATAAATAAACAAACAAACAAATAAATAAAATCCAGTCCAACCCCCCTGCCAAGAAGCAGGAAAATCGCATTCAAAGCACCCCTGACAGATGGCCATCCAGCCTCTCTTTAAAAGCCTCTAAAGAAGGAGCATCCACCACACTCCGGGGCAGAGAGTTCCACTGCTGAACAACTCCCACAGTTAGGAAGTTCATCCTAATATCTAGGTAGAATCTCCTTTCTTGTAATTTGAAGCTGTTGTTCCACCATTGGACACAGTGTGATTCTAGTGTGGTCTGACCAAGGGGTAGCATGACTTCTCTGGATCTAGACACTAGACTCCTATTGATGCAGGCCAAAATCCCATTGGCTTTTTAGCTGCCTCATTACATGGTTGGCTCATGTTCACCTTCCTCCCCACAAGGACTCCAAGATCTTTTTCACATGTACTGCTATCGAGCCAGGCGACCCCCATTCTGTACCTTTGCCTTTCATTTTTTACGGCCTAAGTGGAGTATTTTGTATTTGTCCCTGTTGAACTTCCTTGTGTTAGTTCTGGCCACTCATCTCTCTAATCTGTTAAGATCGTTTTGAATCCTGCTCCTGTCTTCTGGAGTATTAGCAATCCCTCCCAATTTGGTGTCATCTGTAAACTTGATGATCCTGCCTTCTAACCCTTCATCCAAGTCATTAATAAAGATGTTGAACAGAACCGGGCCCAGCACTCCACTCGTCACTTCTTTCCAGGATGAAGAAGAAGCATTGGAAAGCACCCTTTGGGTTCGTTCACTTAACCAATCACAGACTCACCTAACCGTAGTTTTGCCTAGCTCACATTTGACTAGTTTGTTTGGCAGAAGGTCATGGGGGACCTTGTCGAAGGCCTTACTGAAATCCAAATACGCTACATCCATGGCGTTCCCTGCATTCCCTATGGAATGTCCAGATTGTATGAGTTCACCCTCATAACAATTAACTATGGTTTTATCTATCATGTGAAACAAGCCATTCCTTTTCCAATCTATTTTGAAGCTTCCTCATATAGTTTTGGACAAGCATAAGTAGGGTCTCTGATTTGGAAAGAGGGCTTATATGGAAGGGTACTAGTACTGGTACAGATGCTCACCCTCCTTAAGACCCTTTTAACACCAAAGGAGAAGCATGTGGATCTGTTCATTGAAGCAACTGGTTTTTCAAAGTTATACAGTAGGATTCCTTCCCAGGTAGTCCTGGGAATTCTGCAAACTGAGTTTACTTAGCAGAGCAGGTAGGAAAGGGTTGAAACTCACCCTTCCCAGTAGCCTCAGGCAAAAGTAAACTGCTGTAGCACCTCTTAGCTTGTGTATTCTTCCCCATTAATTCTTTTTGCCATCTTGACCACACTTCAGTGTTGTTTGGCTAAATGTATCCTGGTTTTCATCTGAAGGGTAAGGCGGAGCTTGTTCTGACCAACCTGATAAATATTTATCCTGTCTCAAGTCTAGACTAAACATGCCAGCTTTTTTATTTATTTAAACTTTCTAATGCAGGATGTGTGAATGGGATGCCTGTGTATCATGCCAGTCTTCCCTTCAGTTGACTTTGTTGTGGTAGGAAATAATAAAGGGAGAAGGCTTTGGAATATGTGTTTTTCTTTTTTTAAAAATTACTGTGTATCCTGTCTTAGTATCCTCAGGCATTTCAAACCAATGACCTCCTGATCCCGTTCCATACCTTGGAAATATAATGTATAAATCTTAAAACAAATACAGTGTCTGATGCAAGAGATGACTGCCTTTCTCAAAGCCCTTTTTAGCCATAAACTGAGGTCCTGTGCTGCTATGGAATGTCCAAGAATATTCTGAATTCTCTTGAGTTGAGAAAAGATAGGAAAAATATGCACTTTGCGTACTTATTTTCTTTTAAATGGGTTGAATCCTCTGGTTGCTGACCCTGCTTTTTGGATCATGCCAAATGTTGTGTTCCCATTTCCGATTAGAAAGTGACTTTTTAAAAAAGTAAATAGTTGTAAGAGAGGAAGGGAGGGAGAGAAAAGGCGAGAGAGAGGGAAAGAAAGAGAATGGGCCCATGGCAGTAAAAGGGGGCTTTAGCCCATTGTCCCCATACAAATTCCTCCCACCAACTGCTGTTCTTTGCATCAGGTGGAAAACTCCTCTCTGTTAACTAGTGTGGATTGTGCTAACTTGGCAACAGGGAACATAATGGATTAAGCATCTGGCAGAGGAGGGGAAAGTTGTGGATAATCCCAGAGCAAACAAACATAGGCACTTTCCCTATCCCTTTACACTATTTACTGTATTGGGTTTAAAAACAACTTCCCTGTTTGCATTTTTTTTTCTGCATGGTTTGGGCCATGGAATGGCCTTTCGAAGCCTTTGTTATCTCTATCACACAAACAAAGGAAGGTTGTCTGTATGATTTCATTTTAATGTTTCATTGAAATTTCCAGGAGCTATGGTGGTGCAATGGGTTAAACCCTTGTGCTGGCTGAACTGCTGACCTGAAGGTTGTGTTGCTGACCTGAAGGTTGCCAGTTTGAATCCACAAGACAGGGTGAGCTCCCATCTGTCAGCTCTAGCTTGAGGATACATGAGAGAAGCCTTCCAGCTAACACATCCAGGTTCCTCTTGGCCATGTCTCTGTCGACAGCAAATTCTCTCATACTTGAAATGACTTGCAGTATGTTCTCAAGTTGCTTCTGACACGATTAAAATAAATTGAAATTTCCAGCACTAAACCATATGAGATGGCTGTAATAAAGAGTGAAATGGACCGAGAGATTTGGGGATGCTGTAAATTATGTACTTGCAGCAGAAAAGCTTGTATGTTTTCCCCCGCACAAACTCCCATTAGTCTTTTCACACTATACAGTTATAGCACTGTGATTATAGTAGACTCTTAGTTAAACAGCACCCATGGGGATTAGTAGATGCCAGATAAAAGTAGTTTCCATTTGTTTGAGAGGTACTATTGAAAATAGACCTAATACTATATCCCATACTATACAATGCCATGAACTCTGTATTGGCTTGGTAGTAATAATAACATACAATAATTACAGTAGAGTCTCACTTATCCAACACTCGCTTATCCAACATTCTGGATTATCCAACACATTTTTGTAGTCAATGTTTTCAATATATCGTGATATTTTGGTGCTAAATTCATAAATACAGTAATTACTACATAACATTACTGCGTATTGAACTACTTTTTCTGCCAAATTTGTTGTCTAACATGATGTTTTGGGGCTTAATTTGTAAAATCTTAACCTAATTTGATGTTTAATAGGCTTTTCCTTAATCTCTCCTTATTATCCAACATATTCACTTATCCAACATTCTGCCGGCCCGTTTACGTTGAATAAGTGAGACTCTACTGTAAAATCAAATTAAGATAAATAAAGACAAATTTAGCTTCAGCTTCCATTTCTGCTAAAAATGATTTTAATTTATTTAAAGTATTATTCCTTTGATTTTATGCCAGTTGCTTGAGAGTTCCACTTAACTGAAAACCTACTGTATATTTTAGCTTCCATGGGGGACACCTGGCTCGACAGAAATACGTGTGCAAAAATTTTGGCGTCCTCATGGACAACAAGTTAAACATGAGCCAACAATGTCATGCGGCAGCTTAAAAAGCCAATAGGATTTTAGCCTGCATAAATAGGAATATAGTGTCTAGATCAGTGGTTCTCAACCTGTGGGTTCCCCAGATGTTTTGGCCTTCAACTCCCAAAAATCCGAACACCTGGTAAACTGGCTGGGATTTCTGGGAGTTGTAGGCCAAAACACCTGGGGACCCACAAGTTGAGAACCACTCACCTAGGTCCAGGGAAGTCATGCTAGCCCTCTATTTTGCCTTGGTCAGGCCACACCTGGAATACTGTGTCCAATTCTGGGCACAATTTAAGGGAGATGTTGACAAGCTGGAAAGTGTCCAGAGGAGGGCGACTAAAATGATCAAGGGTCTGGAGAACACCCTATGAGGAGCGGCTTAAAGAACTGGGCATGTTTAGCCTGCAGAAGAGAAGGCTGAGAGGAGACATGATAGGCATGTATAAATATGTGAGGGGAGGAGGGAGCAAGCTTGTTTTCTGCTGCCCTGGAGATTAGGACGCGGAACAATGGCTTCAATCTACAGGAAAGGAGATTCCACCTGAACATTAGGAAGAACTTCCTCACTGTGAGAGTTGTTCAGCAGTGGAACTCTCTGCCCTAGAGTATGTTAGATGCCCCTTCTTTGAGGCTTTTGAACAGAGTTTGGATGGCTATCTGTCAGGGGTGCTTTGAATGTGATTTTCCTGCTTCTTGGCTGGGGATTGGACTGGATGGCCCATGAGGTCTCTTCCAACTCTATGATTCTATGATTCGTGGTTCCAGCCAATGCAATCCTGGGATTGACAATTCTTTATTAGCCTCTATCAAATAGACTTTGTCTTATTATAACCCTGTGAATGTCAGATGATATGTCTGATGTACAACCGTCTTAATTTAGTCACCTTGGCTTCTAGGGAGAGTCCAGGCTTGATTTGCCTTATGATTCATTTATTGGGTTTTAGGGTGTTTATTTTTTTTTTTTTTTTAGCAATCCATGGTATGTTTCTAGGGAACTCTTCTCCAGCACCACATTTCAAATGAGTTGATTCTCTTCCTGTCAGCTTTCTCCATTGTCCTGCTTTCACGGCCATGCATAGAAATTGGACTTGGGCTTTCAGTGATATATTTTGACAATTTTAGGAAGGGGCATTTAGACTTTCCAGCCAGAAGACTCCAGTGTTCCACCAAACTACAAAACCTGGGATTCAGCCATGGCAGTTGTGGGAAGCAGATTGATGTTTTGTTTTATAAAAGAGAAGTTCAAACCATAAGTTATCCTGACATATTGGCTCTTCGCTTGCAGAGTAACAAAAGATTTCTAGTTGAAAAATGACCAGAACCTGCTTGTTCATATAGCATTCAGAATTTATTTGATTTATTTCACCAATGGTTTGTGTGTGCATGTACTTTGTATGCCCTTGTGTATCTTCTATATATATAAAAGAGTGATGGAATCCTGGCACCGAGCAAAACAACAAAACTAAACACCCTCCCACCTCGAAATTTCACAACACAATCCATCATCCATGCCTTGAGGTTGAAACCACAAAATATCACATCATGAACCCCCACAGGGCCTAAAAACCCTCCAAAAACCGGAGCTATTTAGTACAATTCCAATGGGCCACAGCAACGCGCGGCAGGGCACAGCTAGTACTAAATATATTGCTAGATGCTTATATTTTTTTCTACATCAGTCGGATCATTTTTTATTTTGTTTCCATTCTGGTTTCCACATTACGACTTTTTCTTTAGAAGTACTCCTTTGGATGTAAGGTGTACCATTTTACTATGCCACTATTTATAATGACACTTGAGTATCCACAGATGTTGGTGTCTATGGGAGGAACCATAGGAACCTAGCCGATACTAAAGACCCACTGTATTGGAAACTATGTTGGATTTTTTTCACGAAAACCCTCAATCACTGTTTTTAGTGGGTTTGTGGTTGTTTTTCTTGTTTCTTTCTTTCTAAGTAAGCCTTTTTTCTTTCGTTCCTTATAGGGCCCACATCAATTTGCTATACTTCCAGTACTCCTGCCCAAATACTGGAAGAAAGTGGCTGTCTTAACACCGATCCACAGCTCTTTGGCAGCAGGAAAGATGGTTCCCCATTAATGCTTCAAGTGATCGATGATATTGAAGGTGAGTTCTCATGATGCCAATCTGAAGAATTTAGCTGTCTGGTGGCAGTAAGGTTTGCACTCTTTGTGTTGACTGAACCAGGAATGGCCAGAGTGTGACAGGTGTGTGCAATGATCTGTCCTTTCTCTCCTCCTTTGCCTCAGCGGAAGACTCTCTGTGCTCCTTCGACCCTCCAGGCTTCCTCCAGGTCTCAGAGGTGGAAATGAGAGGTTCAGAGGATGTTGTTCCTGGCACTGTGTTACAACGGCTGATCCAGGAGCTGCGTTATGGCAACCCGAATGAGAACATGAACCTGCTGGCCATCCAGCAGCAGGCCACCGGGAGCGCGGGACCCTCCAACTCCACTGCCAGCACGCTCTCTTCTTCCACAGAGAACCTGGTACTGGAAGACCCACAAATGGTCCAGCACTCGGCGCGCCAGGAACCACAGGGCCAGGAGCACCAAGGGGATAATTCTGTGATGGAGAAGCAGTCCAGGGGCTCCCAGCCTCAGCAGAACAATGAGGAGCTACCCACTTACGAGGAGGCCAAAGCCCAGTCTCAGTTTTTCAGGGGTCAACAGCAGCAGCAACAACAACAGCAGCAGCAGCCACCATCCAACACTGTTGGACCCAATTTTTATACATCTGGGAACTCCTGTGCAAAATCTAGAACAGAAGGGAGGCCGACGTTGGCCCGTGCCAATAGCGGGCAGGCACATAAAGATGAAGTACTCAAAGAGCTGAAGCAAGGCCATGTCCGCTCTTTAAGCGAAAGGATAATGCAGCTGTCCTTGGAGAGAAATGGTGCCAAGCAGCAGCCCCCTGTCTTGGGGAGAGGCAAGGGGTTCAAGGCGGGTGGGCCGTCCTCCTCTCAGGCTGCCTCTAAAGGCTTGGACCAGAGGGGACCGCCACCGGACTATCCTTTCAAAAGCAAGCAGGCGGTCTCTCCCTTTGGAAAAACTCAGGAGCTTGGGTTGTTTTTTAATGACCAGCACTCTGGAATAATCCAAGAAAGCATGACTCCCTCCTACGCAGCTCCACAAACTACCAGGAGTGACACCACTATTGTCCGCTATCAACCTCCTCCAGAATACGGTCTGCCCAGGTAATTCCCAATCCTTATTTTTTGTGTGTAGTTGTGAACCCTCACTGAGACAGTTGGGCAATTTGACTTTCTTCCTTACCCAGTCATGTTTTATTGTCTCTTATTTTGTCACCTGATATGCTATAAGCAGTGGCCAAAAGTTTCAAGAAAAATGATCTCTGAGAGATACTTCTGTGGGGTCCACCAGAATGACAAAATATGCCCCATGAATTACATGTATCCCCAAAGGGTTTTGTGGCCTTCGTAGGGTAAAGGTAAAGGTTTCCCCTGACGTTAAGTCTAGTCGTGACCGACTCTGGGTGTTGGTGCTCATCTCCATTTCTAAGCCGAAGAGCCTGCATTGTCCATAGACACCTCCAAGGTCATGTGGCCGGCATGACTGCATGGAGCGCCGTTACCTTCCCACTGAAGCAGTACCTATTGATCTACTCACATTTGCATGTTTTCGAACTCTAAGAGTGGCCTTCCTAGAGGTAACTAAAAAAAAAAAATGAATTGCCAAAAATGCCCTCAAATGCCTGCTAAGTGGTGTGTGGAAATTTTATTCATATTTTTTGCCCCCTCCCTTAGTTCAGGAGAGGCTTTTGTATGAATTCCTAAATGAACCCAAAATGATTTGCAATTTTTTACTATTGTTCAAAAAAGGCTGCTCCTGGACCTAAAATGGTCCAGGGAGATATAAAAACTAGAATGTGTTTGAGGGCAACTTCTGTTTTCCACTGTTGCAGTGGGGATGCAGCCCTCCAAGTTCTCCAAGTTCAATGCATCTCCTTAGCCTTCCACTCTGGCATACATGTAAGTGTATATACATGTGTGTGGGTCCCATACCAGTGTCACGTGTGATGCTGAGGGACGAAACATTGTTGCCCCTTCGTTTACCTGAAGCAGTATACTCAGGCTATAAGTGAGGTGGGCAGCTTTGTCTTTTGGGAGACAGTATGGAGCTTACGGTGGCGCAGCGTGTTAAAGGTGCTGAACTTGTAGACCAAAAGGTTGCAGGTTCGAATCTGGGGAGTGGAGGGAGTACTTGCTACTTCTGCCAACCTAGCAATTCGAAAACATGCAAATGTGAGTAGATCAATAGGTACAGCTCCGGCGCGAAGGTAATGGTGCTCCATGCATTTATGCCGGCCACATGACCTAAGAGGTGTCTATGGACAATGCCGGCTCTTCAGCTTAGAAATGGAGATGAGCACCAACCCCCAGAGTCAGACATGACTGGACTTAATGTCAGGGGAAAACCTTTACCCTCAAACTCTCTGGGGTATCACAGACTTCTAGAAATGCCCAAAACCAAACCAAGTACATAGAGAGTCAGAATTGTCCAGAGTTCTACTTGTGGTTTTGAAAAAACGGTATGTTGCCCCTCTTCGGATGACTTTTCAAGTTTCTTGCATCAAAGGCTATGATTCATAACTTCATGATATCTTAGTTATATCCCTGACAGGAATGCAATTCTAGTGAATCATGACAATACACATTGGGAGTCCTCTGTGATGTCCTTTTGTGCAGTAGGAGTTTCCAAGTTGTGTAGCAATTCTCATAGCATTCTGGTGCCTGTTGTACAAGGAGTCCATATTACTCTGATGCCCATGGTGCTATGGGACTTACAGCTCAACAGCCAAGCTGCTGGTACTATTTGTGCAGTGTCTCCAGGGATGGAGCTACGTCTCTGTTACTCCTCTAAAAAGATGAGCATTGTGCAATGTTGCAATTCATCTTTATGTGGTCACCAGCATATATATTTGGTGTTTCTCGGATGTCAGAGAACCTGCTCGCCACCTGCTTTCTTGCTTCTTCAGCTCTGAGAAGGACTTCTTCACAATGTCTCCATAGCCATGCTCTGGCAATGGTGGTCTTCTCGTGGCTCTTTCCTTCCTTCCTCCCTTATCCTCATACACATGTCACTTTTCTTTCCCCAGAGACCCACCTGGAAATAGCTTACAAACATACGCATTTGGATTTCATATAGAGAGATAGATTACATAGTTAAGTTTCCAGTGCTGTTTACATCATCATTTTTACTGATTTCAGTGATGCAAATATCTAACAGGATAACACTGATTTTTCAGAGGAAAGCAGTGAAAACCCGGCTAGCTGGCTGGCTTGCTTCATTATTTACTTTATGCCTCTCTTCATAGTGGCTTACAGTAATGCTGAATAAAGATATAATTTACAAGTTAAATACAAGCTCACCCATCTATTTAAAATTGCATATGTATATGTATACATGTGTGTGGTCCCCATATCATCAACATTGGAAAAACCAGAAGACAGTGAATATGGCAACCCCATATTAAAAGCCCCTTCCTCAGTAACCAGTCAGTTTCAGCACTGCACCTGCATCATAAAGCCCACATAATTATTGAAGCAGAACCTTTGGATCGGTATTTTATAGAAGTACAGAATTGGATTAATTGACTTTTGAGGTCTCTTCCAACTTCATGATTTTATAGCAGCCTTCCCTTAGTCTGTTGCCTTCCCGAGTACAAGCTCTATCAATCCTAACCTGCACAGCCAATGGGCAGGCTGGTTGCGAATGATGGGCATTAGATGTGCCACGATCAGGAGAATAGTGGGATAGGGAAGACTATTCTGTAGCAGAAAGAGATTGTTTAAGCTCTTGGCTCCTTGCTTATGAGTTTTGTCTTCCTTACACATAGCAAAAACAGGGCTTGCATTCCATCTGTTGAGCCCATGTTTTGACTTTCTTTCCATAACATATTGAAAGATTGTGTGCATTTTTTTTACTAACCAGGAAAGGTCTAGCTTTCAAAGGAAGCATAAAAACCTCTGTTTATGCAAGCAAAACAGCAACAAGGGGATGGAGAGACAGGAAAACAGGGTCAGATTCAGGGTATCGTCTCAAGAAGCTGGGAGAGGACTCCAATTATGATGTTCTTTCCAGACTGGAGCTTTCTTTAGTGCCAAGAACAGGGAATCAGTGGTTGCCTGACACTCTCGGGTTGTGCTCAGAATGGAGTACTTCTCCTAAAGAAAAAATTAGAGTTGAAATCAGAGTTTTGAACGCAATCTTTGCATATGGAAGGTTCTTGTTTTAATCTGTGATATCTCAAAAAGAGAGAAAGAGAGAGAGAGAGAGAGAGAGAGAGAGAGAGAGAGAGAGAGAGAGAGAGAGAGAGAGAGAGAGAGAGATTTTAAGAAACAGATTGTTGCAGATGGAACTTTGAATGGGTCCTTCTGTGTATTGCATTCTTTCCCCCCATAACTGCAGAATCCATACTCATAGTTTCACTTTCCGGCAACAGGGGAAATTGGTCTCTTTTGCTAGGATATCCAGGCAATTCTATGGTTTGCTTCCCCCAGAGGTTAGCATACAGTTAGGAGTACCTGGTGACATTATGGGTTAAACCCTTGTGCTGGCAGGACTGCTGACAAGAAAGTTGGGTAGCTAACCCGAAGGTTGCTGGTTCAAATCTGGGGAGAGCGTGGTTGAGCTCCCTCTGTCAACTCCAGCTCCCCATGTGGGAACATGGGAGAAGCCTCCCACAAGGATGGTAAAAACATCAAACATCTGGGCATCCCCTGGGCAACGTCCTTGCAGACAGCCAATTCTCTCACACCAGAAGTGACTTGCAGTTTCTCAAGTCGCTCCTGACACACACACACACACACACAAAAACCATACAGCTGTGTTGGAGGACCTAGGAAATTTCCAATGCAACTCTAAAGCATGCTGGGACAGGAAGTTAGGAAATTCAGTTGTGTTTCGGCATATTCACAGTTTCAGGTAACATTGGTCTTGCTAGGAATGGGAGGGTTTTCTTACTGTATTTTAAATTGTTTGGTTTTCATATGTGGGTGTTCTTTAAAGACTTTTTTTTACTTGGTCTCTTAGTTGCTTTCAAATGTATGATAAGGTGCCTTGGATCTGTATTGACGGGAAGGCAATTGTACTTCTTGTCCTTGAAAAGTAATAATCCAATCAATCTTTATCCCCTTCCTCCTTGCCTCTTCCTCCATCTAGCCGTCAATGCCAGTCATTCCCATCAATTTCATCGCAACAGCAGCACAGTCCGATGTCATCCCAAGCCTCCTCCCTTAGCGGACCCTTGCACTCTACCTCTTTGCCTCCTCTCTCGATGGCCACCGCGTCCCAGTCTTTGCCTGCAACGCCACCAAGCCAACAGCAACAGCAGCTTGCACCTGATGCATTTACAATAGTGCAGCGAGCCCAGCAAATGGTGGAGATGCTATCAGAAGACAACGAGGCCTTGCAGAAAGAGCTGGAGGGCTACTACGAGAAAGCCGACAAGCTTGAGAAGGTATGTGACAGAGTTGGGAGGGAGAGGACCTTTTTCGGAGGTAGAGCATATACTTTGCATGGAGAATGTCTCAGGTTCAATCCAGGTTGGTTGGAGATTGATGGACAATCAGTGCAGACAAGACGGTGTTGCGTCTTTGCACCGAGGAGATTCCTATATTCATATTCTCCTCTTCATTGCCATGGTAGAAAAATCCAATTTAACTTATTTGATGGAAAGAATAGCAGGTCCTAGTCCAGCTTTCCTCTTACCTGCTGCTTTCCATTGTTTTGGACTCCAGCTCATACCAGTCCCAGCCACCATGGCCAATATTATGGGCCCCATATACACTGCCATATAATGCAATTTCAAACTGTAAATGGGATCAAGGATTCTTAGGAGTTGCATTGCAGGAGGTCAGGCAAGATCACCGATCAACCAAGATTTGGGGTACTTCTGGAAGGTAGCAAGTTGAAAAAGGCTGACCCAGTTGGTCCTTGATAGGATTGGGCCAGTTTCAGACATGTGAGATCTACTGCTGATGTTTTACTAAAGTTTTGAGCCACATACAAAAGGCAAACATGTAAAATTAAAGCATTTTGTATTGGAAAATAACTGTTACCCAGTCTCTGGGCACATATCATTTTGGCAAATGTGAATCTCTATGAATATGTGGAGACCACCTTTTGAAAACCACTTGTCAAGAAAAGCATGACCTTGTTAGAAGTCAACTCCTTGAACAAATGATATTTACAATGGCACACAGGTAACTCAGCTGTTAAACTGAAGAACTATGTCTTTGAACTTCCAGTGACAAAGACATACAGTAGAGTCTCACTTATCCAAGCCTCGCTTATCCAAGCTTCTGGATTATCCAAGCCATTTTTGTAGTCAATGTTTTCAATATATCGTGATATGTTGGTGCTAAATTTGTAAATACAGAAATTACAACATAACATTACTGTGTATTGAACTACTTTTTCTGTCAAATTTGTTGCATAACATGATGTTTTGGTGCTTAATTTGTAAAATCATAACCTAATTTGATGTTTAATAGGCTTTTCCTTAATCCCTCCTTATTATCCAAGATACTTGCTTATCCAAACTTCTGCTGGCCCATTTAGCTTGGATAAGTGAGACTCTACTGTACCACTACAAAATATATATTTGGTTAGCAGAGGATGTTTGCAGTTGTAATTGCCCAAAAGATATACACTCCCTTGGAACCACTTATTTTAAAATATGTACTCAGAGATAAAAAAAAAAACAAAGTCTTCTTTGAAAAATAACATATCTTGTTTACTCATAAACATTTTGTATTAATTCACCATACTGGCACATTTCTTATTGAAGTTCAGTTACAGATAAGTTATGTTGAGTACGCAGGGTATTATTCTTAATCAATAGCCCATAGTCTTTAGTATAGTTGTACTCACTGAAGTCCATAAGCATACTTTTATATTGAAGTCTCTAAGGAGATACATGCATCCACCTCCACTGAGGTCTGATACAAAAATGAATATAAAATGGAGTTCTGAGTCTGAACATGCTTAGTATAATCACATGTCTATAGTCCCTCCCACACCAAAGAAGTACAGTCAAACTGGCAAATCATAGATGCATATATATACATTAACAAATAAATAGTGAAAAGCTTGAGAGGTTGCTATTTCCAACATTTTAGCTGAAGTATTTATTTCAAACATTGAGTTGAATTGAGTTCATACCATAGACTTTCTCTTTCATCAACTGTGATTTGGGCAGAGATGAATAATTTTGCTACTTTTACTAAACATTTGAAAGTTAAGAATTCTTGCTGATATTCTGCAGATCATACAATAGATTCCAGTCTATAGTTCCAGTCTTCCTTTGGCCTTCTTTCATGGCAGGTTGTTAGACTGGATGGCCCTTGTGGTATTTTTCAATTCTATGATTCTATATCATTTGTACATAACATGAAAAATTCAGGGACATCTAGATTGCAATTGATGTGCAATGGAGTGAAATCTTAGAAGTCTCCAGATCAAGTCTCACTTCAGCCATGGGCTTTTTTTTCGTGCCAGGAGTGACTTGAGAAACTGCAAGTCGCTTCCGGTGTGAGAGAATTGTCTGTCTGCAAGGACATTGCCCAGGGGACACCCAGATGTTTGATGTTTTTATCATCCTTGTGGGAGGCTTCTCTCATGTCCCCGCATGGAGCTGGAGTTGATAGAGGGAGCTCATCCGTGCTGTCCCTGGGTGGGATTCGAACCTGGCAGCTTTCAGATCAGCAACCCAACCTTCAAGTCACGAGGCTTTAATCCACTACACCATGGACTGAGAAGAGGTCTGAATGGGCTACAGTTCCCATCTTCCCTTGCTGCTAGCATTTCTGAACAGGACTGAAGGGATTCCATCAACCATGAGGGCAAATATTCCCCATCCCACATTTCTGTCATGTCCTTTCATAGTTAATTTGAATGGAATAATACTGAATATCCAATGCAGTTTTTGCCACTGTATATAGATGGCAGCTTTATGGCTTATCTGATAGTGTTTAACTGCAGTTCCCAGCACTCCTCATCATTGGCTGTGTCACTAAGAGTTGCAGTTCATATATATCTGTGGAGGGCCAGACATTTTCCATCTCTGTCCTAAGTAGACACGGCACCATTTTGCTTTCCTCTACCTTTCAAGGTTGTTGTGGCTCCCTGTAACAATATTTGCTTTGAATTCTCAAATGCTGCAAAGACATGAACATGATGATATCTCAATACATAACAAATTTGCTGTTTTATAGAACTTGGAGTGCCTTTCTCTTTGGCAGTGTTTTCCCAGTTCTTGTCCTATTTTAACACAGCTTGCTCTGTTTATACAGCCATGAGCGTCCGATGCCAAAAAACAGGGTCCCCAGCCTTTGTCAGCATGATTCTCTTCCTGATCTAGCTGGCAGGGATTTCCTTTGCCTGCTGCCCTTTTGTTAATTATCACTCCTTAAGTCATTGGGAAGTGTCCAGTTTAATATTTCCTCACTGAAGGCAGCACATTTGGCTCCAAATGTTCCAACATTTCTATCTGCTGCCACAAAAGCCTCTGGGAGGAAAGAGGGAGAAAATGAGTCTCCTTTGAGAAAGCAGTTACCATGTGTGCCCTTAGTAATGGATCAAGGCAGCCAAAGGTTCTGGACTTCTAAGTCTGGTGGGTTTAATAATTTTAGATTTTGGGTTCCATAGTCTTAAAAGGGAGCATGTCTTTAGAGGTTAATGTCTATTCTATTACTGTATCTCTTCCATTCTATATAAACATATAAACATCTTTTAAAATGGTGTAATAAAATCGTGGGTGCTGAAATTAGTTTGCAAAATATAGTATGTACTCATATAGAAATCAACCTCATGTTTAAGTCAAGACCACATTTTGGGGCCAAAATTATGGATTATGATAAGATCCATAGATAAGTTGAAAGTCATTCCATGGAGAAGGGAAAGCACTACTTCTTCCTCAGGTTCTGTTGCCTCTGATATTTGCCTCTGACATTTCATCACTCAGACACTGCAAAAGGTCAGAACTGGTCCTTCTGGGACAGAATGATTCTTTCTGAAAAGAAAATTATTACAAGGATTTATAAAAAAAACTTTTGGAATCGTCCATCGAAACGGAATTAGTAAAAGGATGCATGATATAATGGGCAGCCAAAATAGGCCACCCAATAAAATTAGATTAATGGGAACGTATATAGAACCAAAAATTGAAATAAACATACCCAACTGGATTAAAAGAGAATTAGCTTAAAATGATTTACTGATGGTACATAACTCCACAAAAATTAGGAACTTACTACAAGAATATGCAGAATAAATGTTGTGGAAATGTGACACTCAAGAAGGTACATTTTATCATATGTGGTGGACCAGTGGAAAACCTAGGAATTATTGGAAAGAGATTCAGGAGATATCCCACATGATACTCAAAACTAAAATTCAGATGAAACTAGAATATTTTTTACTAGGACTAACAGACATGGCTATCAATATGGATACAAACAAAGATATGCTTTTATATTACCTAACAGCTGCAACAAGAATAGTCTACGCAAGAAACTGGAGAATAAAAGAAACACCTTCAAAGGACCAATTTCTAAGTAAAATTATGGCCTAGTGTGCTTTCTCTCTGGTGCACATTCCTGAGAGCTTCCCACACTTCTACGGCAGTCTGGAGATGTTGTACATGCACTAATTGATCTGGCATTACACTTAAGATCAAATTTGCCAGCCCTTTCTCATTTTCTCTCTGTCTGCTTCTGTGCCTACGATTGTCTTTTGCAGCCCTTCTCTCGTAAGCAAATGCTGCATATACACAGACCATTCTTTGTAGTTATGGTCATTTAACCTCTTAATCGTTGGTAATGAGTTTGATGCAGCCATTATCTCACCTTCCGGAGACTCTCACTCTTGAGTTTTAGCGTTTGGCAAGTCCCCCTCAAGCTTCTAGATTTATGGCTCCACACTTCTCACTTCTGGCCATCAATCAGTCAGGCTCCAGTACGCCCCGCTTGCAGCTCTGCTTCTCCAGGAATCAATCTTCCACCAAAGACACACCAAAGCAGGCTCACCAAAACAGCGGGTCTCATCTC
Source organism: Anolis carolinensis (assembly GCF_035594765.1). Lineage (NCBI taxonomy): Eukaryota > Metazoa > Chordata > Lepidosauria > Squamata > Anolidae > Anolis > Anolis carolinensis. The sequence goes on from NC_085843.1 coordinate 19,446,095, forward strand.
TGGACACAGTCGCAGCTCCAACTTTTTCTCCACTCCAAACTCCAGTCCAGTCCGGAATCAGGGCCAGTCTAGGATACTGGGATCTGGGCCCATAACCAATTGTCAGAGTAATTGCAGCACAGCAGTAGTTGGATGGAGTCAGTGGAACGCAGAACGAAGAGAGACCCAGAGACTTTGGTAAAACTATATACAAGTTTTACTGTAAGCAGTAATAAAGACAAACAGACTTAAAGCAATGGACACAGGACTTGACTTCTCAGCAGACAGCACTCAACACAACTCAGAACTGAACAGAACTGAACTGATGCAATCAGCAATACACACACTTGTGTCTGGACACTCCCCAGCTCCAGCCGCACATCAAGGTCATCACAGCTTCTTAGTAATTAACTCTTTCCAGACTATAATACAATCTGGATGATGCAATCAGTATGCAATACTGGCAAGACACAAATTTCATTTAAAAACTATCAATACACAAATCCCACATTAACATTATGGACATGGATAAATTAACATGGATAAATTAACATGAATCATAGAATCATAGAATAGTAGAGTTGGAAGAGACCTCATGGGCCATCCAGTCCAACCCCCTGCTAAGAAGCAGGAAATCGCATTCAAAGCACCCCCGACAGATGGCCATCCAGCCTCTGTTTAAAAGCCTCCAAAGAAGGAGCCTTTACCACGGCCCGGGGGAGAGAGTTCCACTGTCGAACAGCTCTCACAGTGAGGAAGTTCTTCCTGATGTTCAGGTGGAATCTCCTTTCCTGTAGTTTGGAGCCATTGTTCCTTGTCCTAGTCTGCAGGGCCGCAGAAAACAAGCTTGCTCCCTCCTCCCTATGACTTCCCCTCACATATTTGTACATGGTTATCATGTCTCCTCTCAGCCTTCTCTTCTGCAGGCTAAACATGCCCAGCTCTTTAAGCCGCTCCTCATAGGGCTTGTTCTCCAGACCCTTAATCATTTTAGTCGCCCTCCTCTGGACGCTTTCCAGCTTGTCAACATCTCCCTTCAACTGCGGTGCCCAAAATTGGACACAGTATTCCAGGTGTGGTCTGACCAAGGCAGAATAGAGGGATAAATTACTGAAAAAAAATCTAGGAAGACCAAGTAGAACAACAGACTGGCAACTATTTAAGGACTATATGAATTCAGAGAAAAGGATGATAATTATATATTTAGACAAGCATAAAGAAAATGGCCCATCACAGAGGAAAGAAAAGGTCAGAATTGGTGCAATGGCAGATAGTGTTTTTTTGGTTGATTTTGGACTAAACTTTCTAGATGTATATATGAATATAATCAGTAAGACTACTCCATCAGATACAGTTTGACCAATTGTTAGATTTCTTTCAAAAGGAACTTCTGTGTCCCCGATCAATTTAGAACACTACAGTGAAACGTTTCATTTGTAACACCTTACCATGAAGCTTTAGTTTCAGGCAGCGGCCATCCCCAGTTGTGTCTGGAGATATGAAATACTAAATTTAGGGCTTTGTGGATTAAAAAACACATGCCTTGCCATAGAAGGTGTGATTGCAAACTTCTGTGATGTACAAGAAGTTGGTTTCTTTCAGCAATAGTAGGGCTGTGAATGACTGGAGGCATTTCTACTTTGGCCTCACTGTAGGAGAATTCTTCCTGCAGAACTGTGCTGGTGTGAAAGTTGGCACACAACTTTCTGGACGCCACACAAAACTTTCTTTTAGAAGCTTTGAGCCAAAGACTGACGCGACTCCCTGTCCAGCTCTTAATGGAATGTTGTTTCTTCTCTTTTTTTCCCTTTCAGTTTGAACTAGAAATCCAGAAGATTTCAGAAGCTTATGAGGACCTGGTGAAGACCACCACCAAGAGAGAGTCATTAGACAAGGCAATGCGTAACAAACTTGAAGGGGAAATCCGGAGGCTCCATGATTTCAACAGGGACTTGCGTGGTATGCCCTTTTGGCATGGGTCTTTTAATTCTTCATTGCATTTGAACTGTGCTCCCAAGTAACCACATTCCAGGTTGCCACATCAGAGGCTGAACCAACTATTTTCCGTCATTAACTTTAGAGAGCTATTTATTGCGGGCATGGCAGCCTAAAGGATTTGCTCTACTTAATCCCTTCCTTGGTGTACACTCTGTGTAATGTGGTGCCCTTCACATTCGGACTTCATACCAAACCGCAATTTAGTGTTATGGGAAGGAAGGTAACCAAGTTTGTTTGCTGCCCTTTTCCTGTTTATCCAGCTTCAAGGAGATTGGAGTTACTTATTACATGTAAGATAAGAAATGTGCTTATAGTTAAAATGGTTTAGAAGAAACAATGTTGCAAATAACATTTGGATGGCACCAAGTAGAGAAGCCATAGTTGAGTCCAACTTTTTGAGGCCCCCTTCTACACTGCTATATAATCCCAATTATCAAAGTAGATATTCCACATTATCTGTTTTGAATTGGATTATATGATTCTCCACTGCCATATAATCCAGTTCAAAGAGATAGTCTGGATTTTATATGGCAGTGTAGAAGGGGCCTGAGTTTGGGCATTGCAAGAAACTGTGGCTGAAAGCAGAACTAAATCTCCCACTTGGTTCACAAGGATATAATAATAATAATAATAATAATAATAATAATAATAATAATAATAATAATAATAATAATAATAATAAATCCAGCATATCTATCTTGTTTGCTGTGTCATAGTAAAATATTAATAATAAAAACTTTATTTATACCCGCCACCATCTCCCCACGGGGACTCGGGGCGGCTCACACGGGGCAAGGCCCAACTAGCACAATTTACAAAAAGCAACAGCATAAATACATTGAACAATATACAAAAAATAATAAAACACAGTAAGACAATAAAACAAGAGTTAATACAGCAGTAAATCAATCAACAACCAAGTACAATTCAGTCGACTTCATTAGTGGGGGGGGGGGACTGCCGCAGCAATATAAAATAACATCATCACTTAAAATACCAGAATAAAAGGGACCTAAAAAAATTCAGGATAAAATTTTATTCAGGATAGGGGAGCATGCAGTCTCAGAGCCTCATGTATACTATCCAGGGCTAAACATGAGTCCTAAACCAGGCCACAGTAGTATATCAGAAATAAAGTTTTATACTGCATCTGTTACTTTTTTAGTTAGTTACATTTTACTGAACATTTCCCAAGGGTATACAAAGAACCCTCTCAAAGTTAAACAGTTTCCCCTCTCATTCTGTCTCCCAATTTAACTTATCAACAGATTTATAAAATTAGATTTAAATATATTCAAATTACTGAACAAAAGAGGATATCAGAATGAATGTGTATCAAAAAATAGAGACTACTAAGTGATCCTTAATTGTATGTAAAAATTAAGTCAGTTGCCATCTCTATTTGGCATGGACCAAACAGCCTCTAATCCAGTGGTTCTCAACCTGTGGGTTTCCAGGTGTTTTGGCCTACAACTCTCAGAAATCCCAGCCAGTTTACCAACTGTTAGGATTTCTGGGAGTTGAAGGCTAAAACATCTGGGGACCCACAGGTTGAGAACCACTGCTCTAACCCATCTGCTGCCCCAGGAATCCATTGCAAATATTATTGAGCATTTCAAAACAATGTGATTTTAAAAGGATTGCAATCTGAATTTTAAAAAAAGAAAGTGCAAACAGACAGTATCTGGGAGTTAAGTCTCTAATGCCATTCCTACCACCAACTAGAGCTTGCAAAATTACTTTTTGGATAAGAAGTCCTGGAATTCCCCAGCCATCCTGTTTGAATGCTGCCCAATTCTGGGGATTGTAAACCATGAAAGGATTTTCCTAAGCTCCATCACTAAATAAACTTGAATTTTGTCATTTCATACTGCTGTTGGTGTACAGGGAATGTTTTGTATCTGGAAGACTCCGTCCCAGACATCTCCATTTACATCTTCAGATCAGTCTAGACCTCTAGCGAAAGATGGACAAAGGCAATAAACACTTCTGAGGACCTTGAGAATAGCTCCAAGTCAAATCCAAGTCTTCCTTCCTCTTCCCATGAAATTTTGACCTCTGAATACTGACTAGGACTAGCTAGGTTAATGGTACAATTCTGTTTTTTGCCTAGGGATTTCTTAAGAAGACATATATCTTCTAGGTCTCTAGGGTCCTCCAAAATGCAGGTTGGCCATATCTGTCCTTCAGCGGAATCTCCTTTTATTTGTTGCTATATATACATTGGTCTCCTTTCACGAGTTCTTCTTGCATTAAATTTCTTGGTTTGCCTATTATTTTGTAGTTGGCCTTCAGTCTCATGCATGTAATTTCTTCTTCTTCAACTCTTTCTGATTTCTGTGCAGATCGATTAGAGACAGCCAACAGGCAGCTTGCGTGCAGAGAGTTTGACGAAGAGAAGGCAACAGAAGGTCTTTATGCTTCTCAGAGTGAGTACCACCCAGTCTGTACTGAAGAATATATGTGTTGTGTGTTTGTGGTTTCACACCATTTCTTAACAGCTGAATGCAAGTTTTTTTTTCTCTAGACTTATTTTACTGTATGCTGCCACTCTTACGTTGATGGTGGGTGGAGAGATGAGGACACTTTGAATACATTTTGATGTCAGTCTCAGGAGAAAGGCACTTCCAAAAGAGATCATTATCTCTCTCTTCTGTGGATAATTCTGAGGTCATTTAGGTTCAGATAAAAAGAGAATGTAGCTCCTTGTTCATGAGTTTATGTTTCCATAACTGCAGGGAATTTATTTCTCGGAGGTTTCTTCATGTGACATTTTATTTAAATCCATATTCAATCAGATATGGGATTTTTTTTTGTCTTTTGGTGTGGTGGATATTGTCAAAGCAAAAAATGGATGAGGCCAAAGGGCAGTAGTGTAGAGGGAGAATCTTTGCTTTTTTCAGTCTACAATGAAGGGGAAAATACTTTTGCATTCAACTCTTTCCCCAATATATGCAAGGTTCGCTTCACCAGCTTTGCATTGAGGAGACATACTAAGAAGAAGTAATATCATTAGGTTGGGGCAGGGCTGGTGGGGAAATATAGCTTGAGAAAGACTCCCAAGAACCAAAATATTAGACTTAGGGCCCTTCCATACAGGCCCTATATTCCAGGATCTGATCCCAGGTTTTCTGCTTTAAACTGGAGTATATGAGTCCGCAATGCCAGATAATCTGGGATAAACATAAAACCAGGGATCAGATCCTGGGATACAGGACCTGTCTGGAAAGGCCCTTGGAGATCTGCATTTGGCTCATACACTCCCTTGATCTAGAGTGAGAAACCATAAGAACATGCTTTTTGGATCCAAATAGTCCAGATACCTATTTCTATTTAGGATTAGCCAGATGTGAATAAGCCAATGCTGAGATGAAAGTGCCCATCTTGACCTCAACTCAAATCTATGTGGGTTGAAAAAATCAAACGAGGACCTTCCCCCATTAATTTTCACATTAATGGTGTCACAGTCTTGGCCCTCTATCTGAACAATTTCAGTTTTTGGAGTATTTTGGATTTTTGAAAAAGGGATATTTTATAGACAACATATATAGTAAACCATATTTATAAAGCATATGTATCCCACTCCCATAACTATATGGAGTTCCAAGTGACATCTTGGAAATTTCTCTCTGTTTATTTGAGGAAACTGGTGTTCATAGCTGGCATTTGATGGACAAGTCCACAGAATAGTCAAGTTGACTTTAGAGAAGGAGTTCCAGAACAAGTTTCTTCTGTGACTTGCCTTGGGTTTTCTGTAGGGGATTAATGTCCTGGTTCTCATAGAGTAAACTGTTACTTCACCTCAATGCAGTGTTTGTCTGGCTATTATGCTTTTTGGGCACCACAAGAAAAAAAATCCGAAATATGCTTTCATTTACACATCACTAAAAATACGAATGCAACCACTGTCACTGTTTTTGGCCCAGTTGCAGTATCAATTCAGGGCATGTCGGCAAATATAGTTCCTTGAAACAGGGTCATAGAAAATTGCAAGGATAGTTGGCAACTAGGCCAGGCAGTTGGGTGCTCTAAATAGAAGATAAAGTGTTTCCAAGAATAGAAACCTAGGACCTCCTTAAGCAGGTTGCATTTATTTATAGCTCAGATGCCTATAGCCATAGGACTTGGCACATGCCATGTAGACAGTAGCCCTTCATGCAAAAGGGAAGGCTGGCATTCTGCAGTGTCTACTCAGTTTTTTTCTGTGGCAAGTATCATATTGTGTAAGATGTGCATGTATATATATGTGTGTTTAAGTCACCTGTTAACTTATGTCAATCCCATGAATTTTGTAGGGATTTTCTTAGGCAAGGAATACTCAGAAGTTGTGTTTGCCAGTTCCTTCCTCTGAAATATAGTCTAGAGCAGGGGTCCCCAAACTAAGGCCCAGGGGCCGGATGCAGCCCTCCATGGTCATTTACCTGGCCCCCGCCCTCATTTATAATATAAGATTTTTATATCAGTTTTAATAATATAATATATTGTATATACATATGATATCGATAATAATATTATCATTTTATACAATATAATATTAATAATAATACCATATAATAATATTAATTATTATATTAATAATAATATAGCACTGAGCTGGAGACCGAAAGGTCCCAGGTTCAAACCCCGGGAGCGGCATGAGTGGCCGCTGTTAGCTCCAGCTCCTGCCAACCTAGCAGTTCGAAAACATGCCAATGTGAGTAGATCAATAGGTACCGCTCTGGCAGGAAGGTAACAGCGCTCCATGCAGTCATGCCAGTGGCCACATGACCTTGGAGGTGTCTATGGACAATGCCGGCTCTTCAGCTTAGAAATGGAGATGAGCACCAACCCCCAGAGTCAGACATGACTGGACTTAACGTCAGGGGAAACCTTTACCTTTTTAATATTAATTATATGTTATATATTACATATAATATTACAGTATAGTGGTATAGTTCAATATAGTAATATATAATGCTAATATTGTGCTATGCTAATAATATAATATATTGTATGTACATACAGCTGCTCTGAGTTCCCTTCAGGGTGAGAAGGGTGGGATATAAATGTAGTAAATAAATGTAGTAAATGAATAAATAAATTATTTTGGACTTAGGCTCACCCAAAGTCTGAAATTACTTGAAGACACACAACAACAATCCTAATTAACCTGACTATCTCATTCGCCAGAAGCAGGCCCACACTTCCTATTGAAATCCTGATAGGTTTATGTTGGTTAAAATTATTTTCATTTTTAAATATTGTATTGGTCTTTCATTGTTATTGTTGTTGTTTTGCACTACAAATAAGATATGTGCAGTGTGCATAGGAATTTTTTCATTTTTTTTCCAAATGATAATTTGGCCCCTCAATGCAAAGGATGGTGGACCGGCCCTCTGCTTTAAAAGTTTGAGGACCCCTGGTCTAGAGCTAATAGGATTCACTTTAAAGCAGACATGGGCAAACTTTGGCCCTCCAGGTGTTTGGACTTCAACTCCCACAATTCCTAACAGCTGGTAAACTGGCTGGGATTTCTGGGAGTTGAAGTCTAAAAGACCTGGACTTCAACTCCCAGAAGTTTCCCATGCGTGCTCTAAAGATATGTTGTCAATAGCAATATAAAATACTGGCACCATCTTAAACGTTCTTTCCAAGCAACAAATGGTGCAATCGTGATTTGTGTTCCAAATGAAGAGGCTTGGTTATCAACAAACAGGGATGTTTTTCACCCCATTGTGCATAGGAAATGAACTCTCCGTCTTCACTTAATTCACCCTCATGCTCCTGTTGAGGGATCTTCCATTTTGTCAAGGTCAGGAGGTCTCCAAATAAACGCCTGTTGCTGAATGAGCAGGCAGAGGTGTATCTTGTAACCCGCAGCTCATTCCAGAGCCTGAAAACTGTGCTGGAATGTTTGGCAACAGCTGAAGCTATGTGGATTCCTGCATGTTTAGATGATTCATGGCAAAGCTCAACTTGAATGGTGCAGAGCTAAATAAAGAACAGCAACACCCACTGAAAAAGAGGATGTTGGTGCTAGGAAGCAGCTTTAGAACCGGACAGCTGGTGTAAAAGGCCACACCAATAGTTTATACATTTCAAGAGCCATTTTGGTCTAACCACCACCTTGAAAGATGAGACTGCTCTGCATGCATGGCAGGGTTCCTTCTGTAGCAGCTCCCAATTTTTTGAGATCTGGGTCCATCTTTACTGAGCTCTTGAAAGGCAGCTAGAAGTAGGCATGTGTAATCCATTAAAAATGGTTCTAAACTGTGTTCAAAAGTAGGGGGCACTGGTGCTTCATTTCTAAACTTCTTTCCGAATTGTTGGGGTAAAAGTTTCGAAACTCTAATGAAACTTACGAATCTTCATAAGTACTTCGTCAATGGAAGTCACAATTGCGCAAAAGGGAAAACATCACTGGCAAGGGCTCCTCTCTCGCTCATTTTTTGAGCTATCCTGATGAAAAGTGCTACAGTGGTAGAACACATTTACCACTGTTAGCCCTCCAAATTTCAGAATGTTTGGCTTATCCATGGATTTTTGGCGATTTTTAAAAGTTTTTATAAACAACATTTTAAAAAAAAACTACAAGAGGGATCTTGCATTTTCTATCTAATGACACAAGATTAACAGGGGATCATTCCTCCCAACTTTCAGAAATACAAATAAATCTACTGATTTAAGGGATTTTTTTAAAGTTTTCATAAAATTGAACAGTTTAGGGGGAGGGATAATTTTCTCCTCTCCTGATTGGTACATTCTCATCCCAAGGCATGTTGGGAAATGTAGTTTAAGGTAGATATTTGGCTTCCCACACTTCCCAAACCACGTAATGCAACTATATTGGGGATACTTCGAGGCTCCCTTACCCAAGGTCTGAGTCTCCCTCATTTGAGTCGAGCATTTTCTAACCAGTAGTCCGTACTGGTTCTTTGAAATATACTTGTGAGATGTGATCTGGAGTTGTTATGATTCAGTTGGCCTTGGACTTCTGTTGCCCTTCCAGACAAAGAGTACCTGAAAGAGAAGGAGAAACTAGAAACGGAGTTGGCGTCCATGCGCCTGACCAATGAGGAGCAGAGAAGGCACATCGAAATCCTGGACCAGGCTCTGAACAGTGCGCAAGCCAAAGTCATCAAGCTGGAAGAAGAGGTGAGATCAAGGCATACTTTCACACTTCTCTCTCTTTCTCTTTCTGTATCCTCCTCCTAATAGACACACACCAAATTCATACACAGTTTAACTCAGGCATGGACTGTTAGGAATTGTGGGAGTTGAAGTCCAAAACACCTGGAAGGCTGAAGTTTGCCCATGCCTTGTCTAACTCCTATATCCAAGACTTCCCAGACTTTGTGTGGACTTAGAAAATGACTAGAGTAGACTTAATTTTTGGATAATTGAAACTGTGGATACCAATCTTGTGCATATGCAGGATGTGTTGTCCTCACTTTATTCCTATCAATTACCTCTATCTCCTAACCTTAACTTTTTCTCTTCCTGACAAATACTACTGAGTTCATGGTACTTCACTTCCGCGTAGCTATATTTAGGATTGGAGTCTGGATCAGTTGGTTAATATTTTTCAGCACGTACTGGTTTTTAGGAGCCAAGAAAACAAAACCTCTTAAGACATAATAGGAATTCTTTCTTCCCAGTGGAGGGGCCTGTGAAGATTCAAATTGTGCTAGAGTAACATCCTCCAATGTATTGAAGTGCTTTTCTCATCATGGAAACTCCTCCCAATTGTCACTCTTTAAATCACGAGAAAAGCTAAGAGTCTAAGGAGAGGTGTGAACAGTCTTGGGAGATGGACTGGAGAATTAATTTCCAAGTGTCCATGCCAGAAAGAAAGAATTAAAGTAAATTTGGGTGGCTAAACAACAAGGCTGGGAGATAATATTGAATCCTTTTCTCCCATTCTGTTGTCTTGGTGGCTGATTTCAAACATCTGAAGACCTTCCATGAGGAAGACAGAGGAGATGTCTTCCATGGTTCCCCAAAGGCTAGTTCTAGAACTAATAGAGAAGGAGATTTAAGTTAGAAGGGGTTTCCTAACCAAAGATGGTCAGTAAAGTTGAAACTCGACCTACATCCAGCACTGTAAATCTTACATTGTAGATCTTCATCCTCCCTTCCAACACTGACGTTCTATATCCTGTCCACAGCTGCGGAAGAAACAAGCACATGTTGAGAAGGTAGAGAAGCTTCAGCAGGCATTGACACAACTTCAGGCAGCTTACGAAAAGCGGGAGCAGATGGAGCACCGGTTGCGCACCAGGTTGGAGAGAGAGCTGGAATCCTTGAGACTTCAGCAGGTGAGATCGACTGGGGATTCCTGCATCGTGTGTTTCCTGAAGGCTCTTTGAAGGCTTTGGAAGTCCACATCAAGGTCGAAGCCACATCCCAATACCTTACAATTAGGTTTACATATAGTTCTGACCAGTCAAACCCTGCAGTTGGGCTCACATTTAGTCAGTTTAATTAAATGAGCAATGCCTTAACCCATCTTCTCCTAGGGTTAAGTGAGGGATACATTTGCCTGTGAATTACTATTTTCACTTGTACACAGATCTTTTTTAAAATTAATTTCTGGATTGTGCAATGAAATCAAAAGCCTTCCCTTTCCTTTCTGAATGCCACTAGGTTTATTTGGGATCTGTCACAATCTGCTAGCATAACTAGTCTCTGTTGGTTCAGCAGGGGCTTTCAGTGACTTTTGACACTATTTACCTTTCTTCTTCTTTTTTTTCCTTTTTTAAAATTGTGTCAGAAGCGAATTGAGAACATACTGCAAGTTGCTTCTGGTGTGCGAGAATCGGCCATCTACAAAGACGTTGCCCAGGGGTACTATCTTGCTGGGAGGCTTCTCTCATGCTCCTGCATGGATAGGGCTGACAGACGGGAGCTCATCCTGTCTCATAGATTCAAACCTTCAACCTTCAGGTCAACAGTTCAGCCGGTTCAAGGGTTTAACCCACTGCGCCCCAGGTTACCTTTCTGAGATGGGACTTGAAAGCACTGTTTTGCAATGAGCTTAGTTTCCTCCTGCAGAGGCAACCAGAATTGTGGTTCTGGGGGATCAATTCTTTGGCATCTGGTATTTGGAGTCCTGATAGGCAATGGAAGAAGGCTAGGGGAGCACATTTAGGTTTAGAGGGCACACCACCCACAAAAAAAGTTTTTTTAAAAATTGCTGCCAAAAAACATTAAAGGCTTTTCTACTATGTCTTAGGCTTCCCTGATGCCTTTTTCTCAGCAATTTCCAGATCATGCTCTGCTTTTTAAAGACTTCTACTGAAAATCAGTTGCCTTTGGGAAGTCAAAATGTGGCAAAAATGCCCATCAATACATCCCAAGAGAGCATTTCAGGGCTTAAAGAAAGAAATTGACCCCTGGAAATCACAAAAAAACAGCTCTTTCTTTTCTAAAACAATGTCTGTTCCCAGTAATAGATTAGACAAGGCAGAACAAATTGAAATTTAACCCAGATAAGAAGAAAGGGGTCCTTTTGGTCAATTGAAAGCTAGATCAGGTCATGAGAATTCAACCTGTGGAGATGTAATATGCAAGCACCTGTGAGACTAGGAGGTGCAAAGGGGTCTCGTAGCACCTTTGAGATTAACTAAGGGTGCTTCTGCACAAACATTGTAATGCAGTTCAAAGTCGGCTTGAGGGAGGGGTGTCCACAAAACAAGCACTCCATGCCCAATGAGCGTTGTAGCAAGAATCAAGTCAGAAACAGTGCATTAAAAAACCTCAACCGAAGGCTCAAATCCAAGACTGAAAAATGCAGAGTGTTTGTTAAGACACCGCCAGTGCTCAAGCACTTTAAAAAACAGCAAAACATAGCTGACCAGAAAGTAAATAGTGACTTTCCCAAGAGAGGAAACCACATCATTCCTATGGGATCACTTGCTTTCTGCTCCGTTGTTCTCATTTCCTGTGTCCTGACATGTTCCAGTGCCAATCTTGGATGGACATGGATATGCACATCGGAACATCTCAGCAAAATGGGTAAGGGACAAAACCCTGCATTTTCCAGAGGCTGTCTAGCTGCAGATATTGTGGTTCATAGGTTTGGTTCTAATCCACAATCAGCTAATATTGTGGTCATTGCCCCTGCCTTTAACCAGCCTGGGGGTGTTTTTGTAGGTGCTGAACAGTGAAACCAGATCATTTTAATCCACTTCCAAATGACATGATCATATTTGTGTAGACCAGTGGTTCTCAACTTGGGGTCCCCAGATGTTTTTGGCCTACAACTCCCAGAAATCCCAGACAGTTTACCAGCTGTTAGGATTTCTGGGAGTTGAAGACCAAAACATCTGGGGACTCACAGGTTGAGAACCACTGGTGTAGACACACCCTGAGAGAAAGGATAATTATGGTAACCAGTAATCACTTAGTTTTATGATGTCCTGTTCATGCACAGCTGGAATTTCCTATGTCCCCTTTTGAATTTTTTAAATGTTTGCAAGCACTTTTATTAAGCACACGTGTATACACACTCAAACAAACCAAAACAATCGTTGTTGCATGTGGCCCTTGGACCATAAAGCACAGAGAGGAACTCAAACATGTATAAACTTTTAGCAAGATATAAACCTACTGTGATTCCCAGGATATTTTTTAACATAGACATCTGGAAAAGCCACTTGGCTCAAGTCCATTTTAAAAACAGAGCAAGTTTCTTGTACATAAAAAAAACACCTTTGCTTATACTTGGGAACTTTGTATGCCTTTAAAAACTAATGTGCACTTACTGGTTTGCATAAAATACCACACCGTGGTGTTTTTATGAAGCAATACATTGTGATCTTTTAAATATTTTTTTAAGAATTCAATGGTAGGTATTTTTAGGGTTAATAACCAAAATGGGGAAGCTCTTCCTTGAGACAAGAATCAACCTGTGTTCGTTTAATGATTGGCTTATTATGTACTAATCCACATGCCGGAAGACAAACTGCTGAAGCCAGGTTTTTCTGAGCAAGTTCTACCAATTCAATTACTTGGCTTGAGCAAAAGGCTCCTTTGATTCAATTAAAGGGCTTTTTTCTAGGAATGACTTTAAAGGAATCTCATTGTCAGCTGCCAAGCTGGACTTTAAAAGATGCCTTAGGGATGTCTTTAATGCAGATTTTGTGCTTTTGAGCACAGTAAGCCTTTGGGAGTTGCAGAACCAGGAATACATTTGCTTTTCCAAGAACGACAGTATAAGTGCATTTTACAGTAACTTAATGAGGGATCGCTCTCACTCCTTTTTCATTGCAATTGTAAGCTACTTTTATCGTTGTAAGGGAGTGGCCTCACCAAATAAAAGTTTGATTTTTTAATTTTTATTTTACTATTTTCAAGCTGTGGATGTTTATATCCTTGGAGACAGAATCGGTGGATATGCAAGGCTAGCTGTAAATAAAATCTCTTAGACACTATATGTAATGATAGCACTGGAGTGCTGCTTTAACTGCTTTGGCTACATGGTTTCGTATTGGAGCAGGACTCTAGGAGACTAAGAGTACATCTATACCAGGCATAGGCAAACTTCGGCCCTCCAGGTGTTTTGGACTTCAACTCCCACAATTCCTAACAGCCTACCGGCTGTTAGGAATTGTGAGAGTTGAAGTCCAAAACACCTGGAGGGCCGAAGTTTGCCCATACCTGACCTATACTGTAGATTGAGTCCCACTTTGACATCACTTTAATTACTATGTCTCATCGCTCTCGAATCATGGGAGATGTAGTTTTACAAGGGCTTTAGCCTTCTCTGCCAAAGAGTGCTGGTGTCCCACTAAACTGGAACTCCCAGGTTTCCATAGTATTGAGTCATTATGGTTAAAGCAGTGTCAAACTGCATTAATGCTACAGTGTAGAGCCAGCCTACTCGGCTAAATAAAAACCACTGGGTGACTGTAAACAAGTCACACTCTCTCAGCCTTAGAGAAAGACAATGGACAATTACTTTGTGCAAAGACAACCCTAGAATAGGGTCACCATAACCTGGAAGACACGTGACAACATGCTTTGCAGTGCATAATAAACCTAACTACAGTAGAGTCTCACTTATCCAACGTTCTGGATTATCCAACGCATTTTTGTAGTCAATGTTTTCAATACATGGTGATTTTTGGTGCTAAATTCGTAAAAAAAAAAGTAATTACTACATAGCATTACTGCATATTGAACTACTTTTTCTGTCAAATTTGTTGTATAACATGATGTTTTGGTGCTTAATTTGTAAAATCATAACCTAATTTGATGTTTAATAGGCTTTTCCTTAATCCCTCCTTATTATCCAACATATTCGCTTATCCAACGTTCTACCGGCCCGTTTATGTTGGATAAGTGAGACTCTACTGTACTTTTAATCATGGAATTAATAACTTTGAAAAGTAATGCCTTTGTGGTGAGAAAGTGTAAGAAATGGACACTGACATCCACTGATGAACTTCTTTGCATCTTTGAATTATGGTAGAGCTGTCCTCAGCCTCTCCTAAGAAGAATTTCAGTCTCATTGCAATTTTACCCCTCCCAAGAAATATTGTCTGGTACTCTGAATGGGCATAATTACGAGATATATTGAAGTTTACATAAATGGGGTTGGACCTAGAAGGTACCTGGGGTCATCCCTTCTGTAAATAAATTCACTCACACTGTTTCTGGGAGCAAGAGTTTAAATTTTAAAAATAATCTTAACTAGAGTAGTCTATCGATTCAGTGAGATTTACACAAAGGTAATGGTGTTTATTAAATTCAGTGAGTCTATTCTAGCTAGAACCAGCAATTAGATTTAGGCCATGGGCATGAATCTTTGGGTTCATCCCACACTGTAGACTTAATGCAGATTGATATCACTTTAACTGTCATGGCTCGCTGCTGTCGAATCACGAGAGTGGTCATTTTACAAGGTTTGTAGCTTTCTTTGCCAAAGGGAGTTGATGCACCCCCAAGCTACAACTTTAAAATCAGAACAGTATATAAGGAACAACACTCTGAAAATAGGAATTCCAGACATGAATCAATCAGGGGCAGCTAACACCTCCGAACAAAAGATTCCCCCAGGCAGGAAGAAGCCAGGACTTAAGCTTGCTAGGCTATTCAATGCTAATCAAGGTGATTAATTACAACATTCACACTGGCTTCCAACTGGCAAGAGTTCTTTCTCCCACCCTGGACCTTCCACAGATATATAAACCTTCCTTTCTTAGTTTTCCCATATACCTCACAACCTCTGAGGATGCCTGCCATAGATGTGGGCGAAACGTTAGGAGAAAATGCTTCTGGAATATAGCTATACAGCCCAGTAAACACACAACAACCCTACAACTCCCATGATTCTGTAGAATCGAGCCATGGTAGTTAAAGTGGTGTCAAACTGCATTAATTCTGCGGAGTAGATGCACCCAATCCGTCCTGAGTAAGTTACACTAGGAAGAGAAAGTGTGGCTGCTTACTGGCTCGAATGTGAATTAAAAGCACACATGGAAGTATTTTTGACATGCTGAGTGAGGCCTGCTGAGGACCTGGCAGGACATAAATAGAAGAGCATTTAAATAGCTGGTTCAGAATTTGTTTCCTGCAAAGATATGCATATCCATAATGACAGGATCAGATGCAGGCATCTTTCCAGCACACAGCTTGTTCATGGTATTTGACAAAATAAGACAACCTTCCCCTGGCTTACCCAGATCAGTTTTGACCATAGATCTTCATCCAGCCAAAGTAAGACCTAATTAACAGTATAACCTCCACATTTGCAGGTTTGACTTTTGCTGATATGATTGTTGGTGGATTTGATGCAAAAGTTTTCTCTAGGAAACTCCATAGTTTCTCCAGTGTGGCCTTATGGTCAACTTTCAGTGGAAGTTTCCTATAGAATTGCACTGGAGGATCTAGAGATTCCAAGACAGCTGTTCTCTCGAGTTAAAAAACATAGCACCCCTAAACACAGCGAATGAGGAAGGCTGACTGCAATCTTGTTTGTGTCTACATACACAGAAGCAAGCATGCTCTGGTTAAGACTTGACACAGAAAGGTTGTGAGGTATATTGGAAACTAGTCAAGTGAGATTTATATATCTGTGGAAGGTCCAGGGTGGGAGAAAGAACTCTTGTCTGTTTGAGGCAAATGTGAATGTTGCAATTGGCCAGCTTGATTAGCATTGAATGGCCTTGCAGATTCAAAGCCTAGGTGCTTCTTGCCTGAGGGAATCCTTTGTTGAAAGGTGTTAGCTAGCCCTGATTGTTTCTTGTGTGGAATTCCCCTGTTTTCTGAATGTTGTTCTTTATTTACTGTAATGATTTTAGAGTTTTTTAAAAATACTGATAGCCAGATTTTGTTCATTTTCACAGTTTCCTCTTTTCTGTTGAAATTGTCCACATGCTTCTTGTGAATTTCAATGGCTTCCCTGTGTAGTCTGACATTGTTGTTGTCAGAGTGGTCCAGCATTTCTGTGTTCCCAAATAATATGCTGTGTCCAGGTTGGTTCATCAAGTGCTCTGCTATTTCAGTAGCTGCATTTCCTTTGACAACAAGACATGGTGTATTTTGTTGGAATCTACCTTGTTTTGATGTATCAACCCACCTCTGCTAAAAAGTAATGGATTCCTAACAAGCAAAAACACATATTCTGAATCCATGGTTCATTGTTAGCTGTGGTTTGTTGTGATACTTAAACCTGTAATGATTGCTTATCCATGGCTTCCTCTTTCAGCTGCCTACTTTGGAAACAGAGCTAACTAAAAGGGCAAGGGAAAAACAAACCAGCAATGGGAACACAAGGAATGGGTTGTTTGCTCATCTCTGTGGCTTTCTGGAAAGTGAGATGCTGTATTGGATGGATCTCACATCTGGTCCAGCAAGTCTCTTCTTATGTTTAGAATAAACCTTTTAAACTGAATTTCCATTTGTTTCACTCCAGAGGCAAGGGAACTACCAGGCCTCCCCTTTGCCAGAGTACAATGTGCCCGCATTAATGGAGTTAGTGCGGGAGAAGGAGGAGAGGATTTTGGCTCTGGAAGCTGACATGACCAAGTGGGAGCAGAAGTACCTGGAGGAGAGTGCCATCCGACACTTCACCATGAATGCTGCAGCCACTACTGCAACAGAAAAGTAAGGCACAGCTATACAACGTGATTGATTGCGTGTTTCTATTTGTCCACGAGTGAAAAAAGAAGGATAAACATAAAATCTAACATGATGTACATACTATCACAAATTCTGCCTTCATGTAGTATTATGGATGATTTTTGCTCCGGGCACATAGTCCTCCTGCTGTTGTCTTCACACAAGCCATGATAACACCAGGAAGCCTCTAATCACAATTTCCAGTTTTTGCTAAACTTTTAAAAGAATGCTTATCAGTTTCACAACAAACTAGGATCTTAATTTACAATGTGAAATTGGTTTAAAACCCCGATTTGTTCTTAAGCTGATAACTGTTGTTTTCTAGTTTGCATGAAGTGGAAAACTGGTTCATTAGAAACCTTCTGGTCTAATTTACTCATGCTGTAGAGGAGAGGTAGGAGCTGTGCGTATTAGTGAAAGATCTGTTCCTCCCTTAACTTGTTAAGTTACATTATAATCACCAAAATCAGACCTTTTTGTTCCACAATATTCTCTCCAGGGAGGAATGGGGTGAGTCATCATCTGCAATGAACAAACAGAGGCTCTGCTTTGGAAGACTTGGGAATTCAATACATTCTGTAGTTGCTCAGTTCTTGATCTGATCGAGAATTTTGTAACTACAGTATGACCCCTGTATCTATGTGGACATGCAAAACCACAAATAATAGCAAACCATTACTACAGAATTGCACTGTTCATTTAGATTTCTGATGAGGTGCAGATTTGAGAAAGAGTGACCCTGAAAGAGTGTTCGCTCTGAAGTCTTCCACCAGTCCCCTCAAATCTCCAAACTTCATGTTTTTAAAGAGTCCACCAAATGTGCGCAAATTCATTAAAATTTCCTTCCTTGGCCCACAGGCACTGCAGAAGCAGTACTACCCCCAAATAACTCCATCTTTCTTTGCAATTCTTCTCAAAATTATTTTTCTATTTTGTCAGAAGCTATTTAAGTACTGCAAGTCGCTTCTGGGGCAAGAGAATTGGCTGTCGCCCAGGGGACGCCAGGTGTGTTATCATCCTGCTGGGAAGCTTCTCTCATGTCCCCCGAAGCTAGAGCTGACAGTCAGGAGCTCACCCCATCTTTCAGATTTGAACTGCCAACCTTCAGGTCAGCAATCCAACCTTCAGGTCAGCAGTTCAGCCAGCACATGGGTTTAACCCATTGCGCCACTGCGGCTCCATTCTCAAAATGATGATAAGAGATGAGAGAGCTTCACTTCCTCTTGCCGGTTTGAGAGGTATTTGAGCTTGCTGTGTGTGGACCGTGGAGCTTGCATCAGTCTGAATGGAGGATTGGCTCCTGCCCCTGTATAGTGACCCATACCTAGACACTGTTTGGGAAGAACCATACCTGAGTGATAGAAATATGTGCCTTGTTCACAGAAGATCCAGCATCCAGTCCCTGGTATATCTAGTAGGCCATCCTGTGCAAGATGGACAACCAAACCAACCATAAGCGGCTGTCTTATATTTGTTTCTCAGATCAAATGGGAGGATATAGATGGGAGGATGTGTGTGTGAAAGATATTTGTCTTATGTTGCCAGGGAGGCCCTAGCCACCAATCACTCAAGGAACGGCAGCTATAGCGAGAGCTCCCTGGATGTCGTCCGTTTATGGCAAGAAGAGGAGGAGATTTTGCAAGCCAACCGGAGGTGTCAAGACATGGAGTACACGTAAGAAACAACTTGTTAGAAGTCCTATTTTGGGGTTTATTTTTATGTACTGCTACAATGCAATCCTAGGGCTATGAAGGTTGCGTACCCCTTATTAACACAGAAGCCTTATTCAGTCATGTATTGCCTCAGAAGATGAACTTTGCGTAATGGCATAATGCACTCAATGGCCCTATCTATCATTGCATCCACATTGGCTCTGTCTCCCTACCACTATCCATGCTTTGGAGGAAGGGAGGTTTAAAAAGAAGGGTTTGCTTCTATTCTATGAAACGTAGGCTCTTATGCAGTATAAAATTACAGTATTTACAGTATTTATATTCCGCCCTTCTCACCCCGAAGGGGACTCAGGGTGGATCACATTACACATATAAGGCAAACATTCAGTGCCTTGACATAGAACAAAGACAAAGACAAACACAGGCTCCGAGCTGGCCTCGAACTCATGACCTCTTGGTCAGAGTGATTGGTCTCAGCTGGCTGCAGCTGGCTGCTCACCAGCTAGCGCCACAGCCCGGATTATGCAGAAACTTCCAAGATTTGAAGTCACCTTTTGGATCATATCTCCACCCAATCTGAACATCTACTAGGCCCGGGCTGTGGCGCAGGCTGGAAAGCAAGCCAGCTGCAACAAATCAACAAATTACTCTGACCAAGAGGTCATGAGTTCGAGGCCAGCCCGGTGCCTGCGTCTTGTCTCTGTCTCTGTTCTATGTCATGGCATTGAATGTTTGCCTTTATGTGTGCAATGTGATCCGCCCTGAGTCCCCTTCGGGGTGAGAAGGGCGGAATATAAATGCTGTAAATAAATAAATAATAAATAGATTTTGGGAAGATTCTTGGAACAATAGCGAGATAGGAACTTTCTTAATATTGAGTCATTGGTCCATTCAGTAGAGCTTTCTTCTCAACTCTGGGTAGACATTGGCTTTCTGTGGAGTTTTTCTTAGCTGTGCTTGAAAATCATGGGTCTTTCTTGGTTGTGGATAGTTTTCCATCCAAGCACTGATCTGGTTCAACCTTTCTCAGTTTCTAAAATCAGACAGGACTAGATGTTTTCACAGTGATACAGCTGAACCATGATAAAGCCATGACGGTCGTCTGTGTAATATAGAACTGAAATCCCTTTTTAGACCTCACATATCGTACACGGATAGGGGGCATGCATGCCAGGGAGACCCAGGAAACTCAGCCTTTTCCTTCCCATCATGCAGCATTAAGTAGCATGAGAAGTTAATTGCCAAATAAGGAATGTAGTAAATGCATGTTTCATATAAATGGGGCAAATTTCTTGTTTTGTATTGATGGTGCAAGTCAGGTGAGTATTTGTGACATTGTGAGCTTGCCTTTCTTCTAATAACTTCATAGGTCCAAGATCAACTTGTGAATTTCATCACCCAGTGGGGACTTGAATATGGGTTTCTAAACCCCAGCCCCACACTCTTAATCCCACCACATGCCATTGGCTCATCTAAAATGCTTTTTCTGCAGCAGAAGTGCAGGAAATGACCCATATAGCAAGTCTAGTAAGATTGACTTTGTAGCTTCTGATAGAAGGAGTTACAACACTTTTTGAAAATGCGTTCTATTCATATTACTAGACAGTATTTTATCTTTTAGGGACCAGATCATGTTCTTTCATATTGTGACTCACCTCTGGAATCTTCTGGCCTATCTATCTCATAGGATAAAGAATCTGCATGCAAAAATCATTGAGAAAGATGCCATGATCAAGGTCCTCCAACAGAGATCCAGAAGGGATCCTGGCAAAACGGATGCCGTGAGTTTGCGTCCTGCTCGTTCGGTTCCATCAATCGCCGCAGCAACAACAGGGACCCATTCCCGCCAAACTTCCCTCAGCAGCAACCAAATGGCTGAGGAGAAGAAAGAGGAGAAGACCTGGAAAGGGAGCATAGGTGAGTTCATCAGTGCAAACCCAACCCTTGTAAAGAAAGGACCCTATTCTCCCTGCCTTCTATTCTCAGTGTTTTCTCATGTTGGGTTTGTTTGGACAGTGAAGATGTCAATGTTTCACAATTTGTATTAACATTTAATATATTTTCATACTCGTTTTTTAGCCTTTCGTTTTATTTTGTTGTCTTCCAAAGATATGTGTGTTTGTGCATTACAGTTCCTCAGTTTTGCTTTTGCTTGTTATCTCTTCCACTTGGGCTTATTCCATTCTTTTGGGGTTCTGTTTGCAGCAATTTCATGAACATGTGCTAGGACACTTCCAAATGTATATATTCCTTTAATTAGGTTTGTGTTTTTGTGAGACTTGAAGGGCATCTTTTATCCTCCATTTTCCTTTGAATTATTGTGCTATAGTGTAAAACAAAAGGAGAGAAGATTATGTATTTCTTTGTTCTGATATGCCCCAGAATTTAAAAGAAATCCATCTGGGAGAAGGGAACAAAGTGCTGCAGACAGTGTTGGAATTGGCATAAAAAGGATAACAGAATTGGCATTTGGATAGTTTTAATCCCAGGAACTACAGCAACAAATGCCATAACCACACAACCTATTTCCTCTGTCTAAAATCACTTTTTCAACTTCTTGATTCTTTTCTTACATCAGTTTATTTGGATGGCATTAGGGTTTTTTTTAACTTACTTTAGATTCAGACTAATACATTTCATCATGTTTTTAGAAATATTTCTTCCATTGTATCTGGAAAACTCTGGTTGAACAGGGACAGTGGGTTGGTAAAACAAGAATAAATCAAATGAGACTTGTAAAATTACACATTTGTTAAATAAATTTGGTCCATTATGATGAGGGTGTTTAAGGATTGATATTTTATCAGAGTCAGGGTTTGGAAGTGTTACTTTTTTGGGATAGAATCTCTCATAATCCTTCAACCAACATGGTCACAAAAACATGTTTTTCCAAAGTCTAGTAAAATATTGACATTAGATACAAAATGTACTGAAGGACCAATTTAAATGCACAGCATTGTCAGTCATCAGTGATGTAAGCAGCTTAATTAATTTGCTTTCTTTGTGGTAAACTTTGAATAGAAGCTTGTTAGTAAGTGAGAATCAGGAGGGGAAATTTAGTTCCACCTTTCATAGTTTTTTTTGGCCATAGTGGACTACTGGCTTTAGGTTTCAGTTCCCTCTTCCTTAGCTTTCACTTCCTTGACTCTTAGTTTTATCAATCAATGGGACATCCGAGTCAGCGCCACAAAGTTACTCCTATTCCTAGATCCTGCATGAGTCTTTACTCACCCCTTCTCTCCCATGAGTTTCACTACAAATTGACAGTTTTCTTCTCTGAACAGTTAGGAATATTTCTGGAGCTTCTGTGTCTTCACACCAAGCCAATTAACATACATCAAAAGTTTCCAGAATCTTTCATATTGTAGGAGCCACCAATTGTATTTTTGAAATAAATTGCTTGGGTGAGAAATACTTTTTTCAACAAAAAGAAATCACGGGGAAAGGACAGTTCTATGGTTTATGTATGATGAATTGTCACATTCATTTCAACTTGTTGTAAGACACTGTGTTTCTCATTTAATTACTTAGAATTTTTGGAGACTAGGCCAAAAATGTAGTGATTCTGGCTTTCCTGAAAAGCATTTCCCCCTGTGTTTTCTCCTCCTCTTCCTTCCAGGTTTGCTCTTGGGGAAGGACCCCAGTGACCACTTGCCTGCACCATCGCTGCCTCCCCCGCCACTGCCTTCTTTGCTGTCCTCCACATCCTCATGGCCAGTGGCCATCTGCCATATGAAAATGGGCAGCAAAGACAGCAGCACCCAGACAGACAAGGGCTCTGAACTTTTCTGGCCCAGCACAGCTTCTTTTCCAGGTCGAGGGAAATTCGGTAGTACTCCAGGAGGCAGTCCAGCACTGAGACACGCTGGAAGCAAAGGCACCGGAGAGAGACTTGGTAAGTTATTCTCTCTTGAGTAGAAGCATGTGTGAAGAATTCAGAAAAGTGGGGGGAAATAGCTATTAGAAAAAGATATATGATTCATTAATTGGGTTCCTATGCTGCTGCAACACAGTAATCTGCCAGGGCATCCTGCCCATAATACCTGACTCCAGTTGGTTGAGTGGTAGATAGACATTTTGAACTGGGGCAAGCTGCCTAGCAAACATTTCTTTGTTGTCCCATCCAAAAGTGGACTGTAAAGCTATTAAAAGTGGTGTTGACATGGCCATTTTATGTAAAGCATTGGTTCTCAACCTGTGGGCTGCGGCCCAGCAGTGGGCCACGAGAACAAAAATCCGGTCTGTGAACCTCCTTCCTTTTTATTTATTTTATTTTATTTTATTTATTTTATTTCCGCTCCTTGACCATTGCATTGAATAGACCACATCAGCTCTAGATGATAAAATATGACTTTCTCTAGGCGAGCAGATGGCGGCTACTGGATGACATATGTTTTGTTTCAGAAACTAGAGCTGATGTGGTCTATCCAATGCAATTTTCTGAATCAGCACCCCAAAAAACCAAACCGAACCTAAAGTTGACCAACAACTGATTCATTACCCTTTTGGTATTAATGTTGGAGAGTGGTCCCTGGTCAAAGTGGGCCATGGTAAAAAAAAAAAAAAAGGTTGGGAACCATTGATGTAAAGGATATCATTTTACTATGCCATTGTAAATAATGAGACTTGAGCATCCATATATTTTGATATCAATGTGGGGTCCAGGAACCATATCAAGAGTCTGTTGTATACACAAGTTCAGTTGTTCTTTAAAATGCAAAGCTGCTAAAGAATCAACTTCATTGTTGATTTATCTGCTCCAAGTATACTCATCAGCACTTTTCACCTCTGAGTTCATGAGGGAGAACAGTGCATAGTACACACATACTTATGTATGAAAAGCCTCATAAGGGAGTCCTTAGTCAAGTGCTGGTTGGCCTGTCTGGCTCAAACATAAAAGATATATTGGACTATATGTTAATGGGCAGTAACCACAGAAATACAAGATTAATGCTCCACTTTTGTGCATCATTTTGTAAAAATAAATAGTGACATCCAGTAGTCAAATAGTATGGGACGAGATGTTTTTAACATAATATAGTTTTAAGGTCTAGGTTATCTTTTTGAGACTTATATCCAAAGCAGAGTTTTATAAGTTATCTTTTATAATGGTGTTAAATTTGAATTTATATCCTACCCTAATGTAAACATTGTACTGATGTGGATGGGATTCCCTAATGGTCGCTGACCATATGAAAAGATTTGACTGAATTTCCCTTACAAGCGGGGAAGTAGCATGGTATTGTGTAGGTGTGTATACAATGTGCACAATCTTAGGATGCAGGATACAATATTGTGGTGTGGTCTGGTATGGGAGGAGGTCCATATGGGGTCCATCATGAGTTACAACACTGGGTGCCACCAACACGATTATGCCACTGTAAACAAATCACAATTGAGAGAATGGATAGTATAGCTGTTTGCTCCAAGCAAGATTCATTCTTGGCTTTCTCCCTTTTTCTCCACAGAGAATTCTCCTAGCCATGGGAAGCTACCTGAGAACAAAGGCAGGGTAAGCAGTCTCCTTCACAAGCCTGAATTCCCAGATCCGGACATGATGGAGGTCCTCATTTGAAGCTGTGGAAGCCTTTTCTGCTTTTTGTGCAAGTGCTCACAAACCTCAAGACGGGGTGCTGTTGCTGGTTTTTCTTGTTGCTGTGTAGGACGTAGGACTTTCTGGAGAACAACATGAAGCTGGAACAAGGAAATTTAAGTGTGGAAGGAAAGCCTAGGTGAATGTGACTTTTTGAGACCAAGAGAAGGGAAATGAGATGTCGGAAATGAACGTTTGGGACGTTTGCTATGTACAATCAACCAAGTTTTAATCGATGGGATGTAGTGGATTTGACGAAGCGATGGCAACAAAACATAGGAACGAAACTGCATTTTTTGTTGTGAAGGCACTATTTTGGAAAGGTGCAATGAGCGCACCAAATACTCTTCTGCAAGTATCCATATAGTAGCATCACTTGTTGGTTAACAAGAGCTGTTACATTCTCCATGTGAAACATGTTGTACTGCATATATATTTGGAACAAGGGAGCAGGACTTCCAGATATAGTTTTAGATATGATCCTGCTGCCTTCTTCCTGCCTATTTTTGGGTCGCTCTGCTATCCTCTGATGCTTCTCAGTCCTGGAGGCATGCATATATCTGCCATTGTGGGGAGAAAAAGCTTTGGGAGATATCTAACATACCCTTTCTGTAGATTTCTGACACCCTGCGCCTGTATTTCATATTTATTAGACAAGAACAGTATCCTTAATGCTGTTGGCAACACAGAAACAGCATGGACCTTGTGAAGTGCAGCTTGTTGCCTTCCAGATGAACTGAACTACAAATCCTGTCTTTTCCAGTCAGTGTTGCTATTGGCTACTCTGGCAGGAGAAGGATGAAAGTTGTAGTTCAACCCACTCAGAAGGTAATAAGTAAGAGGAAGCTGGTTTGGAATAAAATGTCCAGATCCTAAAGAAGTTATAGCTGTGGTTGATGAGATACTCTTCCAGAAGGGCAGCCATTCTCTTTTGGGGGGGAGCAAGAAACCAACCAGCTGAACAGAGTCTGGAGGCATTTTGAAGCCTAACTCATGAGCTTTCATAAGCTGGAGATGGTTTGTCTGGAGGCTTGTCTAAAAAGTCTCTGTAGGGCCATCTTCTCCCCTACAATCTTGTCTTCATCTTGTCCTGTTGTTCACTTGCCTGCTTCGTGGCAGTGCTGTGGCTTCTACCTCTGTGACGTGACCAATGCTACTGACTCTGCCAGCCTCCTTTTGTGCCTGACTTGACTTTTTTTACCCTAAATGTAAACACTTACAATGAGGAAAAGACCAACTTAGGCTAGAACCCTACTCTATCGCATGCTTTATATATGCAGGGGACTTTTATAAAATTGTATTCAAACATAAAATCCATGCCCTCTTGCATGCTGATCCCCAAACTTTGGTCTTCCAGATATGATGGACTTCAGTTTAGCCAACGGTCAGGAATTCTGGGAGTCCAAAACACCTGGAGGATCAAAGTTTGGGAAGTTCCTGCTCTATGGGCACAGAAAACTAGCATATTAAGAACGGAGCTTGATTTCCCTTTTCATATGGTTTTGCCAGTCCCAATCTTATTCTCATTTATTGCCATTTCCTTGGGCCCTAATGTCAGCTATTTATATGCAGTTATGACACATGTACTTGATTCATATGTTAAAAGGTCAAAAATGTAATAGCTGAGCTGTTTCCCCTCCAAGATCAGATTAAGCTGTAGACATACACTAGTTCTTAGAGTATTTTTAATAGTTTGGCAGAGAGATTGCTTCCTATAATTCAGATACAACTAAACTTTGTTCCTCCAGGTGTTTTGGAATTTACCTCCCAAAATCCCTAAACTTCTGTGGCTTCTGGAAATTGCTGGCTGGAGTTTCAGGGAGATAAAGTTTAAAACATCTAGAGGACCAAAACTGGAAAATCAGGGCATGCATCCTTTATTTTTATCTCTGGCTAAATAGACACAGTTTGTCTATTTGCAGCCACATAAAAACCTTCTCTATCCTTTGCCAGAGGTAAAAATGTGTAGAGTCCATGCCACTGACAAACTCTTCCATGTACTCACATTTTTATGAAAAAAATTATTATCTTCTCCAGGCTTCATATGTTCCATGTCATTTGTGTCATCGGTGAGATTCACAGGCTCCATTTCTCATGTTATTTTGGATACAGATAAGGTGTTCGTTATTTTCTTCTTAAGATAACTTATACATTTGAACTGACTTTAAAGTGCATTTATTTTTACTTGTATATTCTCTATAAAGTATTCACTTAAGGGTCACTTTTTTTTCTACCAGTTTGAGAAAAGAACACGAAATACAAATTGCAGGAGTTATGTATATTGCAAGTATTTTAAGCATTGGCTTTCAGTATTGTGGAGATTATATTAAACGATTAGACAGCTTAATGATGCTTTGCCATTAAAAAAAGTCCACC
Organism: Anolis carolinensis; assembly: GCF_035594765.1. NCBI lineage: Eukaryota > Metazoa > Chordata > Lepidosauria > Squamata > Anolidae > Anolis > Anolis carolinensis. The sequence continues at coordinate 19,472,819 of NC_085843.1, forward strand.
CTTGGATTCATCTGCTAGTTATGTGTATTGGTATATTACTGATAGACTTGTTCTTGCTAGTAAGGATATTTTTGTACACCACCAAAGTTTATGGTACTCTTCATTGAACTGTAAGTAGAATCACTTACACAATACAACCTCCATATCTGTGGGACCATTATCTACAGCATCCAACTTAATTTGCTCTCTCTAGGAAGTCTTTATGGTAACCTTCATAGGTTGTTCATTTGAATAGTACTCACTATTATCTATAGTTTCCTGTTTCATTAGCATATAAATGTAAACAGTTTAAAACCACATGCACAAACATGAGACGGTCAATTTCACTTCCATCGTCCATCTGGATTCTGTATGCTTTGCCTGACACACAATGGATTAGATCCAGACTATGTTAATTGAACTTAGCTCCCTTCCCAATGAAATCAGTGGGACTTTACATAAGGAATTAAAATATGTGCATAAGGAGAAGTAGTAAGCTAGTCGACTTTTCCTCTTATTGTGCTCTTTATTTGGAGAGCAATAGTCTGAAAAGAGGAGCCTTTGCTATGTGTAGAGACTCCACGGTGATCCATGTGGAGAACCTCCACTTGTAGCAGATACTCTCCTTTTCAGACAACTGCTCTTCATTCAAAAATAATTGACAACAGATACTGTGAATAAAGAGAGCAAGCTCAACCCTTCCCTCCACGTTGTCACTCTCTTCATGTGGAGAACAGTTGTCTGAAAAAGAGTATTTGTCACAAGTGGAGCTTCTCCAGATGTCTGGATCACTGGAGAGTCTCTTCAGGTGTTACCTATTGGTTTTTCATGGGAGCAAAGTTCAACTAACTCATTAGCTTTTTGCACATAGTCATGGAATGTTTGATGATCCACATTGCAAAGCTAGTCACTTTCAGCAGCGTGTTTGTTGTGTAGCACTTCTGGACAATGTGTTGTCAAAGGCTTTCCTGGCTGGAATCACTGGGTTGCTGTGAGTTTTCCGGGCTGTATGGCCTTGCAGCTTCAAAGCCTGGCTGCTTCCTGCCTGGAGGAATCCTTTCTTGGGAGGCCATTCAATGCTAATCAAGGTGGGCAATTGCAACATTCACACTTGCTTCAAACAGGCAAGAGTTTTTTCTCCCACCCTGGACATTCCACAGATATACAGGGTGCTTGAAAAAGAACTCCCAATTCACCATTTAAATTAAATGAATAGGGAGTTCTTTTTCAAACACCCTGTATAAACCCCACTTGCCTCGTTTCCAACAGATCTCACAACCTCTGAGGATGCCTGCCATAGATGCAGGTGAAACGTCAGGAGAGAATGCTTCTGGAACATGGCCATACAGCCCGGAACGTTCACAGCAACCCACTTCTGGGTTTGAGGATATGTGTTTGCAGCCTGGTTGCAAGATACTGTGTCATGAAGCTAGAGGTCACATTGGATGCTGACCATAAGGATGCATCCACCAGGGTTGGTGTGTATCATTCATATATGGTCTGTACATTTGATCTCCCTTCAGTGGAGTTTCAAAGGAACCCATCACAAACAATAATAGTACCTATATTGTCTTGGGCAAGGGAATGAGAGCACAATAATATCCCTTTTGCACTAAAAATAATTACCTGAAGCACCATTGACCCCATACTCAATCCTATTTTTTTCATATTTTTGAGATTTAGTTGGAGGTGTCATTGGGACCACTGCTTGGCTACTTTCTGCCTTCTCCAGTTCTGAGAGGACCTTACAATATCTTCATGGGAACACTCTGACAACAATGGGCAAGCTTTGTGTGATTCTTTCCTTTCTTCTCCCCTTGCTTTCTTTCCCTCCTACAACTTATCCCCTTTCCCTTTTTTCCTTCCTTCCTTCCTTCCTTCCTTCCTTCCTTCCTTCCTTCCTTCCTTCCTTCCTTCCTTCCATCCATCCATCCATCCATCCATCCATCCATCCATCCATCCATCCACCTACCTACCTACACATGTCACCTTTCTATCCCATTGACATCACAGGGGCCACTTCACCTAGAAACCAATGTAGTGATATCTCAGATGGCCACTTCACCTAGCAACAGCCAACCCAGTGACATATTTATTATTCTTTATTTACTTACTTATACAAACTATGGCAATAATTCAATGCCAGATTCAGACAATAACAATAACCATAAAACACAGTATTATAAACCTATAAAAACATATACATATCAATTATAAATAATCTTTCAGATGAATAAATCATATCAAAGGTCTGGCACCAGCTGAGCTTTATAAGCATTGAACCAATTGCTTTCACTGTTCTTACACAGATTCTGTCATACTCATGGGTCATATTAATTCCCAAAGGCTTACTTAAATAGCCAGGTCTTAGAGGGCCACTTCTACCTAGCAATAGCCTTTGTGGGACAAACGTACATACATTGATTTTATATATATGGAGAGAAGATTTGTAAACATAAATAGCCATGGCATTGGATTCTGCCCCAGCCACTTATAGCACCCCAAATGTAAATTTGCACCAAGGACTTCATACGACTACAGAAGGAGACTTGCTACACATCTTCCATGCACACAAACTGCAAGCAGCTTACGGGTGCATAGCCAAAAGGATCAAGATAGAAAATCTATGTTTGTCTTGTGTGCAAAGGTTTACACAAGTTTGGTGTTAATCTGTGCAACTCCCATGAACAGGTGCTGGTCCTTGACATGTTTCCGGAAAAGACAGGCATAATTGTACTCAATGGACAAGTGCCAGTTTCTGACTCACTGGGAAACAACAATTGCCTGTCTCCATAGCTTTAGATCGTTCCAAGTTAGAGCACAGTTTATGTAAAATACTGCTATTAATAAAAGTAGTGGCTTAACTGCAGCAAAAATGTTTTCTGGTCTGCCCAGCACCTTTGACGTGTATGCTGTGGTGTTGTGTTATGTGACACTTGTGTTGTGCTGTTGGGTTCCAGGTAAACCATTTGTAAGATATTGTTCCCCTATCCTACTGTTGGCCGCCTGTTGTACAGAATGGCTGGTGCAGAAAGTTGTACAGTTGGAGTGTATTAGTAGATATTTGGGGAAATAAAGAGTGTAACACCCTTCACAGCAAATACTGATAACCTTGGCCAGCCAAAGATTTCCCCATTTTCTGCTGCTTAAATTTGTGCCTTAATATTGTATATAATAAATGTGTTCAATGTTCCCTCCCATTGCTTCCTCCAGCTGTTGACTTTTCTATATGAAATGTGTTTGGTCAAAGGTAGAGGTTTTCCCCTGATGTTAAATCCAATCGTGACCGACTCTGGGGGTTGGTGCTCATCTCCATTTCTGAGCCAAAGAGCAGGCGTTGTCCATAGATGCCTCCAAGGTCATGTGGCCGGCATGATTGCATGGAGTGCTGTTATCTTCCTGTCAGAGCAGTACCTATTGATTTACTCACATTTGCATGTTTTCGAACTGCTAGGTTGGCAGAAGCCGGAGCTAACAGCGGGAGCTCACCCTGCTCCCTGGATTCGAACCGCTGACCTTTTGGTCAGCAAGTTCAGCAACTCAGTGGTTTAACCTACTGCATCATGGGGGCTCCTTGAAATGTGTTTGGGCAAAAACTTTTATTGTCTTAGTGGGTTTTTGAGACTGGTGCCTGAGGCAAATGTAATCATCCAGCATCAGTTAGCGTTAAATCCAAAACATATTAATTCCGTTTTGCTATTGATTTTTCTATCTATTTTTTCCTCTATAGACAGGCACACATGAAGGATAAAATTGCCTAATATGATGTATCTAGGTAAAGGTAAAGGTTTTCCTCTGACTTTAAATCTAGTTGTGTCCGACTCTGGGTGTTAGTGCTCATCTCCATTTCTAAGCCGATGAGCCGGCATTGTCCGTAGATGTTTCCAAGGTCATGTGGCCGGCATGACTCCATGGAGCACTGTTACCTTCCCGCCAGAGCAGTACCTATTGATCTACTCACATGTGCATGTTTTCGAACTGCTAGGTTGGCAGAAGCTGGGGTAATAGCAGGAGCTCACCCCGCTCCCAGGATTCAAACCAAAGACCTTATAAAGCTATAAGTTTCTTGATTCCATAGAAATGAGCCATGGCAATTAAAGCATTAATTCTACAGTGTAGTTGCACCTTAAAGAGTCTTGGAAGGACAGTAAGTTTAAAAGCTTGAGCTACTTGCTCAGAAACACCTGTTATAGAACCATCTGCACCTCATCCTTGAACTCAGACCATTGATTGGTACAATCAATCTTCTTGTTTAATCTAGACTGGGTGAGAAGCAGACATAGCAGCAATGCGAGAGGAAATCAGTTCTTCCTTTCTGTGCAATGGGATTTTTATTGCAAGATAAATAATGTGAGTCAAAAGGAATCTGCTTGTGTTTTTCTTTGTCTAATCCTCTCCTTGATTACATCATTGGCTAGATTCTCAGCAGCGGATGTAATCATTCTATGTCTAGCTATGGGAACATAGACCCTGGCTGTTGCCTACCAATGAAACGCTGAGTCCTGTGGCTTTGGTTGTTGCTAAAGGAAGGAGAATATACAAGTTAAATGTTTGGGACCAGAAGTGTTCTGCATTTTTTATTCTGGAATTTCTGTGTATTGCATATATGTATGAAATGAGATACCTTGAAGTTGGGAACTAAGTCTGAACACAGCATTCAACGATGTTTCATATTCACCTTACTCACATAACCTGAAAGCAGTTTTGTACAGCATTTTTAATAATCTTGTTCATGAAACAAAGTTTGCATGCCTCGAACCATCAAACAGCAAATGTGTCACTATCTCACCCACCCTTGTGGACCGTTTTGGATTTTGGAGTCTTTCAGATTTTGGAATTCTAGGTAACAGATGCTCAGTCTGTACCAACCTCAGCAACAAGCAAGCAAGCAAATAAAAACAGACATACTGAGCTGTATGTTGGATTTGCATAGGATCCCCGGACATAGTGCTTAGAAATTAAATGGATGTACACTAATACATCTCTTGTAGAAAGGAAGACTGTTATTCAGGTGCCACTTCCTCAGCTTGCTGTTCGGGTGTAAATTGTTGATGGACCATTTCAAAGTCTTGCTTCTCCTTTCTTTTGATCTTTCTATTGGGCTTCCTACACATATATGCCTCCAGTTTCCACCCAGAACACACTACCAAATCTGTTGTTTACAGTCAAGTCCTCAATATGTTCAGACCCACAAGTCAAGAGATTCACAGTTCTTGGATTTACAATGGGCCATTTCTCAAACTACAGTACTCACCGAAAGAGGTGAAGAAACAAATTGACAAGGCAAGATGCATAGCTATATACACAGATGTCTATTATATACAGCAAAAAGGTAAAAAGGAAAAGTATGGTATATAATATAATATGAAGTAAGTTATGTTATAGTTCTATACTTCTATAGTGATATAGTCACTTATATATTATTATTGTAGTATCAGTTTATATATTCCAACTGTACAGATAAATACATATAATTCAAAATTGTCTCAAATCTGAATCGGGTTTAAATAAACCTGATGATTGACCGTAACTCCGTTCCTGTAGTTTACATAATGAATAATGGTAGACTTATGTATAGTATCAATATCAATATAACAAACCGGGTATAATCCAATGTCCAATTTTAACAAATATAATTATTGGTACATAAAGTAGTCTTATTAAAGTCTTGATAATATTCTTAAGGTTTGTAACACTCTTCTTCAAAATCAGTCATTCAAAGTAAATCAAAGTTCCATGTCAATAGTAACAAAGAAGGATAACTCCCTGGTTAAAGGAATATATTGGTGGATTCCAGAGTCTATACCAGGGGTCCTCAAACTTTTTAAGCCGAGGGCCGGTCCACAATCCTTCAGACTGTAGAGGGGCCAGATTATCATTTGAAAAAAATACAAACAAATTCCGATGCACACTGCATATGTCTTATTTGTAGTGCAAAAACAACAACAACAATGAAAGAACAATACAATATTTAAAAATAAAAACAATTTTAACCAACATACATTTATCAGGATTTCAATGGGAAGTGTGGTCCTGCTTCTGGCCAATGAGATAGTCAAGTTAATTAGGGTTGTTGTTGTTGTTGTGTGTCTTCAAGTCATTTCAGACTTTGGGTGAGCCTAAGTCTAAAATTTATTTATTATTATTTACTGCATTTATTTACTACATTTGTATCACACCCTTCTCACCCCAAAGGGGACTCAGAGAGGCTTACAAATTATATGTACATACAATATATTATATTATTAGCATAGCACAATATTAACATTATATATTACTATATTGAACTATACCACTATACTGTAATATTATTAGTAATATTATATGTAATATAGAATATGTAATTAATATTATTATATGGTATTATTTTTAGTGTTATATTGTATTACATTATAATATTATTATTAACATTATATGTATATACAATATATTATATTATAAAACTGAGGGTGGGGGCCAGGTAAATGACCTCGGAGGGCCGCATCCGGCCCCCGGGCCTTAGTTTGGGGACCCCTGGTCTATACAGTATACGGATCCTGGAGATAATGTGGTCAATCAAATCTGGTTGATATGACTGGTCTCCCGGGTATGCATCAAGTTTCGGCGATCTTCTTCAGGTAATCCTGGAGTTCCCTCTGTTTGTTTTAGGTAGTATATCTTGATGCTCTGCTGTCTTATTTATGTCCGTGGAGGATCCTTACATGTAGTATTCTACCTCAGGTTGTGAGCTCCTGCCTCCACAAACCGCTATAATCCACAGTGCTGAGGAGCCACCAAAAGCACACCCTCCAATGATATTGCAGGTTACAGCTAGTGCCACATCCCAGTATTCCTTTCTCTCTCCATTGGTGTGGAAATTGCATGACCCGGCCACTGCCTCTCCCTTAACCCTTTCCTACCTTTTCTTATGACGCACAGCAAACAGAGGAATTGATTAGCTGAACATCCTGGAGGGATTTTGAGGGACCTACAGCATCAAGATACATCACTGTGATCCCAACCAACAATGGACTTGGACCACACTTGGCACACAGAACCCCCATGACTAACTAAACATACTGGAGGGGTTTGAGGGAAACGGACCTTCATTTCTGGGAGTTGTAGTTCACCTACATCTGGAGACACCATGACCACCACCGACAATAGGGCCAAACTTGGCACACTGAACCATCATGACCAACTGAACATACTGGAGGGGTTTGAGGGGAACTGACTGGCCATGGTGGGAGCTGTAGTTCACCCTGCAGCCAGAGACCACACGGACTCCACAGATGATGCACCTTGAGAGCAAACCTGCCCAACATGACAAACTAAGTACTGATGGAGTGCTAGGGGCATGATGTGAATTGTAGTTCAGCCACAACCTTCTGCATTTTGTACAATTAAAAATGACTTTTTCAAATAACCTGGGCAATGCTGGGTACCCAAGCTAGTAATGAATAAAATCAGTGGCTTCAGGACACATTACATTTATGAATACGAGAGTCCTAGACCCTGCACATATATTTTTTAAAAATCTCAAAATCTTCCATCCTGGAAAACTGAGTTTTTGGAAACAGATTTATTGCTTTCACACATCAACACTAACTGATTGCTGTAAAAATCTGAAGGACCTGGATCACTTTAGAGCCTTTTGAAACCTGAAGCCACGAGTCATGGTTTGCATCTTTCTGGATCCTATGACATTCTATCCCACTTCCACAAATGTATAAATATGCTTTATGCCTGAGGCATTACTACCACCTAGTACGGCAGCTAAAAAAGTGGGTTTATATCTACAGAAGCTTAAAAGAAAATCCAGTTAGTCTTATTTTCCTTTCTTTCTTCTCTTCCCCCTCCTTCCAAAGAGAGGATGCCTTTAAATGCAGAGATGTCATCCATAAAGTTGGACACATGGCCTGCTTCATATCAAGACTTTCCCACACTTTCTTCCTCACCATAACCTTGAGACTGAAGCCTGAAAAATTAGTTTTTTTAAAAACAACAACAACTATATATTAAAGAAAAATGATTCTGCAGTAAGTTGTTTTAGGCACCAAGTCAACCTCTCTTGGCGGCTGTCTAATGCGAACCATATGCACGGAGTAATCTTGAGAAAGAGCAACTCCATTCTCCGCTCAACGAAGGCATTACCTCAGTTGCAGAGATATGCCAGATGTCAGCTGCCCGGCATTCATCTGTGGCCTTCCCTCCAATCTTTAGTTATGAGAAAAATAGGATGAATGCAGGAATCAGACTGGCTACCCTATTGTCGACAACTGCTGGGTTTTGTCAAAGCTCACTTGTGTTATATTTCCAGCTCTCCCTCTGAAGATCTTAAGAAAATGGCATATAGGGAATTGACCCGTGTTAGTTCACAGTGTTCTTTGAGGTAAGATTATATATTATATTGCAGCCCATGGCACTAATTCTTTCTTTGAAAATAATGGGAGGGCATTTATTGCTCACTCCCCCGCCAGGTAATACTATTTGTCACAGTGGTAAAACTTCAATACAAGTCACTCAGTGCAGAATGATATTTTATTTCAGAGATAGGTGGGTTGTATCCTAAAGTGACCCTATCATGAGATTTTATTTGCAAGAGTTGTTCAGGAGAGGTTTGCCTTTGCCTTCCTCTGGGAATGCAACTTACTTAAGGTCACCTGGTGGGTTTCCAGCACCAAGCTCAAATTTGAACTCTGGTCTCCAGAACTGTAGTCCAACACTCAAGTCACTATACCATGCATGGGAAAACTTTGGACCTCCAGGTGTTTTCGATGTCAACTCTTACAATTTCTAACAGCCAGTAGGAATTGTTAGGAGTTGACGTCCACAACACCTGGAGGTCCAAGGTTTGCCCATGCCTGCACTAGACCATGCTGGTTCTCAATGGATACTGACATTTGTCACTAAAATGTCATTGAGAGCTACCATCAGCCTCACATAAAGTTGGACTCAAGGAATAAATGGATGGTCATCCTTTTAATAAGGGCAAGCTATCCATACTACTAAAGTTGACAAAATATATGTTTCTCCAGTTGTTATTGTACTAACATTCTTAAAACTATATCACTATTTTCTATGCTTGCTAGGATGGCTGGTGGTTGCAGTTCAGCAACATATGGACAGCCACACCATTCCCAACCCTGTTGTAAAGCAAAAGAAAGAGCTGTAGTTACTGTTGAATTACACTTCCTATCATCTCTGACCACTGGTTCGGCTTGATGGGAAGCCGGACTTTAGCACAGTAGGTTAATCACCAAGCTGCAATAAATCCTGCCAACCAGAAAGTTGAGGGTTCAAAGCTGGATCAGGGTGAGCTCCTGACCTTTAGCCCAACTTCTGCCTACCTAGCAGTTCAAAAACAAATGTGAGTAGATAAATAGGAACTACATTAAAATGTGGAGGTATTTCGATCAGAAAAAGGAAGAAGCCTACGGACAAAGAAAGCTCTTCAACAGGAAGATGGAGCGACAGCACCCCGTGGTGGCCAGAACCCAGCACAGCTTCCAAAGATGCTGAAAGATGGGACAATGGTGTCTGTCTTGCCATTGTTATAATTGGCATTGAATGCTTGCCATATATGTGTTCTGTGATTCACCCTGAGTCCCCTTCAGGGTGAGAAGGGTGGAATATAAATACTGTAAGTAAGTAAATAAATAAACTCCAACAATATCTGCACCCATTTTACACTCCTTCATCCACAGCTTTGAAAAATTACATTTTTGGAGAACAACCTTCCCAACCAGTATGGTCTATGGTCACAGAGGTTAGAGGATTCTAGAAACTGTCGCTCCAATAAGGAACTTTTCTGATATTGGATTGTATCATCCAAAAAGAACACTTAGGAGACCTTTAAGGTAGCATTAAAATGCCTTAAAAATCAGGAGAAGGACGTAATTATTAGATATCTTATATCCTCTTTTGCCACTGATAACATTGCTGATTTTATTCACTTCCTTTGCAATGAAGGAGAAGGGGTGTCTAGAAAAGCAATTTCCCCTATTGAATTTCTGCCTGTTTTGCAGCTATTACAACCCCAAGGTTCAGAGCAAAATTAATGCTGCTCAATGGATGAAAAAACACTGGAAACACCTACAATTTGGATATCCAACGTTTCTGCAAAATTGTAGTCTTAACAGAACTTTCTCCAGAACTGTTTGAGCTTTTCCTTAACATTATTTCTCCTTGCCGAGTTGTTGGAAAGAGAACTGCTTATAGAATCATAGCGTTGGAAGCGACCTCGTGGGCCATCCAGTCCAACCCCTTGCCAAGAAGCAGGAAAATTGCATTCAAAGCATCCCCGACAGATGGTCATCCAGCCTCTGTTTAAAAGTCTCCAAAGAAGGAGCCTCCACCACAATTAGGGGGAGAGAGTTCCACTGCTGAACAGCTCTGTTAGAAAGTTCTTCCCCCACCGCAACCCATGCCTTTCTCTAACTTAATGAAATATGTGAGGAGTTGCCAGAACCCTCCATTTTCCTGCTTCTTGGGAAGGGATTTGTGTTTTGGTGTCTTTTTATTTGGCCTGCAATAACACCAAAATGGCAGGATAGAATTTGCTCTTCTGAACCAAACGACCGCAAGAAAGCCGTGACCTGTGTTCCAGATAGAAATGCAAGGCCTCTTTTAAAAAACATAAATTGCACAGTGAATTTTAAAAAGTGTTTTCCCCTCTGGATCATCCCAAACAGGCCCGCAGCCAGTAGCCAAAGTGATAAATGGAGGAGTTAGGTTGCCAACACATACACTTAACAGTGGAAAAATCACCCCGAAGGGCAGATACATTTTTTCTCTTGTGGCTTGAAGTGTTTTATTAACCTTCTTCCTTCCAAATAAACAGTTGGCAACACAGTGTTCACAAAATCATCCTCCTTGGCTCCAAATCTTTCCATGGAATAATTTTTAAAGTCCTGCTAAATGCAGTGGGATTTACTTTGAAAAGCAAATGGCCCTTCCAGCCAAATAAGGAATAGAGAATTACACCAAATACGTGAAATGACAAGAAAAAAATTACAGTAGGATTTTTATAAAGGAAATAAAAATTACCGCCATGAGCAAAGGCAGCTGTAGGTCTTGTAGCTTAGCGAAGCATAGCGAGGGAATGCACGGATTAGTGATGGGAAAAGTAGGCGAGAGCAAAGGATTAGAGTGCAATTAAATCAAATTGAAGCTTAGAGCAGCGTGTGCTGAAGGCGCTCTTACAATCATATAGAAGAGCTTGCTAGCATTATCCTCCAAAGAGCCATTGAAACTCAGAGAAAGACGGATGTCATTTGTTCAGCTATTCCCATCAAAATTTCTTCTTATGCATTTTTAAAGTAAAAATCCCTTTAGGAAATGAAATTTCACTTATTATCAATCACATCAGTACAAGTTTCACATACTAAAAGATAGAACTAATGCAAACTGAACACTGCTGTTCACTATTTTGAGTAGACTTGATGCACAACTTAAAGAAATTAGTGGACTCAGTGAATTGTAGTTGAATACATCTGGAAGAAAATATTCAGATAAGACTGTCCTAGACCACTGTGGTTCTCAAGTTCTGCCTCTCCTTATCAATAAAGAATTGGTGAACTAGGATAGGGGTTATAGCCCTATCAGAAAAGTTAACCTATAATTAAGATTAGCAAAATACCTGAGAGTTACCCTGGACCATGCTCCGATTTACAAGAAGCACTGTATGACTATCAGGCAAATAGTGTGTGCTAGAAAAAATATCATATAAAAGCTGACCGGCACAACCTGGGGATCACAACCAGACACAATTAAGACCTCTGCCCTTGCGCTTTGCTACTCTGCTGCTGAATGGGCGTGCCCAGTGTGGAATACATCTCACCACATTAAAAAAGTGGTTGTGGCTCTTAATGAGACATGCTGCAAACCACAGACCACTGACTACAATGCAGCCTGAGCCCTGCCACATGCACAATGGAGGACCTTCTTACAGTGACACCAGAGGCACTCCAAGTGGCCAGCTTCTGGTCACAGGACATTTAGTACAATGCCACGTTTTTAACTTTGTGTTTTTAAATTCATGATACAATTCGCTTCTGATACGATAAAATAGCAAAAGGAGAAACAAAAGATCTACTTGAAAATATATGGAAGCCATTTATTAGCAACATCAAAAAAAATGTAATGGCGAATTTAAACCACCAAGCGACCAAGAAAGAATTTAAACGACCAAGCGACCAGAGAAGTATTCTCTCAAGTTAAAAAAATAGCATAGGCATAGACAACAGAAACTTATATCTATAGGGAATATGTTCCTGAACCTCCCATAGAAACAAGAAACTGTGGATAATTGGAATGAATGGTTCCTGCCAGAAGTTACCATAGTCACCATGAAGAACTTAGAAAATTCCTAGAGGATGCATTTTGTCAGATGCAGGCAGGTGAAGCTCAAACTGTTTTGGCTGAACATTGTCCGAAACCTTGCTTTACATAGAATCATAGTTGGAAGACATCACAGGGATCACCCAACTCAACCTCCTTCTGCCAGGCTGAAAAAGCACAATTAAAGCACATCCTCCAAAGGAGCTTCCACCACACTCCGAGGAACTCTAGACATGTTCCACCTTGTCAATATCTCTTCTGAATTGTGGTGCTCAGAACAGGACAGTGTTATTCCAGGTGAAGTCTGACTAAAGCAGAATAGGGGGCACCATTACTTCCCTTGATCTAGACCAAGGGTCCTCAAACCTTTTAAGCAAAGTGCACATATCTTATTTGTAATGCAAAAAAATTGAAGGAACAATACAATATTTAAAGTAAAGAACACTTACCAACAACTAACCAATATAAATTTACCAGTATTTCAATGGGAAGTGTGGACCTACTTTTGGCTGATAAGATAGTCAAGTTGTTGTATGCCTTCAAGTTGTTTCAGACATAGGGTGACCCTAAGTTTAAGGTTTAGGGTAGGAGTCAGGTAAATGACCTTGAATGGCTGCATTGATTGTTGGCCTTAGTTTGGGGGACCTCTGATCTAGACACTATACCACTTTTGATGTAGTCCAAAATCCCACTGGCTTTTTAAGCTGCTGTATCACATTGTTGGCTTACGTTCAACTTGTGGTCTATTAAGGCTCTAAGATCTTTCACATGTCCTGCTTTTGTTTAATGTAATCACCTTGCCTGAACATTTTTTTAGGACAGAGTATAGCTGGATAACTAAATGACTTCCACAGGCCCAAAGATCGCAAGTGAATTCAGCCAAGGAATAAAGACTCCTACTCGCTGCCTGCTGTGAGGAGCAAAGACAGAAGAAATTGGTTCACCTTCCTTCCTTCCAATGATGCAGGATACAGATCAGGCAACCAGGTCATATGCATGATCTTTTTCACAATATCTTTGCTACGCATCTCCTAGTTGCAACAGTAATTTGAAAAACGCCTAAGCCTTCAGTATAATGAGTTTATTGCAAATAAATCTTCAAAACATTTACAGAAACAGCATGAGAAACAAATTCATAGCAAGAACAAAACAAAAACGTTCTTGGCCTTGTTGAAACAAGAGACCTAAAAATATTACAGCTGAGGGATTAAGTAAAAATGGTATGAGTGACTTGGGTTAGAGCTGCTACTTGTTGACAAAATTCTCCCTTTAAACCAGAAGATTTTTCAGATGGAGGGGAAGTGACTTGATTCATCGAGTCTATTAGCAATGCAGCACTTAAAAAATACTCTGAAAGGACTACTTGATGTATTTTTCCATAAACTTTTTGTGAAATTCCGACCTCAGTGTGTCATTGACGAACCTTTTATCTTTTTTCATCTCATCAACTCCCTTTGCACAGTTCTTGAAGACCACGTCATCATCCCATCTAAAAAACAGCAGGGAAGAGAGAAGTAAAGTGAATCAGCTTTACTAAACAACAACAAAAGAATACGACATGAGAATGAAGCAGACAGAGATTAGTCTATTATTATTTGTTATTGTTATTTGTTATTGTTGAACTTATGTTTTTATGATATTTTATATGTTTTTTATGTATTAATTAATTGTAATTGAAATGTATTTTATGTTGAGTTATTTTATTGCTGTATTACCAGGCTTGGTCCCCATGTAAGCTGCCCTGAGTCCCTTCAGGGAGATGGGGCAGCATATAAGATTAAAAATATTATTATTAATAATAATAATAATACTATTACTATTATTATATTTATTTATACCCCCGCTTTATCTCTCACTAAGGAGACTCAAAGCAGCTTAACATAAAAGAATTAATATGCAATTTAAAAATTTACTATAGCATTCCGGTAGTAGATTTTTATTTATGATACATATTGGTATTTGCCTATAGACAATTTCTGGTTTGATTCCAAGCCAACGAGTTCTATGGCACCCCTGGCTACTGAGGTCCAAAAGAAAGTACTAAAATCAACTAACCAACAGCAAGATCAAGCATATGAAACTTAACACATTATTTCAAAGAGTCCCCAATGTTAGTCTATTGCAACAGTCTCATGGCACCTTAAGAGTCTATGCCAAAGCTTTCCAAGACAACATTTATAGCAAAATCTATTTAAATCAAGAATAGACGCCTAGATGACACCAGGTAGCCTAATGGCGCCTAAAAGTGGGAGGTAAAACTTTCTATAGAAGCATTACATAAAATATGTCACATCAAATAAGAGGCAAACTTATGATCTGGTAAAGCATAGGCTTCCCCTTAACCTTCTCTATTCTGTTTTTAGCAACTATTCTCTGTCTAAACCTTCCCCTTTTTTATATCCACTGGGGTAGATTGTACTCATTCTACATACTAGATAATCAGATAATGCACAATGGGATCAAAACCCAATTTAATAGTGCTGGGATGGTAGAAGAATGGGGAATGGGTGGATGTATATTGTAGGGATTCAAAAATAAGACCAACATACCTCCGTTTTACTTTGAAATTTGTTTGAGGCTGAACAGGGCCAGTAAGATTCAGCAAAGGGTTTCCACTCAGGATGTTTTCCATCCGTATTCTCTCCTCTTCAGCCTTTTGCTCTTGTTCCTGTCAAGATGAGAAAAAGACTTATTTCTTCTATATTAACAAAAGAGAATGTGCAATTGTATGCACAATAACTACAAGACATCTCAAAATTTGGCACGTATATTGAAGTAATCCTATGGCTCGACATTTGAGGAATATCTGGTTTTTAAAGTGAAGTAATTGATTTTTAATTAATTCTGATCTACCTGTATTTTGCAGTGCCAGCTTTAGTCACTAGGTGAAAGAAAATATTTGTTTTGAGTGTGAATAGTTTCTGTCTGCAGAACCCTAAAACCCTTCAGTAAGTTAGAAAAGAGAAAGGATTCTATTGCCTGGAAAGGAGAGTCAGCAGGGAAAAAACCTAAAAGAATACTGGGATAGGCGGAAATATTAGCATGAAGAAAAAAAGGGGTCAGATTAGAGAAAAAGTACCAAGATTTGTGAAAGAAGAGAAAAAGCATTGAGTAGCTAAAGAGAAAGAATACTGGAATAGTTGATTAGGTGAGAGGCAAGAAAGATTCCTGAGCTGATTGATGGTTACATACAGAAAGAGAGAAAAACATTAGGATGGGAGGCGAAGGCAAAGAAGTTACTAAACTGTGTGAAGTCTAATACTTTTTCTTTTAGAATTATAGAAAAGAGACCAGTTGCTTTGTCAGCCTGATGGTGGGCAAGCTGAGGACATAGCCACAAACAATTTTGGACATCCTCCTAAATATATTTAAGAGTTTTCTCCTGAAGTTATCAGTTTTAAGGTGAAATTCTGGCCTTATATATCCACAATAGGGAGCAATGAGTTAAAAAAAAGATTTAAGCTTGCTTGGTTCCACGAAGCAGTCAAAGAGTTAATCACAACCAGATCAGATTTCGCTGTTTTCAAAAAATAAAATAAAGAGGAAGACAGGCACAGCTTCAACACGACTAAAAGCCAAGCATTGCAATTCCCAACCCACTATCCTCTAATCACAGGCATTTGGGCAGTGGTCAATGTATTTGGCTCAAGGCTGTGAGAACTTGTACACTCACAAGAGCAAACTAAATCCACTCCAGGTAAGGCTGGACTCCAATTCTAACAAGCATCTTGTTTCAGTTCGGAATTGTTTCTTGCCTTAGGATTAGTATTAAACATGCCTTTGAACTTGGCTGAGTGTGTACAGTCACATTTCCTGTTACAACAAAATACGAAAGTATGATGTTGACAGAAAGATGGACAGTGCACTATTTGTTTGTAGCAGTAAATGTGAATTGAAGATTCCTAACTATTAAACCAAGCTCCACAAAATAGCCTCGGCTCAAGTGTCAAAGTACACATTTCTGCTGTTAGAAGCCCCCTCAGTTACTCTTCAATGTTTTAGTTGAAATGAACTTTGGAAACAGGAATGGGAAAAACGTCTGGCCAAAACAGGGGAAACTCACTTTCAAGAGAGACAGTACTAGGTAAAATCTTATACTCCAAGGACAGAAAATCTCATCCCCTCCTTTTTGGCTTATATAACTAAAGACCAGTGATACTGGAAGTGATAATATAAAGACTTAATGATCTGTGTCAATTTAAGGCAGTTTGTTCAATAAGATTAAGTTGGTGCATTTACCTTTCGGGCCTGCTCTTCCGCACGTTCCTTTTTAATCTTTTCTAGCTCAGCTAAGAGAGCAGCGGTATCGTCGTCACTCTCTTCTTCATAGTCTTCATCTTCATCCTCCTCCTACAAAAACAGCAAGGATAGTCAACTTCTTTTTCCATCACCTATCCATTACCGAAGAGCTTCGTCAGAGCTTCCTATGCGACACCTCATACGGTGTGACTCATTGAACTTTTGAAACTGTGGTGACGAATAGATGCAATTTACATTCCCCATGTGGTCAACTAATGTATAAAAAAGCTGTCACACAAGTTGGAGGTTGTCATGTTTTGCCTCATAAAAAAACATTGGAAGCTATACCTCCTTATCCAGAGCTTCTGGGGCCCTATCTTTACTGTCAGATTAAACTGCATTATATGCTCATTGTAGACTTATGCAATGCAATAATCCAGTTGAACTGGATTATTTGAGTCAATAATAATAATAATAATAATAACAACAACAACAACAACAACAACAATGGACATCATGAGGGTGCAGCTCTCTAAAGTTCATTGAGGAATGTGTTGTCATTCATTCATTCATTTATTCATTCATTTATTCATTCATTTATTTGTTTGTTTGTTTGTTTGTAGACCATCCTATCTCCCTGAAGGGATTCAGGGCAGTTGCCAGCATATATGTGGCAAACATTCAATGCCAATGAGAAGACATATAAACAGATTAAATCAAAAACAGGACACAACAAACAATATAAAACAGTCTAACTTCAAACTAATAACAAACAAAAATTAACAAAAAATAAAAAATTAAATAACCCAAACAGACTTAATCACAATATATATTTAGCACCAGATAAAACCTCTAAGACTAAAAACTAAAAGAGAGGTGGGATAGTTTACAACAACCAACAGACTAAAATCAGTTCCAGTATCTAGATGATATCTACATTGATCATACAATGCAGCACCGTCTGCAAAATAATGACAATTTAAATTGAGTCTTAATCAATAGCAATGTGACAAAACTTTCATTGAAAAAATAATGTTTCTATTGAATCTGTCAATTTTCTTAAGTGAGGCTTCATTACACAGTGAGAGTAGGAAAAACAAGTAAAATAGCAAACACATTCCTCAATGGACTTTAGAGAGCAGCACCCTCATGGTGTCCCTAAACCCCAACTCCTTCTACTTAAGAAACCCCTTCAAATTGCCCCCCCCCCCTCATTCCCACTATACATCCTATGAAATATGGTGTGGAATTTCTGGTCACTTGGGCTCTTTCACACCCGGAAAGTAAATTGATGTCACTGTCAGCTCCCTTCCTGGTTATACATAAGGCTTCTCTTGGGCCTAAAAACATCCTGATGATGGTAGAGATAGCAAAAATGTCCCCCAGAAGAGATCAAGGGGGGCATTTTGAGAAAAAATATAATCTTTATGGGAAGCTTAGAAGGCTCATTAACAGGCTTAATAGATACATTTTATCAACTCTTAAGGGCACACTTACAATGTACAGTTTGACACCACTTTGCCTGCCATGGAATGCTATGGAATCCTGGGAACTGTAGTTTGGTGAGGCAGCAACACACTTTAACAGTGACAGCTAAAGATCTTGTAAAACTGCATCTCAATTGATTCCATAAGATTAAGCCATGGCAGTTAAAGTGGGGTTCAATTGTACTTATTTTACAGTATAGATGAAGTTTAAGACAAATAGTCGTCATAAAAATGCCAGGGCTGCATCGCAAGCAGCCCACCAGCTATGTAACTGTGGATAATTAGGTGATTGACACTGCCCAGTGCAAATGGCCAAACTGGAAGGCTTACAAAGCCCTGACTCTCAGGTTATTGTATTGTCAAAGGCTTTCATGGCCGGAATCACTGGGATGTTGTGTGGTTTCTGGGCTGTCTGGGTGGTGTCTGACGCAGGAGGTCTCAGGGCAGTAAACAATCAAGGGCTAGTGAACACCATCCAAACAAAGGATGTCTCTAGGCAGCAATGTTACCCTCATGGTTACTCATGTAATAGGGGGATCCCACTGAACATACACAAATCTAGCTAATTACACCCTTTACACCTGCTTAACTGATAATCATTCTTTTCTCCCACCCTGGACATTCCACAGGTATATATACTCCACTTGCTTTACTACCATCAGATATAAAGATGGCCAGCCACAGAAGATGAAATGCCACGAGAAAATGTGCTAGAACATGGCCATACATCCCAGAAACCACACAATGTTTCAGGTTATTATTTGTCTCAGCTAATTACAAATTACACAGGCCTAATGAACATAATAGAGGCCCTAAGGTGCATACAAAGAGAGCTCTTCTCAACATTTTACACATTTTGAAAGGATCTGAGTCCCCTCGGGAGAGAAGGGCGGAGTAGAAATGATAGAAATAAATCTAAGAGACATGCCCTCAACTGGTATGCCAGATATTAAGAGAAAACAGTGTTTTTCTGAATCACAGCTTCCAGAGTTCAACAGCCACTATTGTCACTGGGCACAGTGACTGAGAAATTCTGGAAAAGTAGCTTCTTCAGACTCTGAAACAGATTAATTATTAGGCATAATGCTGCTTTCTGTGTTCTACTGTACAGTTCCCCAGCAACTGAGAATACATACATCAGTCAGAGGATCATCTGCATCCAGGTTAGCTGCAGGGATCTGATCTAATCGGGGCTTCTTAGACACTGAAGAAGAAGTTGTATGTTCTGTACGAGAAATGCAGGAAAATTTGTTAAGAATCCAGAAGGTCAAATGCAATGAAAGAAAAGAGATTGAAACAGAGTGTCATTTACTCCAATAACAATACTAAAAATACAAGTTTACTAATCTCAGCACCAACATAGACAAGTGTATGTAAATATTCCGATCATGTACTAAAAAGTGTCTATGTTAAATTTACATCTCATGTCTTGTAGGCAATTATTATATGCTATAGGTAGGTGACTACTGATAAGCCAGCATCTATCTCTAGAATCAATTGCTTTTTGGATTTCCCAATAGCCCTAATCATACTAAAGTGGGACAAGGGGAACCCATGGTTATTAGCATACAATCAAAGCCTCTGCAAATAATCCATTCATGTCCCACCAATTCATCAGGTGAAAAGGGAGACAGAAACGGTAACAGAAATGGAAAAGGAACAGGGTTGCCTATTCTCAACTTTTGTCTTTGTACATCATTGGCTTTTCTCACATAAATTGATAGTCCACCATAAGGAATACAATCCTGTGATGGGGGAAAGTCCACATTAAATTGGTGCTCCAAATATTAATTCTTGCCTTCAGACAAAAAAATTAAAAGATGCATAGAATGCAAGAACAGCACTACAATCTTGGTATTGTTTCACAAAATCTCTATCATTGTTTTTGCTGCCATCGTGTCTACTGGACCTGCAACACCCTGGTCACACTATTGAATTCTGAACCATTCTTAATCCACAATCTGATATATACCTCACTGGCAAAAGGCAACAATAATTGACTAAGACAACACAAACCTCGTGCTGGTCTATCTCTGTTTTTCTCTCTTACAGCAACTCGTTCACGCTCCTCCAGTTCCCTCCTGAAGTCACGGTTGCGCACCTCTTCAGGGGCATCCTGATTTGTTTGTCTGAAACAGAAAAATTATTGGTATGAGGGGCGTACATTAAATATTTCCTCTGACCCACTTCTATTTAGCACAGAATTGTGAAACTGCACATGTGTAATGATATAAATCTCTATGCCAATTTACAACTCAGGTCTGATAACTGTCTTGATTTTACAGGTGTTGAATTGGTGTGAGGTTTGATAATGGACCCAGTGGAACACAGAGCAGTCATCAAATTCCTTTACTTGAAAGGCTGCACACCAAAGGAGACGTTCAATGAGATAAAAGAAGTTTATGGTAACGATTCCCCATCATATGATGTAGTCAAGAACTGGCATCGTCAATTCAAATGTGGTCAGATATTGGTGAAAACAGCTCCAATTCCAGGGTGACCCCACTCTGCTATTGATGAACACACCATCCATCAAGTGGAGATCTTCATTTTGGAAAATCACCACATAACCATACACCACCTAGCCCAAAATATCAAGATTAGTGTGGGGTCCATAGAAAAAATCATCCAAGACCATTTTCACATGCATAAGGTATCCACTCACTGGGTTCCCCAGCTGCTCACACCTTTCCAGAAGCAGGAACGAGTCGAATGCTCTCAGGCTCTACTGACAATGTGCCATGGAAACAAGGAGGACTTTTTCACAGACTGATCACACAGAATGAAACCTGGGTCCATCACTATGATCCTGAGACTAAAGTCCAGTTGATGCAATGGAAGCATCATGACTCACCACTTCCAAGGAAGTTACATGCCCAACTCTTGGCAGGCAAGGTCAAGCTCACAGTATTTTGGAACCAGCATGGAGTAGTATTGATGGATTTCCTAGCAAAGGGTACCATGATCACTGGGGCATACTATGCTTCATTACTGCGGAAACTGCGGGAGGCTATCAAAACCAAGAGATGTGGCATGCTCACCAAAGGTGTCTGCCTTCTGCAAGACAATGCACCAGTTCACAACTCACATGTTGCTCAGATGGAAGCATGCTCCAGTGGCTTTGAAATTCTACTGCATCCCCCTTATTCACGTGACCTCGCACCATTGGACTTCCACCTCTTTGCAACAGTGAAGGTATTTTTGATGGGCAAACATATTTCAGATGATGGGATTCTGATTTCCAAAGTCACAACTTGGCTTTTGGAGCAACCTGTTGACTTCTACAAGCGAGGTGTTTACAGTTGCATATAAATATGGGAGAAGTGTGTGTCCCTAGGTGGCACCTATGTAGAGAAGGACCAATAACTGTGCCAAGTTTCATTGCTCTCAGTCCATAGGAAGTGGGTCAGGTGAAATCTTTAATTAACGCCCCTCGTACTGCACAGCAGCCAAGAGCAGAAGATGGAAAGCATATCTTACAAATCTCACCTAAACTGAATACTGTTCTTACAACAAAATATTATATGAGTCTTAAGCACCTCATTTACTTAAAGTAACAATAATCTTAATAATAATAATAATAATAATAATAATAATAATAATAATAATTAAAAACGCACAATAAAATGTCAGTTTTTTAAAATGAGGATTAAGAACAAATAAAGAATTCCCTTAACAGAAAATGTATCTTTCAAGCTTTTCTTGGCAGCAAAAATGATTAGTCCATCCACTTTTATTATGATACAACAAACATGAGGGATAGGAAGGAAAAAGATCCGAAAGACCTTATCTGCCAAAATATAAGGGACCTTTTTCCTAGATCCTACTAGTTCTAATTGAGATTGGATGCTGGTATTCATTTGGACATAGCAGATATCTGATCTTTATTAAACACCAATGAAAGTCTTTGAATAGAAGACATTCTGCAACATCCAGGAAAACCAGACTTCCATTGATGTTATTAGCTATCCCAATTTTATTGACCTGTGAAAGCTAACATATATGGCATTTGGAGAACATCAGCAGCCAGAAAAAAAGAACTGTCTGCTGTCAGAACTTTCTTTTGTAACTACTGGTGACTGTCACTGGATTGCATACATGGTTAGTTACACACCTTGGGGGAAAACTATATACCGTAAAATAAGCATTACTGCCAAAATAAATTTCCCTAAGAAATATTAACTGTCTTTTACCTGTATTTGATTTTAGTATGAGAAGGAAGATCTCTGCTGGAATATTGTTTGGAGAGCTGACTTAAGTCACCTTCCCCTTTTCCTCTCCCTCCTCTCGCAGGTTCAAATGTTGGTCTTGCTGCAGTTGTCATCTTTAATAGTTTGGGATCAAACGTACATGATGGATGAAGAATAAATCCTATTGCAGCAAAGCAAAATAAAAGACTAATAAGCACAATAAATCTTACAATGGCAAACCACAACTGATTTTATGGAGATTTACTTAGAAGTAAGATACACTGGAAGAAGCTTCAAAGAATTATGGATAGATTTTCAGTTTTAAAGCACAAACCTAACTGCCCCAAAACAAATTGAAACTATGCTGAATCTAAGCTCCACCAGACCAGAGTTGTTGGAAATTTCTTAGGACTATCCTTGCCTTGTCTTAACTTTATGCTGAGATTATAGCTGGTGTGGCCTGACATAATTCAGTTTATCCTTGACTTGCCTCACCCCATCCCCACTTTTTTTTTTTGACACATTTACTGACAAATTTTTGCCAGCAGAACTCTCATCTTGGCAAACATCTGATAGAATTCTGCCAGTAGAAAAGCATTTTTGCTGAGAGAAATTACTTCCATCTATTTGAAAAATGCCAATAACCAGGATAATATTTGGTTAGGACTGCACAGCCTCAAGGACTTATATCTTGATTTCTATACCCCAAAAGCTCAAAGGGTATACTTTAAAATGAAATATAGCCAAAATGATCTACCATTTCCAAAATCTAATTATTATCCCCAACTAGTGAAGTAATAAAACTTTCATAAGTGTTTATTTACCAACTACCATAGACTGATGCTAGTTGGGGCTAGCAACTGGATTTAGGCCATAGTTTCTTGTTTCAGTTACCTCATGTTTGAAATTCATACGGTGCACTTTATCCAGTCCATTTTTTATAACTTTTCTGTGTTTTAATCATGTTTATTATGTTTGCTATTTTACCTGTATATGTTAATGTTTAGATTTTGTAACTGCACGTGTCTTTGTTCATTTGATGTGGTCTACATTGTTACTGTTTTTATCTGGGCTCGACCCATGTAAGCCGCCCCAAGTCCCTTCAGGGAGATGGAGGCAGGGTATAAAAATAAAGTTGTTGTTGTTATTATTATTATTACAAAGGAAGAAATCAAAACACAAAAATACCCCTAGCAAAAGGTATTCTTTCAAGATCCTTTGATTTCTCTAGAAGAGAAACATAATGAGAAAGAGAACTAGTAAAGAGAATCTCAGAAATAGAACTGCAAATCCCTATATACCTAAAGCAGTGGGAGGGGCTGGCTCAGTGAGTTTAGAATGTTCGGTTTTTTAAAGGATAACAGTTAGAAGTGTCAGTTGCGCATTGAGTCAGCTTGAAGTCTGTTAAACCTTGAGTCAGCTTGATATAGAAGTCTGTTAGAGTGCAGAAGGCAGTGTAGGAAGTTAGAAAACTGTTGAGGCTTTTGTTTTCTTTGAAAGAAAACTGTTATTAAAGATAGCTGTATAAAGCAATACAGTTTATGAAGAAACTGTTAAATAATAATAATAATAATAATAATAATAATAATAATAATAATAATAAAACTTTATTTATACCCCGCCACCATCTCCCCGCAGGGACTCGGGGCAGCTTACATGGGGCAGAGGCCCAAACAACATAGAACAAAACCTAGGCAACATAATACAAATCACATTATAAAAAGATAAAACAGTAATACAATATATCAATTAAAACAAAAATACAGGATAAAAAATTGCATTTAAAACACATAAATGGTAAAATCGTAATAAAAACGGGATAGATTATTAAAAACCCTCTGGGGCAGATTAATTAATGACTTAAGGATTTTTTTAATCTTAATTAAAGATTATAAGTTTAAGATACAAACTCTCTAAATGTTTTGAAGTTTAATCTGAAAAGAAATGTGCCTGTATAATATAATAATAACAACAATTTTATTTTATATCCCACCATTATCTTCCCGAAGGGACTCGGGGCGGCTTGCAAGCGGAACCAAGCCCAGTAACAAAATTTAAGAAATAAAAACATCATGTAAAACATAATAAACATATAAACAATCTGATTAAACAATTAAAAACAGCAGACTATAAAAACAACCATCAAAATAAATTAAAACAAACATTAAACAACAATCTTTAAATACACAAAGTTATCAGTAAACAAACTTGTTACTTTAAAAGAAATCTGCCTGGATCTTTGTCTGCTGAAAGAATCGAATAGAAACAAAATATCTACACGCCCAGTGATCATCCATTACCAAATACAGTCATCTCAATCTCTGCTATCCATTAGGTGGTGATCCTAACAGGTAATAATCTATACCCCGATAGGTTGTGATCCTAATAGGTCATATGCCCTGGAAACTAGGACTCAGAGCAATGGTTTCAAGATGCAGGAAAGGAGATTCCACTCTCAACATTAGGAAGAAATTCCTGACTGTAAGCGCTATTTAATAGTGGAACTCTCTGCCTTGGAGTGTGGTGGAAGCTCCTTCCTTGGAAACTTTTAAACAGAGGCTGGATGGCCATCTGTCGAGGGTGTTTTAATTGTCCTTTTCCTGCATGGCAGGGGGTTGGACTAGATGGCCTATGTAGTCTCTTCCAACTCTATTATTCTATGATTACGTGGGTGCAAATAGTATTAAAAAACCACACAAAACCTAACCCTCTTATGGTCCCAAGCATGACCAACGAACCAGGCCTACTCAGCCTGTACGAAATCATGATTCGCTCTTCCCTTTCCTATGCAAAGAAGGCCTAGTGACTGCCTCGCATCTAGTTGGGGAATAAAGTTCTGGTTCAACCCGTGATCGATTCCAACCCATCCTACCGTTTTTCCTTCTCTTCTAGGAGCTCTGCCGCTAGGCCACAGTCGCCATTACTCCTCCAAGTTCCCAGCATGCAACAGCGCACGTAATCACAGTCGCTCAAACGATTCCTAGAGGCACCGTGTTTGAACTTCCGGTAGAGCCTGAAAAGGTAGAGGACACATAGAGAAAATATTAGAGTGACACGATACCTAAACTTCTGGTCGTCATTGGATGACTTTATTTGTATCCCTTTGGGCCTAACGCCTCTTTCGATGACTTTCTTTATTTGTATCCCTAATACCTCTTTGAGACAAAAATGGCCACGGAAATGAGATACAAAGTATGCACGTTTGAAATCCAATACAATACCGCCATTGTTTGTGTTATACTTCTATATTTAACGTATATCTATAGTCAAGAATGAGAAGAGATAGAGCGCTTGGTGGCCATTTTAACACGGAAATGTATCATGTGACTTAGGCTAGCCTATCGGGAGGGAAAAGCAAGGTTCACGAGGGCGGGGTTGTGAGTGAATGAGATCTACGAGACAAGTCAGAAAGCGCCAAAGCTTTGAGCAGGTCTCGCGAGACTTAGCGATAACTTGATGTTGCCATGACAGCCTATCACACTCCTTCGGAAATTACTGCAATGAATTCAAGGCTGTGTTTACACCTCAAGTGGACTGACACCTAAATTTGCAATTTATACAATGGCTGAGTTGTTGAGTAGAATGAAACCAAAGGGAAAAGGTAGGCCTTGTGTTTAATGATGTCGAAATAGGAAGAAACAAGTGTTTTAGGTGATGGAAGCCCTTTCTACATAATCCAGATTATCGAAGCAGATAATCCATATCATCTGTTTGGACTGGATTATACGAGTATGTTGCCACACAATACAGATTATTGAAGCAGATAATCCACATCTGCTTTGAACTGGATTATACGAGTCTTAACTGCCACATAATCCAGATTATCGAAGTAAATAGTCCACATCATCTGCTTTGAACTGGATTTTATGAGTCTACACTGTCATATAATCCAGATTATCGAATCCACATCATCTGCTTTGAACTGGGTTATACAAGTCTACACTGCCATATAATCCAGATTATCGAATCAGATAATCCACGTCATCTGCTTTGAACTGTTTTACAAATCTACACTGCCACATAATCCAGATTATCGAAGAAGATAATCCACACCATCTGCCTTGAACTGTATTATACGAGTCTACACTGCTATGTAATCCAGATTAGCGAAGCAGATCATCCACATCATCTGCTTTGAACTGGATTACACAAATCTACCCTTCCATATAATCCAGATTATCAAATCAGATAATCCACATCATCTCCTTTGAACTGGATTTTATTAGTCTACACTGCTTTATAATCCAGTTCAAAGCAGACAATCTGGATTTTATATGGCAGTTCTTACTCATATTATTAAATACAACAGGAATGTTCTCACGTGTAGTCAAATTTGGGACAGCTTTATAATTAATCATAGTGTTTTAACCACGAGGGAAATAACGGTAACTGTGCTATTCAAACTGTGGTCAGGAATTCAAAGGTATTATACAATCTCCCATCATTGCATGACTCTTATCAGTCATGAATGAAACAGTCCTTCGACTGCGTAGTGACATTTCACAGGGGCTTGCTTCATCATTACTGTTTCATCATGGATAGTTTCAAACCCTTGTCTAGTCAGTTCACATGGCACTTTATTTGGGATAAGCACCTGGAAAATCCACTCATAAAAGTAATTGTCTTATCCCAGGCATGGGCAACTGGTTGCAGGAATACAGCTTTGGTCCCTTCTACACTGCCATATAAAATCCAGATTATCTGCTTTGAACTGGATTATATGGCAGCATAGAAGGAGCCTTAATGTTACATTACCACACAATCAGACCTGGAATTGAAATAATTTACATGCAAGCTTTCTGCTAATGAATTGAAGATCAAGATTTGAACCAGGATCCAGTGTTATTCCTGGTGAATTTCCATATCAGGAGTGGAGAATTAGGACAAAAGCATCTCATACTAACATTATTATTTTTTTAAATTTATGGCAAATGAAGACAAATTCAAGAAACCCCCACCAGCTCCTGTTTGGCTGGCAAATGTCTGACAAGGATTCGTGTCCTGAGTGGCACAGAACTCCATCAGACGTTAATGCAGGTTGGTCCTTCATATGGCGGGAAATTGAACAGACTGTCAGTGGAACATTTGAAGTCTCAATCTGTTTAGTGGTCTGGCTCCGAGAGGGGCATGATCCAAAAAGAATGTGGTGTGATACCAGGTAATGAGCCCACAATTAGCTTAATAGTTTGGCTCCAGTGAACAGTCCAATGTAGACTATGGATACTTGGGGATGATGGCCATCTTAATAGGTGAAGCTGTCTTGGGACATGGGTGCCAGATCTTTCTCACAGCCCCAATATTAGCAGTGGGAGCAGAAAATAGAGTCAGGGAGTTCTGACCTATATTCATTGAGTTATTTTGCCCTGTCACCCAGTCCATTGTGAGGGGATTGTGGAGATTAAGGGAAGGGGCTTTGGGTGCGAAAAGACAACGTTCCAAAGATAATTCATAATAATTTAGCTGAGGTCTGAGTGCACACTCTCTGGGTTTGATGGAGCAGTGCCTCCTATTTCATACTTGGATACATTTCATTATACATTTCATCATTTGCGGGTCCAATTTCTCAATATCATAATTAGGACAGCATCTGCAGCCCAGTGGCAGAACTGCATTAATTTGCATGCAGATAATCCCAAATTGGAGCCCTCGGTGGCACAGTGGATTAAACCTTTGTGCTGGCAGGACTGCTGACTTGAAGGTTGGGTTGCTGACCTGAAGGTTACCGGTTCAAATCCAACCCAGGGAGAGTGGGGATGAGCTCACTCTTATCAGCTCCATGCGGAGACATGAGAGAAGCCTCCCACAAGGATGGTAAAAACATCAACACATCTGGGAGCCCCCTGGGCAATGTCCTTGCAGACGGCCAATTCTCTCACACCAGAAACGACTTGCAGTGTCTCAAAAAAGTTCAAAAAGTTCCAAATTCACTCCCTGACCATAGAATTGCACTGAAGGACAGCAGCACATTGAAAGAGCAAACCAGGGGCTGAAAGTGTGGAACATGGCTTTAATTTCTATCTGTCAAAAGCAGAATGTCCAAAGGGGGTGCCTGTATTTTTAATGTGCCTTTGGCTATATATGCACTTTTTCCACAATAGTTGCCCTTTTTGGTATCTCTCTAAAATAAATGATTCTCCCCAGCAGAAATATGTGAGCATTCACTCTTGAACAGTGGAAGGTATAGAAAGTATTAAGAAAGGACTTCCTTTCTTATTGCCAGACCTGGATGGAGAATGCAGAAATATTTCTGAGGGAGGATTGGGGAGGGGAAGAAGTGATCGAACCTGTTCTGATTCAGCCCTGCCCTTTGGACAGCAGATCTTTAGAAAACTTTCCCAGAACTGAACTATATTGATACAAATAACACAAGCTCAATCATGCATCTGTAAAATCTTGAAAAGATTGTCACTTGTTTCAACAACAGTAAAAATGTTTTGTTAAAACATGAACATGGTTTTTGTTGCCAAGTGCTCGCTCCTAATAAATAGAATCAAAGCTGTGCATTATTCCTTGTTAGGGCTTGCATAGAAATGGCTAAGTAACAAAGTCTGTATTTTGTGGGCTCAAAACTACAACGGATGGATTATATGGTCATATAATGCCGACTGAATTACACTCAACTGGATTATATAAGTCAACATTGCCATAGAATCCAGTTCAAGGTGGTTAATTTGCATTTTGAAACTGGATTACATGGCAGTATAGATGGGGCCAAAGTCTATGAGTACACATTTAAATATGTATGGAAATAATAATAATAATAATAATAATAATAATAATAATAATAATAATAAAGGTAGCCCAATGTAAAATGCATTGCAGCTGTCCAAACTTGTGGTTACCAGTAGGTGTACTACCATCTTTATCAAGACCCATCTTTTTTGAGTTTGGGGCTTTTCAATTTATTTAATAATTAGGAATCTTCAGCTGTTGAATTATTAGGTATGAAGGCACCCAGATGAAATTCCACATAGGATAACCTTCAAAGGAAAACGGCATGTTTCTTGCACTGAAATCACAATTTTGAATAACAGGAAAAATTCACAGTCTTCATGAGTCATGTATGTTTCTTCAATTGTTTTTATATTATCAAGAGGACCAACGTAATTCCTACCTTTCTCTAATCAACCTGTACACTTATACATAAATATCATAAAGATGCAGTGAAATTTCCAATGTTCTCTGCGGCAAAGGAAACAACACAAGGCTAGTGTGAAGATTAACCAGGAAGATTCCTCCCAATTTGCTAGGGATCTCTACAAAAGTTGGGGGAGACACAAATAAATATTACCTTTTAACCCAAGAGAACATCACTCTAGGAAACTCTAGGTCTTACAGTGTTGTTTCATGGTCAATTCCTGCCAAAAGTTCACCATAGAATCATATTGTAGGGCCTATAAATACAAAGGGAAGTACTTGTCTAGAGCAACTCTGTGGCAGAAGTTGACCACAAAAAATCATGCTGGAGGACTTGGAGACTCAAACAGATAATATAATAATCAAATTAGCAAATAGTGAAATCCACAAAAATGAAACCTATGTATATGTATGTATGTATGTGCATCTCACACAAGTAGGAAAACATCTTTTTGCACACAGACTCACAAACCTCATCAGGTGCACTTTAAACTAGATCCACTGGGGGAGGGGAACAACAGCCTGGCGAACACTATATTACCCACGACCACAGGGAACCGCCAAAAGGCTAAACGGAGGGCTGCACAAACACAGCAAGGACCAAGTACAGAGAGCACAATAATCCCAAATAAACAGTTCGAGGGGAGGTCACAGGGGCTTACATGTCTTTACACTAATGCTCAGAGCATGGGAAATAAGCAAGACGAACTCCAACTCCTAGCACAGCACCACACATACGATGTCATAGGCATCACTGAAACCTGGTGGGATGACTCCCATCACTGGAATTTAACCATTGAGGGCTATAACCTCTTTCACAGAAATAGAACAAAGGGGAGAGGAGGGGGGGTAGCTTTATATGTCAAAAACAGTTACGTTGCAGAAGAAATGCAAGACTGTAATCCGGGAAACCAGCTTGAAAGCATCTGGATAAGAATCAAGGGAACCGGGACTCAAAAAGATCTTGTCGTGGGTGTCTACTACAGACCTCCGAGTCAGGATGAAGGACTTGATGAAGCCTTCTGTCAACAGCTGACCAAACAGGCACAAAGAAGAGATATAGTAGTCATGGGCGATTTCAATTATCCCGATATCTGCTGGAAAACAAACTCAGCCAAGAGTACAAAGTCCAACAAATTCCTCACTTGCCTTGCAGATAATTTTATGGTCCAGAAGGTAGAAGAGGCAACAAGGGGATCAGCAACTCTTGATCTAATCTTAACAAATGTGGAAGACCTGATCAATACAGTTGAAGTGGTTGGATCCTTAGGGGCAAGTGACCATGTGCTCCTGCAGTTTGCAATACAAAGGAATGCTGAAACTAAGACAAGTCAAACACGCTTTCTGGACTTTAAGAGAGCTGACTTCCAAAAAATGAAGGAATTACTGAGCGGCATTCCATGGACGCCGATATTAAAAAACAAGGGAGTTAAGGATGGATGGGAGTTTTTCAAAAGTGAAATACTCAAGGCGCAAATGCAAACAGTGCCAACAAAGAAGAAAAATAAGACAAGTGCAAAGAAGCCAGAATGGATGTCCAAAGAACTTCTAACTGAGCTAAAGCTCAAAAGTGACATGCACAAGAAGTGGAAAAGGGGAGAAATCACCAAAGAAGAATTCAAACGTATAGCCAACACCTGTAGGGAAAAGGTTTGCAAGGCTAAAGCGCAAAATGAGCTCAGGCTTGCCAGGGACATAAAAAACAACAAAAAAGGCTTTTTTGCTTACGTTGGTAGAAAAAGGAAGAAAAAGGAGGCGATAGGGCCATTGCAAGGAGAAGATGGGGTGATGGCGACAGGGGACAGGGAAAAGGCAGGACTACTTAATGCTTTCTTTGCCTCGGTCTTCTCACAAAAAGAAAGCCATCTTCAACCTCAGCAATATGGAATGGACGAAGGATTGGGGGAAATCCAACCCCAAATAGGGAAACAAGTTGTCCAGGAACACCTGGCCACTCTAAACGAATTCAAGTCCCCAGGGCCAGACCAGCTACATCCAAGAGTACTGAAGGAACTAGCGGAAGTTATTTCAGAACCACTGGCAATTATCTTCGAGAGTTCTTGGAGAACGGGAGAAGTCCCAGCAGATTGGAGGAGGGCGAATGTGGTCCCTATCTTCAAGAAGGGAAAAAAGAACGACCCAAACAATTACCGTCCGGTCAGCCTCACATCATGTGATGACTCATGGGCCATGTAGTCCCGTTCCTAGTACTGTTGTGACAGATGAAGAGGAAAACTTGGGTTTCCCACTGTTTCTGCCGGATTTGGAGCCCTTGCAGCTGCAAGATGTTTGCCCACAAGAAATCAGCCAAACAAGCCTTGAGCAGAAATCTCCCCCATTTTCTCGCCGGCTTTATTATAATCAAGATAGAAGCGCTTGGGAGGCGACTCGCCGGAGCGCCAGGATAGCTGCCAGACAATTAGATGATTAAGTCTGTTTCCCTTGGGAAAGTTTAAGGAGTCCTGCATCTGGACACAGTATAGGTTTCGTTTCTTGTTCCCCAGAGAAAGTGTTCTTTGGCAGGAAAACAAGATCCTATATAGGTGTTTGGCCGCAAAGGAATCCTTGCGGAGTCAATTCGTCGGCTGGAGGAGTGAGATCGTGTGTAGACTTCGTACTCCAGTTCCCAGATCCCGGATCAAGTTTCCAGCCCAGCCTTGTACCATGGACTTCTATGGACTCAGTTCTTGATTCATGTTTGCCTTGCTTCAAGTTTGTTCTTGCCAAGTCTCAATTCTTGCCTTGCCTTGCGTTTTAAACCACGGACCTTGCTTCTCAGATTCAAGCCTTGTTTCCCAGTTTCCTTCGGATTTACCTTAAGCCTCAAAGACTAAGGACAGTTCCTCACACTATTGCTTGCCAAATAGTGTGTGTTTCGGTGAAGTGGATTATAACTTTGGACTTTAATATCACATATTGGACATTGTTTTTCTGGACTATATTTGACCTCTCCTGAAAGGTCTACTCCTGAACTATATTCTATACTTGTTTTTACTGACTTTATATATTCCTTTAATAAAGATATTAGATAGATTCTGGCCTCTGCGCATGGTTATTGGTGCTCTGTAGCCTGGGTCCTGACACATCAATACCAGGCAAAATTCTGGAAAAGATCATTAAGGAAGTGGTCTGCGAACACTTAGAAACAAATGCGGTCATTGCTAATAGTCAACACGGATTTACCAAAAACAAGTCATGCCAGACTAATCTGATCTCTTTTTTCGATAGAGTTACAAGTTGGGTCGATACAGGGAATGCCGTGTATGTAGCGTACCTGGATTTCAGTAAGGCCTTCGACAAAGTCCCCCACGACCTTCTGGCAAACAAACTAGTAAAATGTGGGCTAGACAAAACTACGGTTAGGTGGATCTGTAATTGGCTAAGCGAACGAACCCAAAGGGTGCTCACCAATGCGTCGTCTTCATCATGGAAAGAAGTGACAAGTGGAGTGCCGCAGGGCTCCGTCCTGGGCCCGGTTCTGTTCAACATCTTTATTAACGACTTAGACGAAGGGTTAGAAGGCACGATCATCAAGTTTGCAGACGACACAAAACTGGGAGGGATAGCTAACACTCCAGAAGACAGGAGCAGAATTCAAAACGATCTTGACAGACTAGAGAGATGGGCCGAAACTAACAAAATGAAGTTCAACAGGGACAAATGCAAGATACTTCACTTCGGCAGAAAAAATGGAAATCAAAGATACAGAATGGGGGACGCCTGGCTTGACAGCAGTGTGTGCGAAAAAGACCTTGGAGTCCTTGTGGACAACAAGTTAAACATGAGCCAACAATGTGATGCGGCTGCTAAAAAAGCCAATGGGATTCTGGCCTGCATCAATAGGGGAATAGCGTCTAGATCCAGGGAAGTTATGCTCCCCCTCTATTCTGCCTTGGTCAGACCACACCTGGAATACTGCGTCCAATTCTGGGCACCACAGTTGAAGGGAGATGTTGACAAGCTGGAAAGCGTCCAGAGGAGGGCAACTAAAATGATCAAAGGTCTGGAGAACAAGCCCTATGAGGAGCGGCTTAAAGAGCTGGGCATGTTTAGCCTGCAGAAGAGAAGGCTGAGAGGAGACATGATAGCCATGTACAAATACGTGAAGGGAAGTCAAAGGGAGGAGGGAGCAAGCTTGTTTTCTGCTGCCCTGCAGACTAGGACACGGAACAATGGCTTCAAACTACAGGAAAGGAGATTCCACTTGAACATCAGGAAGAACTTCCTCACTGTGAGAGCTGTTTGACAATGGAACTCTCTCCCCCGGGCCGTGGTGGAGGCTCCTTCTTTGGAGGCTTTTAAGCAGAGGCTGGATGGCCATCTGTCGGGGGTGCTTTGAATGCGATTTCCTGCTTCTTAGCAGGGGGTTGGACTGGATGGCCCATGTGGTCTCTTCCAACTCTACTATTCTATGATTCTATGATTCTATGTATGTATATATATGTGTGTGTGTGTGTGTGTGTATATATATATATATGTGTGTGTGTGTGTGTGTGTGTGTGTATGTATGTATGTGTGTGTGTGTGTGTGTGGAGGACCCAATGGATTGAATTCAGCAGATTCTAGTGAATTGGGAGTTGAAACCACTTTTATTCCTTCTGGGTACACTTCAGCATAGGAAATAAGCACAAGGAGTTACTTGAAGGTGGGGAGCTGTCAGCTTACCAAACAGGCTTTTTGTAGTTAAGATGAAAGGTAGACAGTATCTTTAAACCATCTACTAAGCCTTTTCTTGGCATATCTCCATGTGCTTCTGTTCACTTTCATCACTGCCCCTCCCTTTCTTGTTCTATCAGGCTTACAAAGTCAAAGAAAGTGAGCTCTGAATTATGGTCATCTCTTATATGGGAAGACTGTCTATTCTTTTTTGCAAGTGAAATCATTTTCTCTAGCTGAGCAAAAACTGAGGGGGGGGCATGTTGGCTAAAATTTTACTGTCATATTCTAATAAATGAGCCCATAGAGTCCGTATTTTTTTCTGTGGAGTGAGCTGACTAGCAAGATAATTTAAAGAAAGACTTACCTGGTCCAGCATTCTGTCCTACAGTGGTCAGATAGATAGGCATGGAATTCTGCAAGCAAGAGATGGGCTGGATCTAGGCTGCCAAATAATGCTGTTTGATCTGCACTTACCTGCATTATATGGGTCTACACTGACTATATAATGCAGTTCAGACTTCACTATGTAGCAGGGTAGATCCAGCCATAATAGCAGGATCATACACTTAGCAGTGTAAAAGGAGCTGCGGTGATGCAGTGGGTTAAACCCTTGTGCTGGCTGAACTGCTGACATTAAAGCTGGGTTGCTGACCTGAAGGTTGCTGGTTCGAATCCGTGAGATGGAGTGAGCTCCCGTCTGTCAGATCTAGCTTGCAGGGACATGAGAGAAGCCTTTCAGTAACACATCTGGGCGTCCCCTGGGCAACATCTCTAGACAGCCAATTCTCTCACACCAGAAGCAACTTGCAGTATGTTCTCAAGTCATTTCTGACATGATAAAAAAAGCACTGAAAACAGTAGCCAACCATAACAGAGGAATCTACCTATCAAAGATTTGTCCAAAATCAACAGGGGAATTTTGGATTTGCTGATCCTTATATGCACCTTCCCCCTCCATCCTTTTTCCCTGTTTCTTTTTTCCCTGCTTTAACCTCCCCTTTTCTGTCTTCTCCTTCTTACTGCCTTAAGATCTATGTTTGCCATTTTATCTCCTCCTCTAGACCTTGTACATCATTTCCCCCCTTACCTAATTTTTGGTCCCCATTTCTAGCTGTAACACACATAGTGTGTGTAACTGCATTGCCTGTCTTTCATATCTTCACTTCTTTTGCCTTGTAATCCCTCTGGTGCCCTTACTATTATTGATTTTAAACTGAAATTTCCTAAGGGGTATGTCTGTCTGTTCATCTCCCAAGTTCTTCAGAGCACAGACTGCATCAGTAGTGTGTGTATGTGTGCGTATATTATTAATGCCATAATTATCACCAATATCTTTGCTCCCATCCTTTTATAAGATGTAAGCCTGGCGTCAAGGTGCCTAATTTATGAGTTGTTTTGTAATGGTTGGAATGCAAAGCAGCCCTATGCTCACAAGGAAAATATGTTCTTATGCGCACAAGGTTTGGGAATGTTTCCTTCCATCAACACCCATTTATTTTAATAAAACTGACCTATTGAGTCTTATCCTCTGATCGTCAGGTGCAGTTTTGCCTGATGAGAAGGAGGCAGAAGAAAAAACATTGATATTGTGCTTAATTTAAAGAAGTATTACATTCTGAATATAACTCCTTGGAGCTTGCCGGGGTTTAGAGGTTTCATATTTTCCTCTCTCTGATTAAAACAATGTTTGTAGAGTTAGGATGCCATCATCATTTCACTAATGCATTATGATTATAGAAATCTTCTGAAAAAGAGAAAGAAAAAGAAGCAAAGGGTACTTTCTTGTTCTTTTGTGTCTTGGGATTAAAAGGAACCTCACCTGTGGTGTTGGGAACTGCTGGAAGATAATGCAGGACAACAGAAACATTTTTATATGAAAGGAAGAAAGAAAGGAAAATAATGTGGGTAAGACAATGCTATCATTAAATAAATTTGTAATTTTTTACTGGCCAAACCCAAAGGGTACTTTCCAAGGGCTGCTTTCAAATCCAAAGAGAAGTGACTAGTGTGTGCCAAAAGGTTCAGACTCAGGCTCAGTACTATTCAACATTTTTATCAGTGACTTGGACTTTATTCACACTAGTTAAAATAATAAGTTATACCCACCTCTATTTTGATGCTATTGAAATGCATTTATTTTAGGCCTTTAAATGCAATTTTAAAAATTCACTTCTTACTCTAATGTTTGCAGGGTGAAAGGGTCTTTTTAGTTTCATTTGTCCTATCTGGATCAGAGTTGCATCTATGGGGATTGGTAGAAGATTTGTGGGAGGCATCATTCACCCATCAATTGTCACCATCATGAATAACTTTATCCATTATGGATGTATCTAGTTTTCTCTTAAAGACATCCAAGTTGCCAACCCTGAGTACAATGTCCATCCAGATCTGTGATTTCCATCAACTATGGGTCATTATGACTCATATTAATAAGTGGCAGTGATGTGAACATGGACATAATGAAACATGCACATCAACATCACTTCCAGTTAATAATATAGATTCTGGTTTTTTTTTTGTATCCATGCAGAGTCCTGAAACCAAGTCCCCACAGATATGATGGACTCACTATACATTTTCACACTTTCAACCGCTAATTCTTATACTGCTTGCAGATTATAATTATAGTTCAAGACATCTGGAAGCATATAAATTAGGAAAATGCCACTGTGCCAAACTGGCATGAATTTAATTCATCCTGGCGCTCTTTCCATGCAGAGAGCCAAAAAGAATTATTAGTACATCTATGCCACACCTGGGGATCTTTAAGAAACTTGTTAAAACATATATTTAAAGACATTTCTGAAATAACTTGGTTGTAAATGTGTTTTTAAGATGCTGTTAAAACTGGTAAATGTCAATATGAAACTTAAGAGGACATACACGCACATTCTGAAATGCATTTCAAAACTAGTTATAATGGGATTTTTGTATTTGACATTTATACTAGTATTTCCTCTGTCTTTAGTGTTTGGGCTACAGGAGGACTATGCAAATAAACAAGGATTTGAGATTCTTTTCTGGCTCTGCATCCCTGAATGCTATTCTCAGAATGTCATTTTGTGTTTGAGAAAACATTCTAAAAATTATTAAGGCATGAAGTAAAATTTACCCAGAGTTCCAGCCTCTTCTGATGGTTTAATTTTAGTTTAGATACAAAAATAGGATGTGTGTTCAGACACAGGAGCAGAAAACCAATGTATAGCAGAGGAAAATGGCATAAAATATCATGTGATTAGAAATTTATGGGAAAACTATATGGAAATCATGACAGAACAAACAACAGAGGCTGTTAGAATCTGGGCAAATACTGACATGTAACTGTTTTGAGGAGTTTGAATTCCTCTCCTCTTTCATTCACTAATCTGCAAAAACTACTGGAATGCATAGTCAGCATCCAATTCAATTTTTGATCCAACAATAATCTTTAGCCTCATTTATTTTCCATTTGTAGTACAGGCAGTTTCCAGGTTACAAGCCTCCGACTTACAGACTACTTAGTTAAGAATGAGGATGAGAGAACAGAAAGTGAGAGAAATCTGCCCCTTGGAAGAGAAGTTCACTCTTGCAATGGTTATGTTGGGGAAAAGATGTCTCCACGGAAGCTGCATTACCAGTCCTTGTTTCCACAACAAGACTGTTTCCACAACATGTTTCAAAATCCAGTTATCACAACGACAGAAAGTGAGGTGAAGTTTTCTGAACAGGGGCACAGGCAGCAGAACAAACAACACATGGGCGTTAACCCATCCCTATGTTATCCAAGGCATGTATGCATATGCACTTATTTATATATTTGTCTGGAGTTACACTTACAAAATGTTCTTATTCCAACTTACAAACAAATTCAACTTGGGAACAAACCTATAGAACCTACCTTGTTCATAACTTGGGGGCTGCCTGTATATTCTCTGCCCCTGCTCTGCCAAACTCCTAGTATGTTGAACACCTTCCACTTTGCAAAGCCTGATCTGTAGCCATCTTTATCTCAGAATTAACTCACAGTGTTGGTTCAAGCAATCATTCCGTTGTCTTCACTTTTTTGCTGGCCCAAAGAGAACATTTTCTATCATATCCTTTCCTGGGTTCCTCAGGCAAACTTTCACATGATACAATGGAGGATAACAAATCTTATACTACTTCTGTGGGCCCATCCAGACAGGCCCAAAACATGGGACCTGTCTGGGTTTTTACCGAGGAGGAACATAATACTGGCCAGATAATTTTTATATATTTTTTTTTACTTTTAAGGGTTATTTTGAGAGGCTTCAGGGTGGGTGCATTATCGGGATGGCACATAGCCACACTCCCCAGGAAAGCCCAGGTTTTGAGTGGCTTGTGGGGACTTAACCCCACTCTGAAGCAGGTTTTTTATGCCCACTTTGGCACGTGTTTAAGTCATGTTTGGAAGCACCTGTAACTATTATTTGCAATAACTGTATGGGTGGGCAGTTCAATACAATTGCAAAATATTTCAGAAGTAGACTATATTATTTTCTTAAATTATGTTTTCCTTACACTTCTGTAATTTGCAATAAAATTATCAAAATTGCCTAGTGGAGTTGAGTAATTAGAACTGCAAACCTTTAGAATGTATATTATACAGTAAGCCCTTGCTATCTGCTGAGGACCTTTCTAAATAGCAAAATTTGTGGAAGCTCAAGCCCTATCATATATAAGAGCATAGAAAATGGTGCCTCATTATATAACATGGCAAAATCAAATATATTTTCAAGTTATGGATGGTTGAATCCATGGATACACAATCTGTGCATGCAGAGGGTTGATTGTGAATGTTTTCCTGATGTCTTAGAGGTCACTGTTAGTAAAGACAGGCTAGTATTAGTAACCCATTTATATGCTGGAATTTGAGATATTCGTACCAATGTCTTGTTTGAGCAAACCATCCACTTTAGTTCTTATTTGAATTATTTAAATGGAGCTCTGATTGGCCTTCCTTCCATTTATCCCTCAGTGTTATCTTTACCACAGTACCATGTGCTGCCTAACTAGCTACCTTGATCCAGGGTCATGGGTTCATTGCTCACGTTCGTACACTTCCATTGGTCAGCATTGCAATGTGTGCTAGCCTATGCATTGCATTTTTATTCCATGACTGATTCACTCAGCTTACAAACTGGAGTTAGCTATAACCACAGTCATTCTGGTACCAGGGTTTTAGTGGATGTAAATGTGATCTAGGTAGGCAGGCGGTGATACACCAAAAGGAGATCAGCATTAAATAATGTTTACAGCGGTAATGGACTCAAGGCTCCCATTAAATTAATACTCGGGATATGTATAAGCATGAATGGCATTCCTAAATGGCAGAACGTCAGATAATTTGGAATGACATGATTCAAGAGAGAGTCAGTGCCGCGTAGTGGTTTGAGTGTTGGACTACTCTGGAGGC
This sequence comes from Anolis carolinensis, assembly GCF_035594765.1. NCBI lineage: Eukaryota > Metazoa > Chordata > Lepidosauria > Squamata > Anolidae > Anolis > Anolis carolinensis. The sequence continues at coordinate 19,512,244 of NC_085843.1, forward strand.
CAGGGCTTGAATCCCCATTCAGCCTTGGAAACCCATTGCATAATGTTGGGCAAGTTAAGAAGGTGACGGCTTTGAACAAATCTGGGCAGGAAAATCTCATGATAGCATTGCCTTAGTGTCACCATATATCAGGAATGACTTGAAGGCACACAACCCACATACATGTTGCAAGACTGTCTCCTAAAATCACATTCTACTGTATATTTGGCCTTGTTTTTATGGTCTACTTGCTATATTGATGCCTATATGAAAAAGGGATCTTCTGATTTCCCCATTGAAATTAGGTGGATTCCTAGTGTTCGAGCTTTATGTAGCAGATGAATTATTTAAGCAGTGGGTATAAACATGGCCAGTCCCTGTGCACCAGAGCTGCCACCCATCCCTGAAACTCCTTTGGCCAAGCCCTGGCTCCCTTTTCCTTTAACTGTGGAAGATTACTCTTCAGAGTCATCAGCAGACCAACCAATCCCAGTAGATAACCAAGTTTAAACACCCAGCTTTAGAGACATTGGCCACCATCCTTGTTTTTTCCAGAAACCTGAACTGTGTGTGTGTGTGTGTGTGTGTGTGGTGGTGGTGGGGGGGGGGGGCACAGAGCTCTTGAAATGTCCTTGAGACTCAGCAGAACCAGGGCCAGTCTTTGTTTCCAGAAGCCCCAGAGTGCCTTAATGTTTTTGTGGCAAGAATCAAGGAACCAAAGTGCTGTATTTAGAATCCTCAGCATGTTCAAAAATACAAGAACTGTTCATAAACCCATCTCTGAATCCTGTCCACAATCACAATTTTAACTTTACTGACAACTCTCACTATGTTGAAATCCTCACAGCATCAGAAAACACAACTCATTCAATTCAAGGTTGCCGTTTTTAAAAATCTGGTTTATGACAGGTAAAGCAACAGACATCTGTACATGAGTCTCCCCATCTGTACATATAATATATGTACATCAACATTACTTTAGTATTAGTAGTAGTGCAGTACCACCATTGTTCATTGTTGGTTTTGACTGTCTTTTTAAAGCTGTAATGGAGTTACATAACTGGGATATACAGAAATGGGCTTCCATACTACACACAAGAACCCCAAATGATAGATCAGTTAGTCTGAAACTGCATCCCAGTTGAGCATCTATTGTCTGGAGTTTCAAAATCAGAAGTTTCCAAAATGCAATTGTCCAGCTGAGTGACTATGATGGTGACACTTTAAGGTTGTGATGGTTCAATGTACATAAAGTTTGTTTCATCCAAAAAAATTAATAGTACTGTATACAGTTATCTGGAGATCTATATAAATAATGTCGGGATTAGACTTTGGTCCCATCTCTAGGATACCTCATTATGTACATATATGCACATGCAGATATTTCATAACCACAAACTCAAAACACTTCTGATCCCAAGCATTTTGGGAAAAGGATATTCAATCTATAGTTTCTCTACCAATGACTTCAATTATAAGAAATTGATATTCATATAATCATGAGAGTTAGAAGAGGCCACAATGGTCAGCGAGGCCTAACCAGTTGGTAGCATAAACAGGTAGCACAATTCTGAATTCATAATCTTCTCACGCTACTCACATGTTTGCATTTCCATGGCTATTCATACCTGTAACCACTTATAAAGGTTTGTTACTAGGCAATTCACTCCATGCATTTGAAGAAGTAGAAATGTGAATGAAATCTCATACTCCCAACTTCATTCTCTCAGTCTTTATGGTGCTACAAGATCCCATTTGAAACCGATATTCCAGATGAATGCTGTTATCTCTTTGTTAACCCATTGTGACAATTTGTAAATAAACTAGAGCTTTCATGTATAACTCTTCCAATGGGCTTATCCAGATTATTTTTAAATTGTCTTTTAAAAAGTATTTATTGGTGGATTTTAACATGTATTAATTGTAGATGCTCTTTTAACTGATGTTGTTTGTTGCTGTTCCCCATCTTGATCCACAAAGAAAAGCAGATGAAGAGGAGGAGGAGGTAACTGGTTGCTGTGGTCTGCTTGTGTCATGCCAGTTCTTCCTCATCATGGAGAGCGTGATCCCCAGTCTGTTGTATGAAAGGAAACCATAGGTACCATTTATTGACACTTCTGACAATTAATGGTCTCCTTCTGATGAAATGTAACTGGAATTTTCTCCATTTACTGAACAAGAAGGGACATTCTGCTTGTATGGTAACTTTCTGAAACAGTAACCATGAGACTAAATACAATAGAGTCACTTATCCAACATAAATGGGCCGGCAGAATGTTAAATAAGCGAATATGTTGGATAATAAGGAGGCATTAAGGAAAAGCCTATTAAACATCAAATTAGGTTATGATTTTACAAATTAAACACCAAAACATCATGTTATACAACAAATTTGACAGAAAAAGTAGTTCAATACGCAGTAATGCTATGTAGTAATTACTGTACTTATGAATTTAGCCCCAAAATATCATGATGTATCGAAAACATTGACTACAAAAATGTGTTGGATAATCCAGAACATTGGATAAGTGAGTGTTGGATAAGTGAGACTCTACTGTAGAATGAAAATGTCTAATCCACATATATCATTTGAGTAGCATTCATCCTTTGCTTAAAATAGGACCAGAAGTATTTTATTGTTGCATGCATCTTCCTACATATACTTATCTAAATCCTGAGATAGGCTTGTGTGCTGAGATGCAGCAGCAGAAACTAGTCTTTTAAGTTGTCGCATCCTAATCCTATTACAAAACCCCCTACAAAACAGGTCCTCCTAGTGTCTACTTATTCCAGCATCAGACAAAGACATTTTATTGCCTTTGGTCTTTTCATCATCTGGGCATTTCTGCTCACATCTTATGCTCCGAGAATATTTTTGTCCCTTGATCTATTTCTTAGATCTCATGATGCCTGTTGTCATTTCATTTGCTTTTAAGAAATAGCTGGACTGAGCTGTTTTTGACTTGGTTTCTATGGGATGCATCATCACTGTATAATTAATGCTGTTTGACACCCATTTTAACTGCCATGGGAGTTGTAGTTTTACAAAGTCTTTCACTACTCCATCAAAGAATGCCGATGGCTCACCCAACTGTAACTCCCAAAATCCCATATTATTGAGCCACGGCAGTTAAAGTAATGTCAAATTGCATTAGTTCTACTATGTAGATCAGGCATGGTCAACTTGGGCCCTCGAGATGTTTTGGACTTCAATTCCCATAATTCCCAACAGCCGATATTGTGGGAGTTGAAGTCCAAAACACCTGGAAGGCCCAAGTTTGTCCATGCCTGACGTAAATGCATCCATAATCTCAAATCAGATCTCAGAAATGTTACTTTTTTCAATCATGTCTCCTGGAATCCTTTAGCCAGCATTATCTGAATTCTGAGCAACTGTAGTTCAAAAAAGTAACTTCCCCAAGCTCTGCCTCCCAAAGATGAAAACAGACAAGCTTACGATGCTCCTATTCTTGTCTAGGGATTACTGCTTGAGCCGACCCCTGCTTAACTCCTGCACAAGACTGTGCTCCCATCTGTTGTGTTTCTTAGCCAGCAATAGCTTGACCTGCTCTAGGTTAAAAGCTAAATTGTGTTCATTTGGACATTTATAGCCTGCCTTTTAAAAATAAATCAAACCCAAAGGATTCCGTGTTTGCATGTAAATATGTGTGTTTGCAGTTCTGGAAAGGACAAAAAAACTGCCACTAACTAACAAACAAAACCAGAAGAGTATTGAAAGAAAAATTAGATGTGTTTTAGAGTGAATGTGTGAAAAATAAATAATGCATTTTGATAAATTTTGGCTCAGTTTTAGACCTGGCCTGGTCTGCATTTCTTGGTGAATCTATCATGGAAGATACTAATGTGTAGTAAAGGTTAGATAAAGATTTCCTCCTGACATTAAGTCTAGTCATGTCCAACTCTGGGGGTTGATGCTCATCTCCATTTCTAAGCCAAAGAGCTGACATTGTCTGTAAACACCTCCAGGTCATGTGGCCGGCATGACTGTATGAAGTGTTACCTTCCTGCCAGAGCTGTACCTATTGATCTACTCACATTTGCATGTATTTGAACTACTAGGTTGGCAGAAACTGGCGCTTACATTGGGAGCTCACCCTGTTCCCTGGATTCGAATCCCCGTTCTTTTGGTCAGCAAGTTCAGCAGCTCAGCAGTTTACCTATTGCACCACCAGGGGATCCAATATTAATATATAATTAAATATTAATAAATAGATAATATTATTAACATTCATATTTAGATAAGAAGTGCACACTTAATGAGATGTCTATTGCTGGGAGAAAGAGATTGGGGGCCAATGGTTCTACAGGAAATGGAGTCACAAGAAATTTAGGCCAGCATTTGAGGTTTTGAGAGTTATGACGATGTTCCAGAAAAAGATGACATGAGTATATTTGAATAAATGTAGGTTTTTGTACATAAATAAATGTAGATTGTTGTACATGAAACAAAAGAGAGTTCCCCTGAAAATAAATCCTAATGGGCTAGGATAGCTATGAATGTGGCCCAACACAAAATCGCAAACTTACTTAAAACATTATGAGATTTTTTGGGTGATTTTTGGGGGTAACTCAATTGCACAGTTCTTAAGTGCAAACTTTGTAGAAGACAATGGAATGGAATAGAGTATGTTATGCCCATGAATATTGGCATTTTATACATAATTATCTGTGATGGTGGATATCATGAAAATGATTTGGAGACCTTTCTTTTCTTTGCTCATCAGCTATCATTAGTGTTAATGTGTTTTGGTGTGTCCAAGGCAATTCTTCTTCTGGTGTAACCCAAGGAATCCCAAATCAGACACCCCTGATCTGCACAAAGTAAATGGTCCTTACATCCCTGAGCTCCATTACCATCACACAGAATTAAAAACGACAATTAGAGATGTCCTGTTCCCTTGATGATAAACTGTAGATTTTGTTTACCAGACGTACGTGTTGTTCCACTAATTCCTTGAGTCACGAAACATGCCGAGATTAAGGTGTCCTTTGTTTTGCTTAACATACAGATGAATGGCAAATGATTACGCAAGTAACAATGTGCACCGATGTCGAGAAGTAAATGTGGTTTTCACTGCTATTTGTTCATGGGTAACCCTAGGAAATTCATGGGGTCACCATAAGTCGTCAGGTGACTTGAAGTCACACAAAAAAGGGTGGCCAGCCCCATCACATTCAAGCGATCGTTGACAAAACAATGACAGAAGTTATTTGTGGCTTGCAGATGCCGCTGGACTACAATTCCCATTAGCCGCACCCAACTGAACCACTGGTGTAGAATTGCTGGGCATTTCAGCCTGATATCTGAAGATCCACCCATTCCCCACTAAGCCAGGCTCAAGTCATTGCTTGCTGAGTAAACATCTTGCATGCCTGAATGTGCCTTCAAAGAGAAGGCATCTTCAACAAGGCTTTTTCAATATGTTGAGTCACTTGTTCGCCTTCCAGGGAGCAAACCATATCGGAATGAAGTGACGCACAACCTCTTCTTCATTTCAAGCATTCTGTGACCATGACCCACATTTGCCTTTGGATTTTGTTTTAAGTTAGGACCTCTTTCTCCTATCAAAGTGCATTATAACGCAGTGTTGATGGGGCCTAGGATTTGCCAAGGCTTGTTGAAATTCAACTCTCCGGATCGAGTACCTAAGGCCAAATCAAGATATTTACCACCTCATGATATAGATCCTCTTTGCCTTGCTAGTTTGGCAGAAGAAGAAAGTGCAAGCTTGGTATTGCCGAAACTGATAGTTTTAATCAAACTTTGCTCAGCTAGATTCATTCTCTCAGGGTGCAACTATAGTATAGGATTAATGCAGTTTGACACCATATTTTAACTGACATGCCTCAATGCAATGGGAGCATGGGAGTTGTAACTTTATAAGACCTTTAGCCTTCTCTGCCAAAGAGTGCTAGTGCTTCACCAAACTGCAACTCTCAAAATTGCATAGCATTGAGTCACAGCTATTAAAGTGATATCAAACTGCATTAATTCTACAGTGTAGATGTGCCCATAGTCTGAAAACTACTTCACAGGGATGTTTTGAAGGGGAAATGGGGAACTAGAAAACCATGTATTCCATCTTGACTTCACCAGAGGAAAGATGGGTTGACTCTGATTGATGGTGATCTTACTGCTGGGTTTTCTTGGTAAAATGTATTCACATTTGTCTTTTGCCTTCATCTGAGGCTGAGAGACTTGCCCAAGGTCACCCAGTGGTTTTCAAATGGCTGAGCAAGGATTTAAACTCCTTTCTTTTGGAATCTTAGTCCATCACTCAAACCACTATACTACACCAATTTCAAATTGAAAGGCAGGGTGTACACATAACTAGCAATTCAGTTATATCTAGCTTCATGATATATCTTCCCAAACCATACACTCAGGACAACCTTCTGAAGTAGCTTGGTTAGAGGGTGCCTTTGAGTTATTTCGGACTTATGGTGCCCTCAAAGAGGACCTATCATTCCTTGGCAAGATTTATTGCCATTGCTTTCCTTTGATATTGGGGGGGGGGATTCAAACGTGAACTTCTAAAATCATGGTCTAGCATTCAAAACCATGACACCATGCTGAGAGAGAAAAATTAATTTGTGCAGGGTTTCCTGGTGAGAGCCATGGACAGATAAACCTCTTAAGTCCCAGGCTCCTTCTACACTGCCAAATAAAATCCAGATTATCTGCTTTGAACTGGATTATATGGCAATGTAGACTCATATAATCCAGTTCAAAGCAGATAATGTGGATAATCTGCTTGGATAACCTGGATTATATGGCAGTGTAGAACGGGCCCCAGTACCAGGCTCCAACCACTATGCTATATTGCCTTACTTAACCATACTTGTAGGGACCTGAACCTCCAAAATTTTAGTCCAAGGCCTTTTTTAATTGAACAGATTGGGATCTGAACATCCTAGATCCAAGGCTCTAACCATTGTGCCATTTTGCCTTACTTAACCAGGCAGATAGGGACCTGAACTCAAGGCTCTAGTCTAAGCATGGGCAAACTTTGGTTGTCCAGGTGTTTTGGACTTAGAGTCATAGAATCATACAGTTGGAAGAGACCTTGTGGGCCATCCAGTCCAACTCGCTGCCAAGAAGCATGAAAATTGCATTCCAAACACCTCCGATAGCTGGTCATCCAGCCTCTGTTTAAAAACATTCAAAGAAGAAGCCTCCACCACTGCTGAACAGATCTCACAGGAAATTTTTCCTAATGTTCAGGTGGAATCTCCTTTCCTGTAGTTTGAAGCTATTGTTCCACATCCTAGTCTCCAAAGCAGCAGAAAACAAACTTTCTCCCTCCTCCTTATGACTTCCCCTCACATACTTATACATGATGCAAAAGCTGGGTTGTAGTTAAACATTAAGATTGCAACTAGACTGATTGATAACTGGCAAATAGAGGGAGACAACATGAACGCAATGACAAACTTTGTATTTCTAGGTGTGAAGATTACTGCAGCGCAGACTACAGCCAGGAAATCAGAAGACGTTTACTTCTTTGGAGGAGAGCAATGACCAATATTGATAAAATAGTGAAGAGTAGGGACATCACACTGGCAATGAAGGTCCGCAAATGATATTCTCAAAGCAATGATATTCTCCATAGTGACCTATGGATGTGAGAGCTGAACCATAAGGAAGGCTGAGCGAAGGAAGATAGACATTTTTGAACTGTGATGTTTAACTGCAGCCCGCTTTTGCACTTTCTTCTTTCACCTTGGTGATAAGGCTCCTCAGCTCTTCCTCACTTTCAGCCATCAAAGTGGTATCATCTGCATATCTGAGGTTGTTAATGTTTCTTCCAGCAATTTTAACTCCAGCCTTGGATTCGTCAAGCCCCGCATGTCGCATGATGTGTTCTGGAAGTTGAAGACCAAAACATCTGGGAACCCCAGGTTGAGAACCACTGCATTACATGAATGCTTATGAATATCACTTGTTCAAAGAGTTGACTTCTAACAAGGACATGCTTTTCTTGACTAGTGGTTTCAAGAGGCTGCCCTGAGGGTGGACTCAGGGCAGCCTCAAAATCAGCAATCATTAAATGCTAGAAATGTAATATATGAAACAATTACAATTAAAATCACATGAAACATTAATTAAAAACACCCATATATAAATCCATTTAAAAGCGTAATTCAAGTCACAATCCAGGTCTGTCCATTATCAGTCATAAAATCATTTTTACCATTTATGCTGCATCTGCTGTTCAAATGCCTGGTCCCACAACCAATTTTTAAGTTTTTTACGAAAGGACATGAAGGATGATTTCATTGGGGAGGGAGTTCCACAGACAGGGGGCCACCACTGAGAAGGCCCTGTCTCTTGTCCCCACCAGTCGTGCTTGCGAAGGAGGTGGGATCAAGAGCAGGGCCTCCCTGGACGATCTTAAACTGCGAGGCAGATAATTACGGGAGATACGTTCGGACAAGTAAGTTGGGCCAGAACTGTTTAGGGCTTTATAGGCTAAAGCCAGCACTTTGAATTGTGCTCGATGGCAGATTGGCAGCCAGTGGAGCTGACACAATAGTGGGGTGGTATGCTCCCTGTACGCCGCTCTGGTGAGCTGGCTGGCTGCTGACCATTGGTTTAGTTGAAGCTTCCGAACAGTTTCAAAGGCAGCCTCACATAGAGTGCATTGCAATAGTCTCTCCAATGCCTGGGGGCCTTCTCCGTGGTGCCCCCCCCCCCCCGGCCCTGGAACTCGCTCCCCAAGGAAATTAGGCAAGCTACCACCTTGGCTGCGTTTAGGAAGAGCCTTAAAACCTGGCTCTTCACACAGGCCTTTGGATAAGAACTGCCCATCTGTATGATAAATACTGGTTTGGTCTCCACTTTCTGATTGGTTGCACTTTTGCTTTATTAATTTTCTGATATACCTCAGGGTCTACCCCAGTCCAAATCCCCCACGATTTTGCAGCACTTTATCAACTACCTCATGTTAACAAAACTCACTTAGTGCACTTTTGCCCAGTTCATTTTTATGATCTTATTGCTGTACTTATTGTCGTTTTTAATTTATGTTGTTTACCAATGTTTTGCTATTTTTTATGTTAATGTTTTCATGCACGCGGTTTTTGTTATTTGATGTTTTCGGTTTTTTATTGTATTGTCTGGACTTTCGCCCCATGTAAGCCGCCCCGAGTCCCTTCAGGGAGATGGAGGGAGGATTTAAGAATAAAGATTATTATTATTATTGTATGACACAGCAAACAAGATAGATATGCTGGATTTCGTTTCACAAGTCGAACACTTCCCAAGTGTCTAGGACTGTGTGATGTATTTTCGGATGATGCACGCAGATCCCAGTAGGGTGGCCTTTTGCAGTTAGCAGATCGTAATTTTGTCAATGTCTATGGTTTCCAAATGCTGGCTGAGATCTTTTGGCACGGCACCCAATGTGCCCATCACCACCGGGACCACCTGCACTGGTTTCTTCCAGAGTCTTTGAAGTTCAATCTTGTGGTCCTGATAACAGCTGAGTTTTTCCTGTTGTTTTTCGTCAATGCAACTGTCACCTGGGATGGCAACATCAATGATCCAAACCTTTTTATTTTCCACAACTGTGATGTCTGGTGTGTTGTGTTCTAGAACTTTGTCAGTCTGGATTCGGAAGTCCCACAGTATCTTTGCGTGCTCATTTTCCAATACTTTTGCAGGTTTGTGATCCCACCAGTTCTTTACTGCAGGGAGGTGGTACTTGAGGCATAAGTTCCAATGAATCATTTGGGCCACATAGTTGTGCCTCTGTTTGTAGTCTGTCTGTGCGATTTTCTTACAGCAGCTGAGGAGATGATCAATGGTTTCGTCGGTTTCCTTGCACAGTCTGCATTTTGAGTCATCAGCACCTATGGGGAGATTATTATTATTATTGTTCGGTGGGGTGTAACATGAGTGTGGACCACCGTGGCCAAGTCAGACTTCCCAAGGTATGGGTGCAACTGGCGCACAAGTTTTAATTCTGCAAAAGCTCCCCTAGCCACTGCTGGACCCGGGCATGGGCAAACCTGGACCCTCCAGGTGTTTTGGACTATTAGGTGTTGTGGTAATCTCTGAGCGGTTAGACTCAATTTAACCCTCTGTGGGGAGATTCCACCAAAAATGCAGCAGAGTAGTGAAAGTAAACTTTCAAAAACAGCAGATACTTACACGTGGTGGTCAAAGAGAAGCCCTTTTCCAGTTAGGATGACAATCGATTGCAGAAGCTCAATAAAAGTTCAAAAAGCATTTATTCAGATAAAAAGAATTCCATTGTAGATAGAAAGGTTTGGGAGCTGTCTATCTTTCTAGACTAGTTTCTAAGAAAAAATAAGAAAGGAAAAATAACAAACATCTAGATAGTCACATCTTGCCTGGGGGGAAGGCAAGGTGCTGTTGTTAGCTTGGAGAACAAAGGGAGAAGACTGAACCAAAATGGTTCCAACCTCATGGTCCAGTTTGTTGGGGCCATAAAACATTCTGATCAATGAGAAGTTAGTGTCCCTGAAGATTCACATTTGTACTAACTTCAAAGTAAGGGATGTGACATAAACAGGATCGAAAGAGGGGAAATACAGTAAAGCCTATCTAGGCATGCTTTGGAAACAGGGAAAGGATTCCCTCAATCTAATCCTATCATCTTATCTAACTATATTTAGACCTGAGTAGTCCAGGGTGATTCCCAACATTAGGAACTGTGGGGCATACCTGGAGGGCCCATGTTTGCCCAAGCCTGGACTAGAGGTGTTTAGAGGGTCAGATATATTGCCTTAGTTAACCCAACAAGCATGCTGCTGCTGCTCAGTCGTTTAGTTGTCTCCGACTCTTCGTGACCTCATGGACCAGTCCACGCCAGAGCTCCCTGTCAGCCGTCACCGCCCCCAGTTCCTTCAAGGTCAAGCCAGTCACTTCAAGGATACTGTCCATGCATCTTGCCCTTGGTTGGCCTCTCTTCCTTTTTCTTCCATTTTCCCCAGCATCGTGATCTTTCCAAGCTTTCCTGTCTCCTCATGATGTGGCCAAACTACTTCATCTTTGCCTCTAATATCTTTCCCTTCAGTGAGCAGCCGGGCATTATTTCTTTGAGAATGGACTGGTTGGATCTTCTTGTGGTCCAAGGCACTCTCAGGATTTTCCTCCAGCACCAGAGTCCAAAAGCGTCTATCTTCCTTCGCTCAGCCTTCCTTATGGTCCAGCTCTCGCATCCATAGGTTACTATGGGGAATACCATTGCTTTAACTATGAGGACCTTCGTTGCCAGTGTGATGTCTCTGCTCTTCACTATTTTGTCAAGGTTGGCCATTGCTCTCCTCCCAAGAAGGAAACGTCTTCTGATTTCCTGACTGCAGTCTGCATCTGCAGTGATCTTCACGCCTAGAAATATAAAGTCTGTCACTGCCTCCACGTTTTCTCCCTCTATTTGCCAGTTATCAATAGGTGTAGTTGCCATGATCTTGGTTTTCTTGACGTTTACCTGCAACCTAGCTTTTGCACTTTCTTCTTTCACCTTGGTGATAAGGCTCCTCAGCTCCTCCTCGCTTTCGGCCATCAGAGTGGCATCATCTGCATACCTAAGGTTGTTAATGTTTCTTCCAGCAATTTTAACTCCGGCCTTGGATTCCTCAAGCCCCGCATGTTGCATTATTATTATTATTATTATTATTCGGGGGGATGTAACATGAGCATGGACCACCGTGGCCAAGTCAGACTTCCCAAGGCATGGGTGCAACTGGCACACAGGTTTTAATTCTGCAAAAGCTCCCCTGGCCACCGCTGAGACCTGGGCATGGACAAACCTGGACCCTCCAGGTATTTTGGACTATTAGGAACTGTGGGGCACACCTGGAGGGCCCATGCTTGCCCATGCCTGGACTAGAGGTGTTTAGAGGTTCTTAATTAACCCAACCTTAGTTAATCCAACAAGCATACTGGAGGGCATAGAGCCTAATGGTTGTGGTCTTGGACTGGAGCCTCAGCTTGCCTTCTCTTTGGCGGGCAGTGGGCAGCCAAGCCCTCCTCCAGGGAAGGACACTCTCGCGAAGCCCCTCCACCCGGCGCGTGTTTGTGCGTGGGCGCGCAGTGCCTGCTGCTGCATTGCAGTCCCCTCCGCCCTCCCTCCCTCCTCCGACTCCGTGGATGGCCAGCAGCCAAAAGAGCTCGCCTGCCACCCAGCCACCCATCCAGCCAGCCTCCCTCTTCCCTTCCTTGGGCTGAGTGACGTTTGGAGAAGGCGGCGGCTTGCTTGATCTCCTCCTCCTCTGCCTCTCGCCGCCGCCCTGAGGTTTCGCCCGCCTTGCTTCCTTCCCCTGCGTGACTCTGAGCGCGTGCAGAGCGCGTCCCCCTACTTTGCGCGCTTGCGGCGTGTGTCACCGCGTTTGGGCCCGGCTTTTAAGCTCCCCCCGTGGCGCATCGCCCTGTCGTCTCTCATTGCCTTTTTGTACCAGCCGGAGCCCAGACTTGGACACCTGCTCTTTTGGGTTCACCCTGCAAAATGGGGCTCTCCCACCTCCTCCCTTGCCTCTCCTTGGTCGCCCTTTTGGTCGCCTTGCCCGGTCCCTCTCGGTCCGAAGTGATCGCCAAGGAGGAAGCCGGCTTCGGAGACTGCGACGCTTTCTTCTACCAGAAGACCCCTCCGGAAGGATTCCAGCACTTCCCGAAGGTGGTCAAGATCTGCCAGAAGTACCACAACCAGCCCCACTTCGCCACCCTCTACAGCACCCAGGACCGCATCCCGCTCTACTCGGCTTTCCGGTACCAAGAGGCGACCCAATGCTGCCCAGAAGAGGCCTCTTGGATGGTGGAGCCCCAGGTGAGGAGCCAAAGTTGGGTTTGGGGTGGTGGGCCTCTTTCCCATTCAAAGCCAAGGCGGTTCTCAAGAAGAGCATATAGTCGTGTCTCAGTGGAGTGAAGTCCTATCCCACTCTAGGCCAGAAGTCAAGAAGGATGTTGACAAGCTAGAACAGGCATGGGCCAACTTGGGCCCATCAAGGGTTTTGGACTTCAACTCCCACCATTCCTCACAGCCTCAGGCCCCTTCCTTTTCCCCCTCAGCGCTTAAGCGGCTGAGGGGGAAAAGGAAAGGGCCTGAGGTTGTGAGGAATGGTGGGAGTTGAAGTCCAAAATCTTTGGAGGGCCCAATTTTACCCATGCTAGAACCTCTCCAGAGAAAGGTGACCAAACATACTCCACAATCTGGAAGTCAAGCTCATCTTAAGGATGCTAGGTATGTTTAATGTGTTGTTCAAGGCTTTCACGGCCGGAATCGCTGCATTGCTGTGATTTTTCTGGGCTGTATGGCAGTGATCCAGAAGCATTCTTTCCTGATGTTTCACCCTCATCTGTGGCAGGCATCCTCAAAGGTTTTGAGGTCTTTGGAGACTAGGAAGTGAAGTTTATATATCTTCCGAAGTCCAGGGTGGGAGAAAGAACTCTTGTCTGCGAATGTTGCAACTGGTCACCTTGATTAGCATCAAAAAACCTTGCAGCTTCAAAGCCTGGCTGATGAACCAACCTGGACACAGCACATTCTGGGAACACAGAAATGCCTGACCACTCTAACAACTGCCATGTCAGACGATATGGAGAAGCCATTGAAATCCACAAGCATGTGGACCATTTCAACAGAAAGGGGGAAACCATGAAAATGAACAAAATCTGGCTACCAGGATTTTTAAAAAAACTCTAAAATCAGGACAGTAAATAAAGAACAACATTAAAAAAATGGGAATTCCAGACATGAAACAATCAGGACCAACAAAGGACTTTGAAGCTGCAAGGCTAATCAAGGTGATCAATTGCAACATTCACACTTGCCTCAAACAGACAAGAGCTCTGTCTTCCACCTTGGACCTTCCACAGATATATAAACACCACTTGCATAGTTTCCAAGAAACCTCACAACCTCTGTGGATGCCTGCCATAGATGTGGATGAAACGTCAGGAGAGAATGCTTCTGGAACATGGCTATCCAGCCTGGAAAACACACAGCAACCCAGTGCTTCTGGCCACGAAAGCCTTCAACAACACATAGGTATGTTTAGCTTGGAGAAAAGAAGATGCAGAGTGGACATGATAGCCATGTTTAATTATTTGAAAGGATGTCATATTGAGGAGCGGGCAGGTTAGAGACACCACAAAGCAATGGATGCAAACTGTAGGAAAAGAGATCCCACCTAAACATTAGGAAGAAATTCTTGGCGGAAAGAGCTGTTCAGTAGTGGAATATGTTGCCTTGGAGTATAGTAGAATCTGGAGTGTTGTGTGGTCATATTCAAGCAACATTTTCTCCTGACGTTTCACCTGCATCTGTGACTGGCATCTTCATAGTAGAGTCTTCTTCTCTGGAGGTTTTAAAGCAAAGGCTGGATGACCATCTGCCAGGAGTGCTGTAATTGTGTGTTCCTGTATGGCAAAATGGGATTGAATTGGGTTGCCCTTGTGGTCTCTTCCAACTTTATGGTTCTGTGATTCCATTTCATGACATGATTTAGTTTTGGGGGTTTGCCTTTGCCTGGCTGAGAGAACATGACTTGCCCAAGATCCTAAGAATGGTAGATCTGGGAGGAATCCCAGAGATAATCGGACCAACCCCCATGCTATTGCAACAGAAGAGTATTCTTTGCAAATGCAGTATGGTTAGTTAGCTTCTCCTTGAATATATCCAGTGAAGGATATATCTCCAGAGGCAGTTTCGTTGGGTGCATCTATACCAGGCAAACTTTGGTCCTCCAGGTGTTTTGGACTTCAGTTCTCACAATTCTAGGAATCCAAAGGCATTATACAATCTGTGTTGAATATTCTCCCATCATTGCATGACTCTTATCAGTCATGAATAAAATGATCCTTTAGCCTTGCTTCACTATCTGTTTCGTCATGGATGATTGCAAACCCTTGTCTACTTGGTTCACATGGTACTTTATTTAAGTAAGGGCAACAGTTAGAATAAGCACCTGGAAAATCCATTCATAAAAGTAATTGTCTTATTTCAGGGATGGGCAAACTTTGGCCCTCCAGGTGTTTTGGACTTCAACTCCCACAATTCCTACAATTCCTCCCACAATTGTGGGAGTTGAAGTCCAAAACACCTGGAGGGCCAAAGTTTGCCCATCCCTGATCTACACTGTTGGGGTAATAATAATAATAATAATAATAATAATAATAATGATACATCACCTGAGACACCACTGCCATGGCTCAGTGCTGTGGAATCCTGGGAATTGTTATTTCACAAGGTCTTTTAGCCTTCTCTGTCAAACCACGCTGGTGCCTTACGAAACCACAACTCCCAGGATTCCTTAGCACTGAGCCATGGCAGTCAAATTGCATTCATTCTACAGTGTAGATGTACCTCTTCTGGTTTCAGAGGCTGAATGGGAATTTGAACCCCCTGAGATGCATCCACACTTGGGGCCCTGTCTACACTGCCATGTAATGCAGATTGAAATTGCATTATATGGCAGTGTAGGTGGGGCTGTAGAATTAAAACTGATTAGACCCCACTTTACTCATCATGGCTCAATACTATAAGGAATCATGGGACCCAGGATTTTTGGCTGGAAAAAACAGAGACTTTGTAAAACTAGTAGGAATCCACACCTTCCATAATTCCATAACCATGGCAGTTAAAGAGGAGTCAAACTGCATTAACATTACAATGTAGATGCACCCTAGCTAGGTTCAGCGCTCAAACCACCACACCATGGTGGATGGGGAGCATTGCCAAAATAGCAATAAGGTTTGACAATCAGGGAGCAACTGTTCATGAGTTTTTCTGCTACCTAGTTACCGAATGAAAATATTGAGTACATTGAGTGGTACGTTTCTCTGCAGAATTAATATATAGTGTTTGCATTCATATATTCCATGATGTACTATACAGCTTCAGTCTTCATGGAAGACCATGTCCCAAAACTCTTTTCTAAATTATTTTTGGCATCTTGTTTGCTCAATATCAATATCAATATCGGAAAGCTTTCCAACTCTCAAATAGGTGACATCTTTCACCTAGAGAAGGGATACGCTTTCCAAATTATAGTAAGGGACACTTGGTAATTCTTTTTTTTTATTTTTTTATTTTTTTATTGAGTTTTCAAATAAAATTTACAGTACGTGATTAAGAACACATTGGGTTCTTAGAGGAAAAAGTGCAATGAGTGAGTAGATATTGAAGAAATAGAGAAAAAAGAGAGAAAAAAAAGATGGAAAGTAAAGTAAAATAAACAGAGATATATATATAAAAAAAAAGAGAATTGATCACTTCCATCTCTCACACAGATACTTAAAGAAAAATTCCTATCTTTAATTAGTCTTTCCGTTCGTTCTGCTTTGGTGTCAGCCTTTTCTCTTTTTATTTATTTATTTTTATTTTATTAAGTTCTTCCATCATTAACGTTGGAATTTCTATTGGGGTTAAATTAGCACCTTCATTTGCCTTTCAATCAAAAAATTCTTAACCAGGTCCCAGTTTGTTTGCTTTTTGGGAATGCCATAGTTATTTTTGAGTAAATACGTCAATTTATCCATGTTCATTATTTCCAAAATCTTGACTAGCCATTGGCTCAGCTCCGGAATTTCTTTCTTTTTCCAATATCTGGCATAGACTATTCTTGCAGCTGTTATGAGATAATTGAAGAGAATTTCTTTATCTTTGTCCTTTTCTATATTAATCATCCCCAGAAGGAAGTATTTGGGATCTAATTCTATATTAATTTGCAACATCTTTTGTATTGCTTGATGGATTTTCTTCCAATAGATTTTCGTCTTTTTACAAGTCCACCAACAGTGATAAAATGTACCCACTTGATCATTACATTTCCAACATTTATTTGAGATTTTCTTATTGAAATTTGATAACTTTTGGGGGGTCAGATACCAGCGGTAGAACATTTTGATCCAGTTTTCTTTTAATTCGGTTGCATAGGTGAATTTCAATCTAAAGTTCCAGGCCTTTTCCCATTCTGTTAGATGTATTGTTTTACCTAGGTTTTGGGCCCATTTGATCATGCTTTCTTTTATTGGAACCGTTTCCATTTCCCATTCTATTAACTTTGTATAGATTATAGATATTTGTTTTTTTTCCATTTTCATTACCTTGTCCCAAAAACTCTCTTTTTCTGGTAATTCTTGAAATGAGGAAATGAGAGGGGCAGGAGGGTTCAGATTCCTATGGAAATTGTTTACCTAGTTACGAAATATGGAACTCCCTGCCATATGATGTGATGGTCACTTGTCATCCTTGAAAGAGGTATTTTTAATAGTGTCAGAAGTGACTTGAGAACATACTGCAAGTTGCTTCTGGTGTGAGAGAATTGGCTGTCTACAGAGACGTTGCCCAGGGGACGCTCGGATGTGTTACTGGGAGGCTTTTCTCATGTGCCCGCAAGCTAGAGCTGACAGACGGAAGCTCACCCCTTCTCGCAGATTTGAACTGGCAACCTTCAGGTCAGCAACTCAACCTTCAGGTCAGCAGTTCACAATGGTTTAACCCATTGCGCCACCACAGCTCCCTCTTGAAAGAGGGATGCAACCATTCATGTTGATTTAGGTTTCTGTGGGTGTGACATGCAGAGTGCTGCATTTCAGTGTGGAGCTCCAGTTTCTGAGACCTTCCATGCCTCCTTCAATGGCAAATTGTGGTTCATCACTTGGTGAAAGTCTCTGCTTTAGGCCAGATACCTGCATGATGTATGTTGTCACACTGAGGGACGTACAGTATTTGAAAACACTAACACAAAATATCAACCAAACTTGAAACTAGCAGTCATGTCAAATTTTATTTTTTAATGTCTGTGGATGCATCTGCCCTGCAGAATCAATCCAGTTTGACTCTACTGTAACTGCTATGGTTCAGTGTTATGGAATCCTGGGAAATGTAGTTTGATGAGGTACCAGCAGTTGCTGGCAGAGAAGGTTAAAGATTTTGTATAACTACAACTCCTATGATTCCATGGCATTGAGTTGCAACAGTTGCAGACAAACTGAATGAATTCTGTAGTGTAGATACATCCTATGTTTGAATGATAGTTTTAGAACTGTTTCATTTGTCTTTATGGCCTGAATTTCTATTCTGCTTAAGAGTATCATTACTCAGCTCTCCTTTCTCAGCTTAATCCTCACAACAGTCCTGCGAAGTAGGTTAAGTTGAGAGCAAGAACAACTGTTCCAGATTTAACTAACTAGCACATTTTCTTGTATATTGTACAACCAGAAAGCAGGGAGAACAAGTTGTGACATGGAAATGACATGCTCAGACACAGGTACATGTTTCTCACATCCTGCGGTTTCACATTTTCCATATTTAAATCAAAGACTGTGGGTTAAGCTGAAGCGAATGACAAAATGATACTCCCCTCCAAAATATTAGAATATGTAAGGTGGCCCAAAGGGAAATGCCACCTTCAGCAAATCTGTGTCCTGAAGCAGTTGCTTCACTTAAGGATAAGGATAGCTCTGTTCAATGGCATCTCCACTTTATACTCGCAAGAATCCTGTAAAGCAGATTGGGTTGCAAAATAGTCATGCCAAATGATATGCGCAAGCAAGGATTCAGACTCAGGACTCTCCTTTCCTTATTCATTATTCAGGAGCCCTCGGTGGCGCAATGGGTTAAACCCTTGTGCCGGCTGAACTTCTGACTGAAAGGTCAGTAGTTCGAATACGAGGAGCAGGGTGAGCTCTTGTCTGTCAGCTCCAGCTTCCCATGCAAGGACATGAGAGAAGCCTACCACAGGATGGTAAAACATCAAACATCCAGGCATCCCTTGAGCAACGTTCTTGCAGACGGTCAATTCTCTCACACCAGAAGTGACTTGCAGTTTCTCAAGTTGCTCCTGACATGAAAAAAATTCATTATTCAACCCTTGTTGAGCAATAAGTAATCCTTTGTTTTGAAATGGCTTCACACGTATGGTGGCAATCATGTGCTTTACTTGTCATTGCACCTGCGTGACGTCCATCCGGAGTCTCTTGAAAGTGTGTGTGCAATGTCAGAAGAATGTTGGGTTGTTGTGCCTTCAGAGTCATAGTCCAGTGCTCAAACCACCACACCATGTTGACTCTACCTTGACTTTGATGTGGTAAAGGTTAATGTCAAAACGGTGTACATGAGGCATTTTACCACTCAAATGCTACTACAAAAGTTCCACTTTACACGTCATTTTAAAAACACTTTAAAATGCTTTCTCAAGTCGCACCATCCTGGCATCTCCATAGGGATGTTGCTTGCGGCGATACGTTGAGCAAAGTATCTTAGATACACCGAATTCAGGAAGTTGAGGAAGTGATTATGAGGCACGAGAAGGAAGTAGGTTCCACAATGTCAGAAATGACCAGGGTGGCAGGAATTTTAATTAAATTCATCCACTTATCACGAGTATCTCCTCATGATACGTTGATTCAAATACCCATGTGCGAAAAGTATAAAATGGGTGGAGAATAGCTTTTAATTTTACATGCTTTAAATAAGCTTTTATTTTAAGCTTTTAATAGCTTTTAATGTTAAAGAAGCCAACATATTTCATAGCTTACTAAAGATCTGTCAGAGGGCATGTTTCATTAGCTCAAGGAGATATGTATGGTCCACCCTTTCAGTATTTTTGAGTGGATAAGGAGAGGAAGGAATGTTATCCTGCCATATTGTGTAGAGGGTAATCTTGTAATACAGCCAGTACTCCACATTTATTAGAGTTAGGGGTGCAAGAGCCCTGCGAAAGTGGAAACAATTGAATTAAAAAATACTATTCTTGATCGGCGAGAATACTTCCCTAGGAATCTTTAGATCCTCTAGTATGACGCTGAGGCCAACTTCCACCAGATATTGACCCCATAATTAAAATTATAGAATCATAGAATGATAGAGTTGGAAGAGACCTCATGGGCCATCCAGTCCAACGCCCTGCCAAGAAGCAGGAAATCACATTCAAAGCACCCCCGACCGATGGCCATCCAGCCTCTGCTTAAAAGCCTCCAAAGAAGGAGCCTCCACCACACTCTGTGGCAGAGGGTTCCACTGGAATAGAACTGAAATAACTAGAGATTCCTGGAAAGGAACACATTGGTCCTTCTGCATTACTCTACGGTCAACTTTCATCATAGGGTTGTACTAGAGGATCTGGAATTTCATAGAGACAACATTTTAATAAAATATACTGATAACCAATTTGCAAAAAATCAAACCTGCAGAAGTGGAGGGACAACTGTAGTTGGACGTTATGTCTATAGTAATGCAAATGAACATCATTTACCAGATTCTAGTCTAAAGCATGTCAAAGAAGGTTTCATAGAATCAAGGAGGCTGCTGTCCGAAGCTCTCATATAGCAGAAATATGAAAAAACAAAGAGGAATTTTGGGCCCAGTTGGGGGAATAAATCTGCTGGAATATAGCGCTGCTGTGATTGTATGTTCTGTTGGAAATGCAACAATGCTTACCAAAGAAGAGTGAAGAATTGCTCATACTGGGCAGTAGAAGTAGAGTTAGATAGTTTGAGTTACCCAAAGTGTATCCCCTATATCTCTATCTATTTTGACCCCTCTGTGATGTATACTGATACTCTTAAAGACGTTTCTCCAGATCTTCTTCTTTCCACGACTCCTTGCTCAACCTTGGTTAGATTAGCACCCTAGCATTCCTATCTTAGAATGGAGTTCCTACAATAAAGCTTAGTTTCTGTTTCCAAGCCATTGGCGTGTTTGTTCCTTAAATCAAGATTTCTAACCACTGAATGCACTCTAATGTGTTTCAATAGTCAACATTTCCTCCCCCCCCCCCCAAAAAAAAAAAAAGAGAGAGAAAAGGAATGAGAGCTCTTGTCATTCCTAGGGCATTTACACTGGCAACTTAATCTGAAGCCAATTTGGACATTATGCTCCAGAATGTCTGTAAATCATCCATGATGGCACATGTACTGGGCCAAATTCTGTGCAATGTTATGCCATTGTCCATGTAGGCCAGCTTTGCCAGCTCTGCATTGGCACCCAAATCTGTGATCAACACAAAGGGATCTTGCTCCCAATCCATGTTGATCACATGGGGATGGGGCAGCGTTTGAAGTGTGAACAGATTGACTCAGACCTGATACAGCTGTCCACACAGCGAAAGAACCCGAGGCCGCTCTGGTATTTCTGGGCTACACCAGACTTTACTCTGAATTTGTTCACCTTGGTGCAAAGAGTGCATCTACACTGTAAAATTAATGAAGTTTGGCACCACTTCAACTGTCATGGTTCTATACTATGGGAGTTGTAGTTTAGTGACATAACAGCAGTCTGGTAAATTACAACTCCCATGATTTCATACAATGGATCCATGAAGGTTAATGTAGTGCAAACTGCATCTATTATATAGTGTAGATAAATAGACATACATTATCCAGACGTCCAGCATTGGCTTTGGGATGAGTCTGCCCGTTATTTTATTTATTTTTGCTGGTGTAGATATGGCCTTTGTCTCTATTATTCTGGATTCAAAGGATAGTATTAGCAATCTTTTTCCTGTGCATGTTTGAGAGAAAAAGCTCATTTCAAAACTGTTGTTATTGTGTGCCTTCGAGGTGATTCAGACTTGTGAGAATCTTCTCCTTCCAAGAGTTATCAAGAGGAAGTTTGTTGTTGGCTTCTTCGAAAGCTGAGAGAGAGTGACTTGCTCAAAGTTGCCCTGTGGGTTTCCATGCTTGACTTGAAACCTAACATTAAAACAGTGGAAGATTTTCTGTCTTGTGGTTCAGTCACTAATTAGGAAACACACTGTAGTCAAGAAATTAGAAAAAGCTGAAAACCTGAAGGGCACCTGCTCTTCTAAAGTGAAAAATGTATCATTAAATAGATTAAATAAATATAGTCAGAATCACACAGGCCATAGATAGTATTTCTGATTTCTGTGTATGGGTTTAAAAGCTGGATAGTCAAGAAAGCTGATAGGAATTAAACAAAGTCATTTAAAATGTGATGCTGAAGAAGAGTTCTCTAGATAGATACCATAGACAGTTAAAAAGACAAATAAACAGGACCTAGGACAAATTAGGTCTGAACTCGTCATAAATCCAAGGTGAATGAAGCAGTCATGTTTTGGACATATCATGAGATGTGTGACTCATTAGAAAGAGCAATAATAATAAATTAGAAGGAGCCCTGGTGGTGCTGTGGGTTTAACGTTTGTGCCTGCAGGACTGCTGACCTGAAGGTTGGGTTGTTGACCTGAAGATTGCTGGTTCGAATCCAACCCGGGGAGAGCACGGATGAGCTCCCTCTATCAGCTCCAGCTCCATGCGGGGACAAGAGAGATGCCTCCCACAGGATGGCTAAAACAGTTTCTCAAATTGCTCCTGACACGAAAAAAATAAAATAAAAGGCAGTAGGAAGAAAGGGAGTCCCACTGCAGATGGATTGATTCATGGATGCCATGAAAGTTCACTTGATTCCTGGAAGTTCACTTGATAGCAAATAACAGCAACAAGAACTTGCAGAATCCTATTGTAACACTCAAATCTCATGTAAAGTGTCTCTTGTAATTTTATGACACCTTTCCACTCCCAGTTTGTATACTGGCCATGGGCATATTGTGGAAGGTATCATCCCAAAACAAGTAATATTCCCATGCTCCTGGTCCTCGGATGGGCTTCAGAGGCACTTCCCAGGCTTTTCTTGCATTGCTGCCTACAATTGTCAGGAGAAGAGGAGCTTCGTGCCAATCTCTGCCATGACCTCTGCAGTAGGCAAACAATCCCTGACTCTAATACAAAAAGAAGCAGAATGAATAGGAAAGCAAAGGGTGAGAGAGAGGGCAAACGTCAGCCTGACTTCACATACAAACATATCCCATTGTGTCCGCCTGGCTCATCTTTAGCAGAGAGTCTGCAAAAGATGCATTGTCGGGGGAAGCATCCAGGCCTTGCAGCCTGATTGTGATGACGCTCTTCACCATTCATCAAGGCCAGCGAATGCTTCACAGTGATAAACCCACTTAACTTCCTTGCCTGCATACACATGCACACGCCCTTCCTGCTGGCTCTGTGCAGAGTGGTTTTATTGTTGGTGCCGAGCTGGGAATGTAACTGCGTTTGATGGGGTTAATAATTGGGAAGAGATCACAGCAATGAGCCTGAACTGTTTTTCCCTAAGAGTGCATCTATACTGTAGAATGAATTGCAGTTTGACATCACTTTAATTGCCAAGACTCTATGCTACTGAATAATGAAAGCTGTCATTTTACGAAGTCTTTAGCCTTCCCTGCCAAACTGGGCTAGTGCCTCAGCAAACTACAACTTCCAGGATTCCAGAGCATTGAGCCACAACAATGAAAGGAATGTCAAGCTGCATTAATCGTACAAAGTAGCAGCAGCTCTCATTATATCCCCTTGGATGGCTCTTATAGTTCTCACTGTCTTCTTAGACAACCCAGATACCAGAACTTAGGAGCTGGTACAAGGCAGAAGATACCAAATAATGTGAACACACCCAACTAACAGGTAGATTTTGGAGTATAGCAACCAGCTATATTCTACTATGGTAATGCTGCTGATTGTTAAGGGATGTGAACATGTGCAAAGATATATGATACATGGTGGGGTAGATGCAAATAGTGATGCCTTTTCTGTTAATCTTCGTAAGGTACTGTATAAATATATAGCTGCTGTTACCGTATGCTGGCTTTGAACTAGGTTTGAAATGTTCCTTAGCACCTTTCTTCTGCTCAGAGAGAAATTAAAGGGAGTTGCTTTCTTTACTCGGAGGTGTTTTTAATTGGGCCAAACACACTGAGACATTTTGACATTAATAATAATAATAATAATAATAATAATAATAATAATACATAACTTTATTCTTATACCCCGCCACCATCTCCCAAATGGGACTCGGGACGGCTTACATATGGGACAAATGCCCATAGACACAAATACAAACAATCCATCAAAGTAAAAAATGTAGATTAAAATAAAAACATAGTAAAAAATAACAAAGCAGTTAAAAACACAAATTCAATAAAACTTAAGAATATAAAACAGCCACGTAAACACTACTCAGAAAAGGAAGACAGGAGACAGTGGCAGAGTTTGCTAAAGGAAATGTAACTTGGGGCATCAGTGTTTAAGCCACTTTCCTGCAGACCTTGAAGAAACAAACTCAAAAGATTTTTTTAAATGGATAGTGAAAAAGGAGACATGTCAGTCTGCTTTCTCTGGGCATTGCTGGTGGCTGGTGACTTTGCCATTGGATGGGGTGGAGTTCTCCCTTGTATCAGTCTAGAGGAGGAGAAGGATGAATGCTAGAGATATCCACCAGCCAAGTGGGAAAGGAGTGTCGCAGCTGGGAGCGTTGGCCGTGAACTGTTTTGAAAGAAACCTTTCTGCTGCATACAGCTAAAATTCAGATTAAGGGCCCAAGGAAGAGGAGGAGGAGGAATTCCTTGCTAGTTTTGTAACATTTATTCTTGTTGCTGTCATTTCCAAGTTGCTTTGTGTTGCTTATTTTGCATTTAACCTTCAGGCGGAGAGACAGTGAATCACTCGAGGCTGCCTGGCACACTTTTATGAAATTGTCTGGTTCAAACATGCATGCTCATCACTGGATATCTGCAGCATCAGAAGACAAGGGGTGTTGTAGTTTGGCAATGCATCAGCACTATTTGGTAGAGAAGTCTAAAGACCATGTAAAACTCCAGCTTCCATGACCGGATAACACTGAGCCATGGCAGTTAAAGTTGTTGTCAAAATGCATCAATTCTTTAGTGTAGGTCAGTAGTTCCCAACCTTTTTTTGACCATGGACCACTTTGACCAGGGACTACTTTGACCAGAGATCACTCTCCAACCTTAGTACCAAAAGGGTTATGAAAGAGTTTTTGGTCAACTTTAGTTTTGGTTTGGTTATTTGGGGTTCTGATTCAGAAAATTGCATTGGATAGACCACATCAGCTCTAGTTTCTGATACAGAACATATGCCATCCAGTAGTTGCCTTCTGCTTGCTCACAGAAAACCATATTTAATCATCTAGAGCTGCAGACCTTATTTTAGATCTCCTGCCCCACCAGTGGGCTGTGGACCACAGGTTGAGAACCACTGGTGTAGATGAGTTCAATGGGCATGTATGAATGCAAACCATCAGCCTTGAAAACCAGCTGAAATTTGAGACCAACTCACCTTTGGAGTCGTTCCGTAATGCAGAAATGTGAGTCAGTTCACATATTTAGCTTCCATAAGGAGAAGCTGAGCAATGTATGTGAATGAATGCCAAGTGTGCAGTAATGGAGTCCAAGAAAGCCTAAATGATATGTAAATCTGGCTTGGATGAAGGTCACTTTTGGGATTTCATGTCTCAAGGGCAGCATCTAATTTGATGCCCCAATCTATTCTGCAGTCATTAGCAAAGTGGTTGTTGCCATAATGGCCCTGGCCCACATGTATAGGTGCCCACATCCCTCTATAGAACAAGTTAAGGATGGGTGGGTACTGTTTTTTAAGACTATGGAAAGTCTTCTCTAACCTATTGCCCTCCAGAGTAGTTGGACTGTAATTTCCAAAATTCTTGCTGTGCTGTTGCCCAATGAATCTGTGAGTTATAAGGCTGGGTGTGGGTGCCATATTGATTTGACCGGACATGTGTCCTATCCTCCACCTGAACCTTTCCGCATGCAAAAAGCATGTCCTCTCTCCTAGGTACTTAAGGACTCATTAGTCTTTCAACATGCAATATTTCTTAGCAGAGTAATGGATATAAAATCTTAATGACGGCATGAGCAAGACAAAAAGGACTGCTATTTGCAGAAAAAGAATAGCCTCTGCTGCTTTCTATCCTGTAACATAATAAAAGTGTCAAGAGAAAAAGAAACCTTTAGCTGTATTCTGATGCCTCTATAGCAGTGATGGGGAACATTTATTTTCCTTGTTGAGGCATATATTGCCTAAGTTAGAATTTGCTTGGGATCTGCTTTCCAGCAGTAAGCAAAACCAAGGAGGAAAACATGGAACATATTTACACAGTGGCTGGCATCCTGCTATTGCTATACACAGACATTAAAAGTGCATTGGGTTTTTTTTGATGTTTCAGATGCCAATATAATTGGACTTGAACATCCACAGTTTTTGATATATATGAAGAGTCCTAAAATCAAACCACTGAGGTACCAAGGGCCCCTTTGCCTTCTGCAATGAACAAAGACATGCAAACCCTTGATTCACTGCATTTATGTGGAGTCTCCAGTGGTGCAATGGGTTAAACTCTTGTGCTGGCAGGACTAATGACTTGAAGGTTGGGTTGCTGACCTGAAGGTTGCAGGTTCGAATCCAACCCAGGGAGAGCATGGATGAGCTCCCTCTATCAGCTCCAGCTCCATACGGGGACATAAGAGAAGCCTCCCACAAGGATGGTAAAAACATCAAAACATCCAGACATCCCTTGGGCAATGTCCTGTCCTTGCAGACAGCCAATTCTCTCACACTAGAAATGACTTGCAGTTTCTCAAGTCGTTCCTGACACGAAAAAAAACTGCATTTCTGTACTGTTTCTACATTTTAATGGATATTCCATTTCTGGTGGAAAACAGAAGGGGTGGGGTCTGAAAAACATTTGCTGGTGACCCCAATGCAGACTGATGATATGACCTATGGAGATCTCCAGAGGATCTTTGTGGATCTTGGTAAGCAGACCCTGCAAATGATTCTGCTTGATGTACAATGTCCAGTATCAATCATTCACCATGATCATTGCTTATAATGGCTGGAGGATACTGGGTGTTATAATTCAAAATAATAATGCAGGTTCAATATCCCTGATCTGAAATGCTTAGGACCAGAAGTGTCTTCTCCTGGATTTGGAAATGCCTGCATTTGTGTATATGTATATAATGAGATATCTTGCAGTTGGGACCAAAATCTATACAAGAAATTAATTTATATTGTATATACATCTGAAGCATACAGCCTGTTGGTAATTTTATATACAGTATTATTAAACCAGTGGCACAGTGGGTTAAACCGCTGAGCTGCTGAACTTGCTAACCAAAAAGTTGCTGGTTCGAATCTGGGGAGTGGGCTGAGCTCCTACTATTAGCCCCAGTTTCTGCCAACCTAGCAGTTTGAAAACATATAAATGTGAGTAAATCAATAGGTACCGCTTCAGCAGAAAGGTAATGGTCACATGACCTTGGAGGTGTCTATGGACAACGCTGGCTCTTTGGCTCAGAAATGGAGATGAGCGCCAACCCCCAGAGTCAGACACGACTGGACTTAGTGTCAGGGGAAAACCTTTACCTTTACCTATTACTAAAAATGTGCATGAAACAAAGTTTGTGTACACTGAACTGTGAGCCAACAAAGAGATTACTGTTTTAGCCACTCATCTGGATAATTTTGGATTATTTCAGATTTCCAGATAAAGGATGCCTGACTTGTTTTTCCAAACTGTCAGTTTTGCCATGAAGCATTGTCTGTTAACAGAAGCCCTGGAGTGAGCTGACATCAAAAGATTTCATCAAACAGAATCCCAGAGATTTCATAATGCATTGGAAAAACAAGGTCTTCATTTCTGACGGTTTCCCTCTAGAGACTGCTGTCTATCTTAATTAAACTTAAAATCAGGCCTTCTGGTTGGCGTTGCAGGGGCTGGAAAGAAAGGTGGGACAACAGTGTGGGTGCAGGCAATCTCTGTGCAACCAGCCAGTTGCAGAGCAGCTGGAGCAACCCAATTGCCTTTGGGAGTGGCATGAATATCTCTCCCTCCTCATTAACTTCAAAGGCATGAAGGGCATTGCCAAGATGCCTCTTTAACTGGAGGTGCTCCATCTATGCAGGGCATGCTTCAGAAGAAGGAGAACACTATCAGTCTCTTGCATGGTTACCGGATTAGCAACACAGTTGAGTTCCAACGGAAGTGGAAATCAGCACAGTAGCATCACAGAATGGTAGAGCTGGGAGGAAACTCCAGAGATTATTACATGAGGGATAGGGTGCATATTTGCAGCTGGTTAACAGTGGATGTTGATGCTGTTTTCCAAGTGATATCATTGGCTGTATGTTGTGACTCAACTTAGAGTGACTCTGATGGGGATTGTGGGATTCAGGTTCCTGATGTTCAAGATGATGGGATTCAGGTTCAAGATGACTCTGATGGGAATTATGGGATTCAGGTTCAGAGTGTCCCTGCTGTGAGAGATGAGGAGCAGGGAGACATTCCCACAGCAGGGTATGGTGTTGTTGATACTGAAGATGATATCAAAGCTAGCCAGGTGCAAAGGGAGGATGCTGCTAATGAGCTGTCTGGCCTTGACGAAACAGAATCTCTGGATTGAGCTGGCCGTTTGGAATTTCGGCGCAGGGGTGTTAGAATAGCAAACAAGAAAGAGAAAGAGGTCAGAGGCCAAAGAAATGCATTCATGCTGTGCAGAGAATATTAAAGGGTGTGCTGAGAGAGAAATCTTTGTCAAAAGCAACGTCTCGTTTTGGAGTATAGAAGCTAGCTCTTGCTTCCTGGATTACCTTGCAGCCTTGTGTATTCAAGTTATGGGACTTTGTCAAGCATTCATGGAACCTTGTTTTATGCCTTATGTTTTCTTGGATTATTCTTTATAGCCTTGGTTTTGCAACAACCTTTTGGATCTTTACTTTTGCTTTTTAAGAACTATTTATTTTCTCTTTCATAATAAACTACAAAAGACTTCAACCTGTGACAGTCTGGTGTGTTCAGCAAGGTGAAGCTAACCTGAGGTGCGACTCTGCACCTTGTAATGCATGAAGAACCCTGTGAATAGGTACTTGAAAGTGCCTTGTTCCAGTGTTGACAGTGGTGCAATAAGTCGCTAGTGAGATTGGCAGAATCCATGTGTTGCTGTAGGTTGTTTTCTCTGCTCCACTTCCCTGTCCCAAACTATGGCCCTTCAACTTCTGAAAAGCAGATGGAGAGGTCCCCAACTGCCTAGCTATTTCTTCCCTTTTTTGCCCCATTCACTATATATTCTATACACATAATAAAAAAACTATAACCTCCACCACGCAGGAGATAGCAGTGGCTTTCCCTCCAATGTACATTGCAGGTTATAATGAGTGCCACATCCCAGGGTTCCTTTCTGTCTCCATTGGTGTGGAATTTGCATGACCCTGCCCACTGGCCTTTCCTATTCTTTTCTACGCTGCATAGCAAACAGAGGAATAGATCAGCAACTGAACAGGGTTTTGGGGGACTGACTAAACAGGATGGAAGTTGTAGTTCACCCTGCATCAAGACACAGTCTTGTGACCCCCACTGACAATGGGCCTGAACCACATTTAGCACAGAGAACCCCATGACTAGGTTTGGGGGGGAACGATCTTGATTTTTAGGAGTTGTAGTTAACCTACATCCAGAGAGCACTGTGAACCCTCATGTTTGGCACTGGTAACTACCCCACTGTCTAGCACAGGGGTCCTTAAGCTTTTTAAGCAGAGGGCCAGTCCATGGGTCCCTCAATGTGTTGGGGGCGGACGGGCGGACTATAGTTTGGAAAAAAAAACCTGATCAAATTTCTATGCACAGTGCACATGTCTTATTTTCTAGTGCAAAAAAATGAAAGAACAATACAGTATTAAAAAATAAGAACAATTTTAACCAACATGAACCTATCAGGATTCCAATGGGAAGTGTGGGCCTGCTTCTTGCAGATGAGATAGTCAAGTTAATTAGGGTTGTTGTTGTTGTTGTTGTTGTTGTTGTGTGCCTTCAAGTCATTTCAGACTTAGGGCAAGCCTAAGTCTAAAACTGAGGACGGGGGCCAGATAAATGACCTTAGGGGCTGCATCCAGCCCACGGACCGTAGTTTGGGGACCCCTGGTCTAGAAGCATAAACGTATGTTTCTAAGACTGGAAATTGCAATATCCATATTTATTGTCTCATCTATATTTATTATGAAGATAGACATAGAGAGAGCACATGACAATCAGGAACTGCATTACTGCACAACCACCAATTGGAAGACTAACAAAAAGATGAAAAGTTCTTACAATAAAAATAAAAGTGTGGGCATGGACTACAAAAGGCAAAACAAAGGTTGGGAGGAGTTGTCTGCAAGATGGTGTGGTCAGCAGATAGCACAATCTGTCCTGACAGAGTGCTTTTAGGGGGATTGGAAGAAGGGCTATGCCAGCATGATTTAGCTTTATGTAAGAAAAAGTTTGTGACACTTGAATATGCTAATATACTAGAAGCTGGAGTTCATTTGGATCAACCTCTTATGACATTCCAGCACAGGGCTATTCTTTCTAAATACAGTAGCACTGGATTGCTGTTAGTTTTCCGCACAGTATGGCCATGTTCCAGCAGCATTCTCTCCTGACGTTTCACCCACATCTATGGCAGGCATCCTCAGAGGTTGTGAGGTCTGTTGGAAACTAGGCAAGTGGGATTTATATATCTGTGGAAGGTCCAGGGTGGGAGAAAGAACTCTTGTCTGCTTGAGGCAAGTGTGAATGTTGCAATTGGCCACCTTGATTAGCATTGAATGACCTTGCAGCTTCAAAGCCTGGCTTCTTCCTGCCCGGGGGTTGGCTACAGTAGGGTTGTTCAGCTTCTCCTGAAACATACCCAGTGAAGGTTTGTCCATCATTTCCAGAGGCAGTTTGTTTTACAACTGAACAGCACAAACAAGGGCGTTTTGCCTACATTTAGCCAACACATTCTTCCTTGCAATTTTCACTCATTAGTTTGTTGACTTATTATGTTTATAGTGTTTTTCCTTCAATGAGATTAAGGTGATATGCATGGCTTACCTCTTCCTCGTGTTATATCTTCACAACAATAGTGAACTAGGCCAAGCCCAGGTTGGCTGGTCCAGAGCTATAATGAGTTTATGACTCAATGAGGATTGAATCAGACCTCTTTACATTCAGTGTCTGAACACTGCACCACCTTGGCATGCCCTCTTCAGTGCAACAGAAATCATCTCCATGGCACATGTGACAGCTTTCAGGTGGCTATCAGGTGTTCCTTCTTCCCTTCTCCAAGCTAAACACTTAATTTTTGAGGGATGTAGGGAGTATTCTGTCCTTGAAATTCTGCCTGGATTATGAAAGGGAGTAAACCAGGCTTTCTACTTCATGAGGGTTGGGGGTACAGGAACACAATGGAAATGGCAAAATGGTTTCTAAAACCCCCACGATTTTTAAAAACTCTTCTCCAGAAATCTCTACTTCCTCCAGTTCAGCTTTGTGGTTAACATCTGCTAAAAATTTATTACAGAGTCATACTGGGGAACCAAGAGTCACGGTGGCACAATGGGTTACACCCTTGTGCCGGCTGAACTGCTGACTTGAAGGCTGGGTTGCTGACCTGAAGGTGACCAGTTCAAATCCACGAGATGGGGTGAGCTCCCATCATCAGCTCTAGCTTGTGGGGATATGAGAGAAACCCTCAGCAGGATGGTAATACATCCTAGCACCCCTTGGGCAATGTCTCTGTAGATGGCCAATTCTTTCACACTAGAAGCGACTTGCAGTATGTTCTCAGGTCGCTTCTGACATGATAAAAAAAAACTGGGGAGCCTAGAGACACCTAAAAAAAAGCATATTCATCAGCACTGTTTATCAAATCTGCAAATGTGGAGAGTTCATAGTAATGGAGACAAGAGGATCTTATGTGATTTCTTTAGGACTCTCTAGGCCCTTCAGCACAACTATGCAAAAGGTAATGCCACAAATCAGTGCTATTAGAGAAAAGAGAATCTTTAATAATGTTCAGACTCCTGTCACTTAGGGGCCTTCCAAATGCACTTTATCCTAGGATCTGATCCCAGATTATCTGCTTTGAACTGGAATATATGAGCCTCTACTGCCAAATAACCTGGGATAAGCAGATAATCTGGGATCAGATCCAGGGATATAGGGGCAGTGTGCAAGGGCTGTTAAAGGTAAACATTTTCCCCTGATATTAAGTCTAGTCATGTCCGACTCTTGGGGTTGGTGCTCATCTCCATTTCCAAGCCGAAGAGCCAGCGTTGTCCGTAGATACCTCCAAGATCATGTGGCCAGCATGACCGCATGGAATGCCATTACCTTCCCGCCAGAGCGGTACCTATTCATCTACTCACATTTGCATGTTTTCAAACTGCTAGGTTGGCAGAAGCTGGGGCTAACAGCAGGAGCTCACCCCCTCCCCAGATTTGAACCACCAACCTTTCAGTAAGCAAGTTCAGCAGCTCAGCGGTTTAATCCACAGTGCTACTGGGGGCTTAGAGACTTGAAAATCACAAGCAACTGTCAGAAACCATTGCTTCCAGTCACTACTATACAGAGTTGAGCAAGAGTAGTGTTATGACTGGATCGTTGATTAAGGAGCCTGGGAGACCAGAATTCAAATCTTAGCACAGTCATGAAAGCCCACTGTGCAAGTCATACTTTTTCATCCTTAACAGAGGACAATAGCAAAGCTACTCTGAATAAACCTTGTCAAGAAGACGATAGAGTCGCCATAAATTAGAATAGATTTGAAGTCCTATAACAACAACAAGTAGCATGGAATATTTCAGTGATAATTTTGGAATTAAGCCCAATCATTTCTGAGTCATGGATGAAACATTCCTTCTTTGATAGTGGAGCCTCGTGCAGGTGAGGTGTTGTGTCTTATGGCATTCCACTTATCTCTATGCCCAGTTGAGCTGTTCCATAACCAAGGCTTGACACATACCTGGATGAAACATAACAATTAAACTCTTAAGAGTGTCATTGGGAGAGATATCCTACTGCGAGGTAATTTATGTGGGGCAGACACATTCCTTCAAGTGATTCAGCACAAAAGCTGTTTTAGTCTGTGGAGCTATCAGACCCAAATGGTGTATATTGAACATAACAGTGGGCCTTTGGTATCTGTTGTTGCTTGTTTCCAGAACACGCAACAAATACCAAAATCTTTGGATACTTAAGTCTCATTATATGAAATGATATTGTAAAAGTATGTCCCTTATATAAAATGGCAAAAATCAGGTTAAATTAAAATGAAGACTTGCCTCGTTCAGCGTTCTTGTTTCCTCCAGTGGACCAAGAGAAACCCATAGATTAACTCCAACTTGGATGGAGATGAAACAAAGTTGACTAATAAAAGTTAAGTAGTAGAAAGAAAGGGTGTGGATGGGAAGCAGAACTTTTGAGACTTACTAATATTTTTTGGGCTTCAGTTTCAGAGGTTCCAGTCCATCTCAGAATAGGTCCTTGAAAAATTTAGTTGTATGATGCAAATTTTCAATTCCAGATTTTAATGAGTAGAAACAGTGGGAAAACTTTTCCTTGGGCATCATTTTGCCAAAAAAGTGACAAATTGCATGTATTTATCTTCATTGAATTGATCTCAGGGCAATGTGTATTATTTCACATTAAAAAAAGAAAACGGCTCATTTTTGAGATCCATAAGTTGAACTCTATCCTCTTCTGTTCTGTTGTATTTGCATTTTTGTGTAGATATGTAGCCCCAGCAAAGGGTCTAAAGATAAAAATATGCCTCACTGCACAAAATATGACCCTCCGGTCTACATTTTCCTGTTTAAATGGCAGGCTTCAATGGTAACTGAAATGTTTCATACAAAACTTGAGTGTAGTTTAATTGATAGTCGTGTTTTAAAGCTTTCAGGAGAAATGCTAACACTGTAGATAGGACTGAAATAGCAGCCCCATAGTATTCTCCCCAGTGGGATTTGAAGCTAAGATTAGTCCTGAAACTGAGCAGGAAGGTAAGTAAGCAACAAATAATAAGTTTGGCCAAAGGAACTACCAAGCCCAGCATCCTGTTCATAGCACTTGTCAAGACGAGATAAAGTTTGTTTCAGGTATCAGTATTTCATAGCAACTCAGATATACGGAAAAGAACATTGTCTGAATGAGCAATATCTAATGCAGTGGTTCTCGACCTTTGGGTCCCCAGATGTCAGATGAGCCTTCAACTCCCAAAAATCTTAATAGCTGGTAAACTGGCTGGGATTACTTGGAGTTGTAGGCCAGAACACCTGGGGACTCACAGGTCTAATGAATATGTGGTAATCCACATTTAAGGCCTATGTGACCAGCACAGAATGTAATCAGATATTGTTTGTTGTTTACAAGGTTGTTCTCAGGGTTTGCACTGTAGCCTGGGCACGTAATATCGTGATTACAACATTTTTGATGTAGCGCAAATGGCAAAGTTCAGCAAAACAATGCAGGCCATGGGTGAGATGTCAGTTACTGTCAAAATGGAGGCTAATTTTACAACAGATCAACTGTATGCCAATAACACCAGAATTTTGGAGCTGACCATTTTTGGGTTGTTGTCTGGGCTGTCTGGCCATGTTCCAGAAGCATTCTCTCCTGATTTTTTGCCCACACCTATGGCAGGCATCCTCAAAGGTTGTGAGACATGAAACAATCAGGGCCAGCTAATAATCTCCCAACAAAGGATTTTCCCAGGCAGGGAGCAGCCTAGCTTTGAAGCTGCAAGGCTATTCAATGCCAATCAAGGTAATCAATTGCAGCATTCATACTTTCCTCAAACAGATAAGAGTTATTTCTCCCACTCTGCACATTCCACAGATATATAAACCCCACTTGCCTAGTTCCCAACACCTCACAACCTCTGAGGATGTTTGCCATAGATGCAGGCAAAACATCAGGAGAAAATGCTTCTGGAACATGACTTTACAGCCCAGAAAACTTACAGCAACTCAGTGATTCCAGCCATGAAAGCCTTTGACAACACACTGAACATTTTTATTTTGGAATCTGTGTCTTTTTCAGGAAATATCTGCAATTCTAAATAAGGATCCAGACTGTTGTTCCGAGTCTTAATTGAATATCCGACTTTTTCTTTTTTCAGATTGATGATCATGAAAATGGCTTAGCGGGGATGATGCCTGAAGCCGAGATTGCTGATTCGGTGAACAATTTAGGAACAAACCAGGCCCTGACTTCAGATTACATAGACTCCGGCTATGAGGCTGGTCAGTTAAATCCCAGCTCCCTCCAGAAGGATGACCATCAGTTAGCCACACACTCACTGACCAATACCTTCCCAGTGAAACCACCTCTTCAGGATGTTTGGCACTGGGAGATCGAGAACCTTGTGAGCCATGGTTTGGCCCCTCACTGTGCAAATGGGAAGGACCTGTATCTAATTTCCGGAGCCGTTCCTTCTTCCCACAAAGTGAACGACAAAGTGGCCATCCCTGAATCTTTGTGGTTAGCGGCCTGTTGCGACGATGGCTCTAACGCCTGGTCAATGGGATTTATTAAAGAGGCAGCTGCTGAAAAACGTTTGGAAGATCTAAGCGTGGAAGAGCTCGAAAAGAAGCTTCCAGAAGGAACCCGACTGTTTAAGAACAACTGCGCCCAAGACAGACATGATCCCAAGAAACTAGAGCCCGTGGCGAAATCTGTCAAAAAGATCCAGGGTGAAAAACCAGCCCCACAATCGAAAAAGTCCTTGCCGATGCCACACCAAGCCCCAAAAGAGGAGGAGTGTGGCTTTATGAAGAAGCTGTTTTATTTCGTTATTACCCCTATATGCAGGCTTCTGACCTTTGCAATTTACATGGTGGTCCAAATATTGAAATTTATCCTTTACATCTTCACGACTCTTCTGCACATGGTTATCACAGGACTGTGCACTTTCCTCAAGTCAATTGCCACGGTGTTGATGCACGTTTTCACCAGCCTGATCCGGGTCCTGGTCAACATAATGAACGGCCTTGCCAGGAATATCTACCGAGTCCTCATGGTTGTATATAGGATTGTGTGCGTCCCATTGAATCTCCTTGTGGATATTCTCTCTTTCCCTTTCTACGTCCTGGGTGCCGTTCCCGCTCTGCTCCACGACATCGCTGCAGGCGTCAGTGGGCTCTTCATGTTGCTCATCAACGGCATCACAAACTTTGTGAAGTGCCTCAGTTGGCTTGTTACGCACATAGCCAAAAGTATTCTTCCTCATATGTCCACTTAATACTTGAAACAAAAAAAGAGTCAACGATGGCAATGCACAATTCCTCTCCTTCCAAAAAATCCCTGTGAAGCAATACTTTCCAAATGCATTGCTAATCTCCAGCTTTTCCGATACGTATTTATTGTGGTGCATTATCAGTGATGAACCAATGTTCTGGTAACATGGGTGAGCTACATGAGCCTCAAGGAAAAAATTATGACCAAATAAAATATTAAAAAACAAAGAGTTCAGCTTCAGTTGGCTGATTGAGCCTCCAGTATCATGTCAAGCCAGAAAAACACAGTTTCTGAATTATGAGGGAAACACAAACTGTTTTGACTAGAATGTATGAAAATGCATATATAGAATATATTAAAAATATGTATATAGAGTATTTGAAAATACAGATATAGACTGTAAGAAAATATGGTTACTGGCTTTTCAGTGGTGAAAGGATTTTGGGGTTCTTTGTACTACACAAGGGTTGGAAGGGGCTCCAAGACTTCGACCAGAATCCTATTTGGGAATTACATCTTCATAAGCGGACTTACAACGACATAGATTAGAAAGGAGCAATTTTGCAATATTCAGTTGAGAGTTGATGTTGCATTACTACATAGCGGACCCAACAATGTGATAGTCACGTAATAGGACAGACATATAATAGTACTGATGTGCAACAGCATGTACATCACATCAGTCCTGGTGCAAATTGGAAGCAATGTACTTCCGTCACTCTTGTAATGTCCTGTTACACATGGTCACAATTCATAAACAAGGTTTCTTAGCAGCTCTGCTACTAGGATTCCGGCTAATTTTTTTTTAGGGTAGATACACTGTAGAATTCATTCAGTTTGACACCACTTTAACTGCCATGGCTCAGTGCTATGGAATCTTGAGAGTGTGGTTTACGTGGTCTGTAGTCTTCTCTGCAAAGAGTGATGGCAACTCATTAAATGACAACTGCTATAATTACATAACATTGAGCCGCAGCAGTTAAAGTGGTGTCAAACTGCATTAATTGTATTGTGTAGATGCACCTGTTGTCAAGAATGAAGGCAATGTGTTAACTAGTCCTCTTTGTTAATGAGAGGGGCATAGCTCCATAGTATAGGACTAATTTTCCATGTTGAAGATCCCAGGATTTAAACCCTGGGGGAACTTAGTGATGTGGCCTGACAAAAATAGACATGTGATCTCCACGAGTCTGACAAATGGTCTCTTTTATTGTAAGGATTTAAATGCAGCATGTCCCCAAAATGTATGCACACTTATGATTCTGGAATGGCTTTTTTTGCTATTTTTTTTTCTCACGTGAAACTTGAAGTGCTTTGATAATTGCTGTGCAGGGTCAGCAGTTTGTTTGGTAGGATGCCTTTGTTCAACCACACCTGTTTTATTTTGCATGGCTTTCAAAGCAGCAAAGGAAGAAATACAGCGTGTTCCAAAAGCCCTGAATACACCCTTAGTAGATTTTCATTCTGGAATTTTTTACACACACACACACACACACACCCTTAAAAGAATTAGAAAATCCAATACGAGAGAAGTATTGTAAAATGACAAGCAAAGTGAGTGGGTTACTGTGAGTTTTCCAGGCCGTATGGCCATGTTCCAGAAGCATTCTCTCCTGACGTTTTACCCACATCTATGACAGGCATCCTCAGAGGTTGTGAGGTCTGTTGGAAACTAGTCAAGTGGGGTTTATATATCTGTGGAAAATCCAGGGTGAGAGAAAGAACTCTTGTCTGCTGAATGTTGCAGTTGGCCGGCTTGATTAGCATTCAATATCCTTACAGCTTCAAAGCCTGGCTGCTTCTGCCTGGGGGAATCCTTTGTTGGGAGGCCCGGAAAACTCACAGCAACCCAGTGATTCCGGCCATGAAAGCCTTTGACAATACAGTTTAAGTGAGGTTTGCAACTCTGTGTTTCAACAATGCCAGAAACACACTGCTGTGTGCAGGGGTGACAGTTTGAACCCCTTATACTGTAATTTAAGATGCAATTTCTATCTCTGATTAAATCCTTATTGTAACATTTATTCTTTTCATATAAATGTATTTATTTAACCTTTAATAATCACCATCACTGTTCAAGGGTATATACATTTGGGGGGGGGGGACAATATGTATTTGCACTGTGGATTAGCCTTTCCTTATCTCCCAATAAACAACTGAGGAGATGCATTTTGTTATTGTTTTATGGAACTATCAAGTATTGTCCCATGTGAATGTTCACTGGGAATAAACGCTGGTGTAACACCATGTCAGAGACTGTGAATCTTTACCTCTACTTTGAATTCACTAGGAGGCCTTAGGCAAAAAAAAAATTCCCATCTCCCTGCTGCAATCTCCCTGCTGCCCTACTTCCTATAGTAAAGATTTTGATAATATTGACTTAACCTGGCAAAGTTGAAAGGAATGCAGCTATGTAAGACATGTGCTGTGCTTCAAGCACAGAAAAGTGCTTTGCAAACATAACTACCTTATGCTGCCTTCTGCAGCATTAGGGGCTCAATTTTCAGAAGGTTTGGATGCTTATGGACATTCCTCTGTTAAAATTCTTTTCATGTCAAGAGCGACTTGAGAAACCGCAAATCGCTTCTGGTGTGAGAGAATTGGCTGTCTGCAAGGATATTGCCCAGGGGATGCCCAGATGTTTTCTTTTGATGTTTTACCATCCTTGTGGGAGGCTTCTCTCATTTTCTCACATGGAGCTGGAGCTGACAGAGGGAGCTCATCCATGCTCCGTATTACTCCCCTCCGAACATCTATCCTCTAGATTACCCCTTCCAAATGTCCCTGCCCATAGTGGAGTACTCCTCTGTCCCTCTCACTCCGGGTTTTATCTCTGTGTTCACGCGGCCTGCCCTTGCTTTATTGTTTTTTTGATTTCTTGATGTTCTGTTTATTATTATTTATTGTATTTTAAATGGTGTTATGATATGTTGTTTCTATATTTTATTATGTTGTATTGCTCTGGGCATGGCCCCATGTTAGCCGCCCCGAGTCCCCATTGGGGAGATGGTGGCGGGGTATAAATAAAGTTTTATTATTATTATTATTATTATTATTATTATTATTATTATTATGCTCTCTCCGGGTTGGATTCGAACCGGCAACCTTCAGGTCAGCAACCCAATTTTCAAGTCATTAGTCTGTACAAGGCTTTAACTCATTGCACTACCGGGAGCTCCAGGTGGCGCAATGGGTTAAACCCTTGTGTTGACTGGACTGCTGACCTGAAGGTTGGTTGCTGACCTGAAAGTTGCTGGTTCAAATCCATGAGACGGGGTGAGCTCCTGTCTGTCAGCTCCAGCTTGCAGGGACATGAGAGAAGACTCCCAGCAGGGTGGTACCCTGGGCAACTTCTCCGTAGACGGCCAATTCTCTCACACAGGAAGCAACTTGCAGTATGTTCTCAAGTCGCTTCTGACATGATAAAAACGTGTATGTATTTTTAAGTCCAAGGAAATGTGTTCCAAATCTGCCTCTACTTACTGAAGGGATGATAACAACTCAGGATATTTTTCATTGAAATTTAGTTATCTGCTCTAGATTTGTGTGGAACATTTTTACACCTCAGATGACACCATCCAGGCAAAAGGAGGAGATTGACAAGACTTAAGGGAACCC
Organism: Anolis carolinensis; assembly: GCF_035594765.1. Taxonomy (NCBI): domain Eukaryota; kingdom Metazoa; phylum Chordata; class Lepidosauria; order Squamata; family Anolidae; genus Anolis; species Anolis carolinensis. The sequence continues at coordinate 19,551,759 of NC_085843.1, forward strand.
TACTTTGCAGAACTACAAAAAAATAAATAGAAAGTTGAAGGTGTGGTGCATCCAAAACCAGCCCCAATCAGGTGAAAAGGGGAATGGAATAGGATAGTGATTCTCAACCTGTGGGTCCCCAGGTGTTTTGGCCTACAACCCCTAGAAATCCCAGCCAGTTAACCAGTTGTTAGGATTTCTGGGAGTTGAAGGCCAAAACATTTGGGAACCCACAGGTTGAGAACCACTGCAATGGAGTATCCTAAAAAGGGCATGGTTAACTGACTAGATGATTTGCGGTGGTGCAATGAGCTAAACCCTTGTGGTAGCTGAGCTGCTGACCTGAAGGTTGCTGGTTCAAATCCATGAGATGGAGTGAGCTCCCGTCTGTCAGCTCTAGCTTGCAAGGACATGAAAGAAGCTTCCCAGCCAACACATCTGGGCGTCCCCTGGGCAACATCTTTGTAGTTGGCCAATTCTCTCACACCAGAAGCAACTTCACTTCATTTCACTTTATTTCTTAATTAGTCGCTCTCCACCAGAGTGCTCCAAGTGACTTACAATTTAAAATATCATTCCACAATATAAAAAACATTCAAAGTAAAAACATTCAGTATGTTCTCAAGTTGCTTCTGACACGATAAAAAAAATTGATTAGAAAAGTGAAAAGGAGTTGCCTAATGCTGCAAAAAGGTTGCAGGTCCTGCTTTTCGAGCTTTGTTTTGGTTCTTTGCTTTGCTGCTGCTTTTCTTGCTGTTGTATTATATCTTTGTTTAACAATTTGTATTTATTCATCTTTATTTATTCATTTTAAGTGACGACTCTGAAATATTTTATAACGTGAAGAGCGGCTTAGAAATATACCATATAAGAGAATAAATCATTTTCAAATCATGAGTGAGACTTCTCATAGGAACGTTTCATTGATTGTGTGTTCTTGCACAGCAGAGGGTTGGACTGGACGGCCCTTGTGGTCTCTTCTAACTCTATGATTTGATCATTCTCATTGTTGAGGATAACAGCTTATTTTCTAGGCTATATGTGGTTGTGATTCTCCAGAAGTTGCCATCATCTACTTTCCATGTAAACAGCGTGCTTTAGAAATACCAGCTTGACACATGACAGTTCAAAAGCTGAAGCTTTTATTGATTTAGAGACACAATGACAAGTCAACCCATACATCTTGGTGTTATGACCCAACAAGGGTTTATTACAGCAATGCTACTTAAAGGTTCCTGGATTGGTTTTGGTGTACGAGACACTCGCTGCTGGTCCTTGAAGTTTCCTTGACAAGAAGAATTGTAGCCAGTGGGCAGAATAATGATTGTTTCCTACTCACTCAAAAAAACAATTGCTGGTTCCTCACATCAAAATGAGAAGCACGGGATTAAAATATTGTTGCTGTTGTTTTGTGCCTTCAAGTCATTTCCAATTTACGGTGACCATAAGGCAAATCTATTGTAGGGTTTTTTGGGACCGAAAGTTGCCCAGCTCATCAATGGGTTTCCATGGTTAAGTGGAGAATCAAACTCTGGTCTGCAGAGTGATAATCCAGCACTCGGACCACAACATCCCATATTATGAAAAGAGGCAATATCTACAAGCCAATCTATAGCAGAACTCTTTCTGCATCCCCCTTCCAAAGTCTACCTGTTTTAAAATATGTAATGCAAAAGAGGGAACAAGCTTCTCTTTTGGTACTCCAGAGACTAGAACATGTACCAATTGAGTCAAATTGCAAGAAATAAGGTCCCTTCCCTTCAGGAAGACCTTCTTAACTCTAAGACAGTGTTGATTTTGATACTCTTTTAAGCATGAAGATAAGAAATATAAGGAATCCAAGCCTGAATTCCTGATGAATGTAAGAAAGGTTTCCTGCTTTGCTATCAAGTTGCAGGGGCATTTTTGGGGAGTGACTACATGCAACCCTTCCCCTTTAGTCTGCTCCAGGTGGGTATTTGTTGCACCAGACTCAATAGAAATGTTACTTCTTGATAGTCTCTTACTAATAGCTAGCACAGAAGGGCTCCCTTAGCTTCCTGAAATATAACAACTACTTTTTTGGATAGCAAACCTAAAACAGTGGGTTGCTGTAATTTTTCTGGAAGCATTCTCTTCTGATGCTTCACTCACATCTATGGAGGGCATCCTCAGAAGTGTGAGATGTTGTAAACTAAGCAAGTGAGGTTTATATATCTGTGGAAAGTCCAGGTTGGGACAAAGAATTCTTGTCTGTTTGAGGCAAGTGTGAAGTTTGAGGCATTTAATGGCCTTGCAGATCAAAGCTTGGCTGCTTCCTGCCTGGGGGAATCCTTTGTTGAGAGGTGTTAGCTGGCCCTGATGGTTTCATCTCTGGAATTCTCCCGTTTTGAGCATTCTGCTTTCCATAGAGGTCTGGTATTTATTCTTGGGAACTTTGTTTCACTTAATGGAAATAGAACTAATATTTTCCCCTGGAAACAAATAACTAAACATATATTGTCTCAGAATGTGAAGTACTGATTGATCTGTTTTCTTCAACCACTTTATTACTTTACCCTTGAGAAATGTTAAGATAGAAGGAAGGAAAACAAAGCTTTTCCCTCTCCTGCCCAAGATGTTAGAATGTTGATACCGAGGAGATGCCTTTTCCTAATCTTTTCAGCAGATACAGAGTTTTGTATGACCATTCAGTGCATCATAGAGTGTGATAGGAACACGGAGCCACCGCATGAAGATCTTCAAGCATGCTCCTTGGTGACACATATGTATCTTCCTTAGTTACAGTACCATCAGCTTTCTGCTTTGCTGGTTAGGGGCAAAGGACATCCTAGAAGAGGTGTTTTCTCTCTCTCTTATACTTGAGAGAATACCTCTCTAAGAATCTCTAGGGCCTCTACTGTGACTCAGAGATCTACTTTTTGGGAGCTGATTATAGAGTTGTGCTGGAGGAAATTCCTAGAAAGAAATATCATGCAAATAATCAAATCTAGAAAAGTGAAACCTACAAGTGAGGTTTGCATGTGTAGTCATTTCAATTTTTTGTTCATCTAACTTTGTTGCAGATTAAATGCTGCATTGATAACACAGATACCCATTTTTACTGCATAAAACACATCCAGCTATATCTCAGAATATTGCCTGGAGGAAAGAGCCTTCCATTTCAGTTAAATAATGTGAAGAAGCAGAAAAACCAACATATAATTTCAGGACAAATTCTTAGCTCATCATGTTAGCTCACCTGGTTTGAATGCACAAGATGGGGTGAGCTGCCATCTGTCATCTCTAGCTTGCAGGGACATGAGAGAAGCCTCTCAGCAGGATAGTAACACATCTGGGTGTTCCCTAGGCAACGTCTCTGTAGATGGCCAATTCTCTCACACCAGAAGCAACTTGCAGTATGTTCCCAAGTCGCTTCTGACATGATAAAGAATACAGTAATTTAAAAAATCTTAGCTCACTTTGGCTAATGGAGGAACATGAAGAAAAAGGCAATAGAGGTGAACCAAGGGTTGTAAATCTGAGGCCAACAGACTTTGAATAAGTGTACTTAACCTTGGAAGCACGCACTTTGGATACATTTTATTTGTATCAAAACATTATTCCGCCTTTAAGTTAAGGAGATTTAGGCCAGAATCCTATTGGTGTCATGCACTGGGAGAGTTCTCACTCCCACTTTTACTTTTAAAATAATCATTGAAGTATGGATGCATTTAGCTCACAGTTGTATAAATTCTTTCCACAAGTGTAACCTTTTCAATTGGACCTAAATCCCTAGCTATTCTCGATTACGTTAAGCTAGAACTGGCAAATCAATTGAATGCCCCTATGTAACCGATAATTGATTCAGTGAGTCTACTTTAATTGGGAAGAACCGAAAGGATGGTGCATAACTATTTGTCCCTGACTTCAGTTGTGCCACTTTCTTTGGTGCGATTAAAGAAACAGCCACTGTGCCTGCCCCATTGCACAATGGAACAAGAAGCAAGTGTATTGTGCAACTGATTGCACATCTGCCAATGCCGATGTTCAGCTGATGGGCGTTACAGCACAACACTGTGTAACTATGTGAATTTAGATTTATATCACATGAGCACAGCGTAGGATCTTAGCTTTGGTGTTAAAACCCAAGTAAGCAACTTTGGGACTGAGAGAAATAAATTTGTAGCATACGTTTTGTAGCCTAAGTCTTATGTTACAAACTTATTTCTTCTGGTCTCAGTATCCCTTTGCATACAGAAAACAAGAGTAGGCAAAATACAGGCCCCCAAATGTTTCCATAATTGCTCTTTTCCTGGAAAACAAAAGAAAACCCAGGGAGAGACCCAATTGCCACTCCTGAAGTAGCAATTTCCCCTTTAAGTAGGTCACAGAGCCCCCCCCCCCCCACTCCACCAAACACACATATATAAACCTATATATATATAGGTTTTTTTTAAAAAAGCCAGAATTAGACTTTCAGCCATTTGTTTGTTTTACTCCTCTGGAAGAATTTTTGCAGTCCTTGCAAATCCTAGGGAGCACAAGCAGCTGAATATTGCCTTCTGGGCCCACCGAACGTGCCCATTCCTGTTGTAAACCAAAATTCTTGTGGCAATATAAACAAACATGTATGTGCTTTCAAGTTGTGTCAACATATAGTGATCCCCATGAATTTCACAGTATTTTCTAAAGCAAAGAATACTCAGAATTGAGTTTGCCAATCTCCTCCTCTGAAATGTAACCTACAGCACTTGGTATTTGTTGGCGGCCTTCCATCCAAGTACTATCAAGCGCTAGCCCTGCTTCATTGTAAGGTCTGGTAGATCTAGGTCAGGCATGGGCAAACTTTGGCCCTCCAGGTGTTTTGGACTTCAACTCCCACCATTCCTAACAGCCGGTAGGCTGTTAGGAATGGTGGGAGTTGAAGTCCAAAACACCTGGAGGGCCAAAGTTTGACCATGCCTGATCTAGGTCACATGTCATTCTGAATGCCCATTGTTCGAATCTGGCCTATGTCGTCATTTGATGTGGCCCTCCAGATGCTGGGTTAAAACTCCTGTATTCCTCATCATTAGACAACATTAGAGCTGATGGGAGTTGTGACACAGTAACATCTGGAAGGCTGCAGGTTGTTTTCTTCAGTCAGGATAGTGATATTTGAATGTAAATACAAGGCTTGTGAATGTGATGTCTGACTTTAAAATGTTCTTTAATCTTTCCCCAAGTTCAGAGCCACAAGTGTGGCTGGGTGCAATTCCCACTATCCCCAGTTCTCATTGTGGATAATCAAAAGAGATGAGAGTTGTCATTCAATAACATCTGGGGACCCAAGCTGGATAAAAACTAAAGAGAACTGAATACTATGTAAAAAATTATAGTTGGTCTTCTGTATCCATGGATTCTTCATCCATGGATTCAATGGTCCTTTTGAAAGCAACCACAAGGCCAATGTGGTCCAATCTAGAGCCTTCCGGAGATTTAGGAGTACAGTAGAGTCTCACTTATCCAACACTCGCTTATCCAACGTTCTGGATTATCCAACTCAATTTTGTAGTCAATATTTTCAATACATTGTAATATTTCGGTGCTAAATTCATAAATACAGTAATTACTACATACAGTAGAGTCTCTCTTATCCAAGCTAAATGGGCCGGCAGAAGCTTGGATAAGCGAATATCTTGGATAATAAGGAGGGATCAAGAAAAAGCCTATTAAACATCAAATTAGGTTATGATTTTACAAATTAAGCACCAAAGCATCATGTTATACAACAAGTTTGACAGAAAAAGTAGTTCAATATGCAGTAATGTTATGTTGTAATTACTGTATTTATGAATTTAGCACCAAAATCTCATGATATATTGAAAACATTGACGACAAAAATGGCTTGGATTATCCAGAGGCTTGGATAAGTGAGGCTTGGATAAGTGAGACTCTACTGTAGCATTAAAGTGTAATGAACTACTTTTTTTGTCAAATTTGTTGTATAACATGATGTTTTGGTGCTTAATTTGTAAAATCATAATGTAATTTGATGTTTAATAGGCTTTTCCTTAATCCCTCCTTATTATCCAACATATTTGCTTATCCAACATTCTGCCAGCCCGTTTATGTTGGATAAGTGAGACTCTATTGTATTTACTTCCAGTTTTCCTAAGAAGCTAGTACCCCCTTGTGTTCAGATTAGGGAAAGCATAACTAATTTCAGCTCTTTTTAAACATTCTGCTACCTCTGTTTGTAGGAATAATGGGCATGGTCCACCAAGAGTTACAACATTTTTACATTCTACTGGTTATAGTCATAAATAGCTCGTCTTGAAAAACATGCACATGGAACACCACATGTGTGTTTCTTTTTTTATAAAAAGCATCTCTGACACAGCAAAACGTAAACCCAAATAAACTGTAGCTGTATTTTAGAAAGAGGGAATTCTACAATGTAAAGAATAGGATTATATTGGAGATGAATTCAGTACTAATAAAAGAAGCACTTCATCCAACATCATTTCACTAATTCATTATCCCAGGTAAAGGTAAAGGTTTTCCCCTGATGTTAAGTTTAGTCGTGTCAGACTCTGCGGGTTGGTGCTCATCTCCATTTCTAAGCCGTAGACACCTCCAAGGTCATGTGGCCAGCATGGCTGCATGGAGCACCGTTACCTTCTCGCTGGAGAGGTACCTATTGATCTACTCACATTTGCATGTTTTCGTACTGCTAGGTTGGCAGAAGCTGGAGCTAACAGCGGGAGCCCACCCTGCTCCCCGGATTCAAGCCGCCAATCTTTAAGTCAGCGCCATTGGGGGCTCAATTTGTTATCCCAACATTTTGTGTAACCGAAAGAAAAGTATTAGATCAATTAACAGAATGCAGATTATGCCATTGGCTATTAGTTGTTTTAAGCCATGTGGAATCTCCATCATTATAGACAGTGGTGCTTTGATAAATATATGTGGAGTGTGGGGCAAAGCATAATTCGTATGGCACAGAGCTGAAACCTTTTTACAGAGGAGATCCTTCACTTTATCAGGCAGGTCTCTTGAATTGTAACTTTTCTGTTTGAAAAAATTGAGACCCACCATTACTTCTTTATTCCAGCATTGCTAGCTATAATCTGGCAGCTGAACACAAATCTATTTGGGGCACATATACCTTAGGTCTGATTTTAGCTGCAGACCTAATGATGAAGAGTCAATGAAAGCATGAATACTTGGAACAGTTTGATGACATTTGGACTGGCAGCCATAAAGACATGAATCAACTGTGGTTTCTTTTTTCCTGGTGTATTAGTACAGCTACCTTTTTTGATATGGGCCTCTGTCTTGAGACAAACTTCACAATCTTACCAAATCAAATTGGAAACCTGTATGGTCCAGCACTTTGTCACAGTGACCACACTGAAAACATGGACAACAGTGTTCTACTATTACACTTTTCCAATATCTGGTATTCAGAGGTATGTTTGCCTCTTCTCTTGGAGATAATCAGGATTAATTTGTAGTCTTATCATCTGGCAACATGCGTAATTCCTTAAGTATTACCTAAATTGGTGGGTAACATCCCAATTCACGGAAGCCTTATCCATAGTTACTTGTGCATTTCGGGAATTAATATTTCTATCTGTCTTGAATCCTCCAGCCTTCAGTTTGATTTAATAGCCCCTGTATTTAGTATTGTGATTCAATTAGATTGTTCTTAAACTCTTTTGATAAGATTTAATTAAAATTTTTATCAGAGGAACCCTGCAGAATTGAAAAAGAAAGAACGGACAAACACCAGAGTGGGGTTTTTGGCCAGTTTTATTGAACCAATAAAATTTCTACTGATAACAATGCAAGAAATTTCAGCAAGTATAAATGCTATACAGTTTTAACAAACCCCATTGTTCCGTACCTATAAATAGAATTTTTCAAAACCTCATAAAAAGTGCAGATCTTTATGGATTGCTGTTAACAGGTTAATACACACACACACACACTCACAAATTCCTCTATTGAAAAATACAATTTTTTTTGTCTCAGTTCGCTAAAAAGTTCCTTCTGCATCTGTTCAGATACAATTCAAGTTGGATTGGGCAAATAAAGGCTTAACCAAAGAGAGTGAGAGAGAGAGAGGCACAAACAGATCCAGTCGGACTGGCTCGTCCAATACCCGTCTATGTTGGAAAATTGCTAGCTACAGTTTTAGTTTGGCCCTCAAGCATTCTTCAACCTGTGCAACAACAGTAGGCCTTTTTTGGGAGGAATGACGGTGCCTGCCTAGGATTCACACAAGTGTTACTGATGTGGTGAAAGGTTTTGGGGTGTAGGAAAGAGTACCCACAAAAGCTGTGTTTCCCCAGAACGGATTCAGTGTACTTGCCTTAATAAGGGAAATGATCCTAGATTCAATACTGATAGGATAAAAATTCACAACTCCCCCGGCCTTCCTTCACAGACACTGTTGCTAAGAGAAGACAGGAAAGCAGCAAGAGGCTACTGAGCCTAACTTAGCTCATGCTGACAAGCAGATGTTGGGGTATTTGTAGTAAGTAAAAGGAGCACTTTAGTTTTAAACTTGTTTGAAGCTGATGTCCATGGAGACTAATAAAAACAATCCACATAGGTTTTGCTGTCCTTCCCCTTACTGTGACAGGCCTCTGCCAGCCATAGGTTCACTGGTGGCAAAGCAAAGAGGAAATGGGTTTTATGCCCGATCTAAGCTCAGCCTTAGATCAGCTTGCCAGCCTATCTCATTTCATACTTCCACTGAGGTTTCTCCTGGACTTTGGTAGGAGGTTGGCACCCCAGTTTACATATATTTCAATCCTAAAGCTCTCTCCCTGCCAGAGTTTAGGGAACACAAAGTCACATGACCCAAACTGAAAACAGGATTTCTCATCTACAGCAAGGTCTGTTTAGCCCACACAGTTCTACATGGCTAAGTTTTTGTTTTATTGAGTCAGTTACTTGATAAAAGAAAACGTACAAACCTAAAAAGTTGAGGTTATAAACACATCACCATTCTCCCCTCCCCCACCTTCCCAGTATACACAGTACAAAAATACACACACACACACAGACATAATAAAGCTGTGTGGATCCTAAACTGCATCATCAATAAGCTTATTCTACCTACAGCCATAATGTAGTACAAATAGCTGAAAGTGGGTGACTGTGTAGGGCTGAACCAGCGATCTCATGTTTCGGCCATAGGCCTATGTTTTCACAAATCTTCTTATATCTAACTATCTATATATAAAAGTTACAGTAACAAAATCAAGGACCATGAAGGCCTATCACAGCTTCTAGAAGCACACTACATTGGAAGGAAAAGCACATTCAAAAAAGCCAAAAGAAGAGAAGCTATAGCAATACTGTGGGGAGCAAATCGATGATCATAGCATGCTTCGAGTGGCTCTTCAAGCTCACAGTCAATTTAGTTGGCCACTCTGCATGTGCTCAGGTAGCAGTTTCTTTTTACACCCCACAGTGCTGTGCATTTATTAATGGGATTATGTAAAACAAGGTATGATCAGTTTCAAGACACATTAATTTCAACTAGAACAATGGTCTTCTCACACATACACATACCCCTTGTCTGTCCATAAATATTCATCCTCTACAACCACCACCATCACCAAAGAAACCAAAATAATCTAGTAGAACAATTAGTAACACTGAACGGGATGGTAATTTAGGCTTTTAAGACTCAGGGCACAGAGCAACTGAGATACACAAAATGTCCTGCTTAAGCAACAATTGCAATAATTCTTTGTCTTTTCTGACAACAAATCCATAGAACATATATGAAATCCTATGGACACCCAATGGGTTCTTTCTTTCTTTTTGACATGGATTGAAATTAAATATATTAAAATAAGTAAAAAAATTTGATAGGGCTGCTAACTGGGTATGGAGTGGTAGAGCTCCTACCCCTGACTGACCACCTCAAAGGTGGTCAGTCAAGAGTAAGCCACAGTTTTTGCCTCATGTTCTAACACAGATTTAGTCGAAAAGACATTACTTGTTTGCCCCATGACATGGGGAAATCTGAATGTAGCTGGGAAATTTGAATGAAGGGGAACTGAATAATGGACAAGGTGGTGAAAGGAGCATTAGGGCATACCAAGCTGTAGCAATCAACATGAGCCTTCTTTGTCAGAAGATAAAGCCATCTTGCAGCTCAAGTGTAAGCAAGCCAGCTTTATCTCCTAACAGGAATGGCTTTCTCTTCTATTCAGCCATGGTCCCTTTTCTTTGGCTGCTTCATCCTGTCTTCCTCCTCCTCCACTGATACAGTAACACTGGCAAATTAGATCCTAGCCCAAGGGTGCAAAGAATCTGTTTATTTTCTATTACGGTATACTCATCAGTTGGTAACTGAAAAACATACGGCATTAGAAAAGCTTTGAGTAAGGGATTAAGCAGTCATTACAAATCCTAGGATTTCATCTGATGGAACCATTAAAGCGGTACCAAACTGTATAATAAGGTAGTGTAGTCTCATTTTAAGCGGCAAAACTGTGTCTCTACTACACAGCCCTTTATGGGTTCTACAAAAAGATCTGCAAGGTTTGCCCATTTGCAGGGCCAGGTAAACTGGGTACAGTTTTGTCTCTTCCTGTATTGCACTGAAGAAAAACAAAAACAAAGAGGTGATCAGCATGCCTCCAGAGCAGTACAGAAAATGCAAACCTATTTCTCTTTCCCAGAATGCTTGACAGTGAATTCATAATTACAAACATTCGTTGACAATTTGTTTTGAGTTTAAGAATTGTACCTCTGAACAATCCTCTGGAATAGTCTGCAAAGGAACTGATAGTCTAATCAGCTGTGGCTTCTGCATTTATCTACCACATTTAGTATATAATATGAATTCCTTCAGGTTCCATTTTGAAAACCTTTTGCCTTTCAGATGAACTTCTTTTATGCTTCTGTGTTAATCTGCAGGAGGTTGAAGACACTGAGATTAGTTTCATATTGTGAGATACGTGCTGGGATGGAGAGAGGCTCATTCTCTGTTTTATTCATCTTGTTTTTGGTCAAATATGTTTAATGTTACCTGTTGTAGTTACTACACAATCATTAAATGACAAGTTACTTCTTTTAATATGCATTAATAAACCTGAGCTCTTGGCAACAAACTGATTTTGCCTCCTATCTGAACCTGGCCCTTCTGCTGCACAGCATAATTTGGCACTTGGGCTATAATGATATAACCATTTGGGACTATCTGTGCCTTCTTGGGTTCTGTTTAATGGGCACAGTCTCAAGCAAGAAGAGCTAACCAAAATACCCCATTGAGAAAAGAGGTTTTTGTTTGGCAGGAGCAATGAAATGCCAAGTTCGGTAATGGCTTCTGAAGTACAAACAAAACAGTCCACACTTCCAGGCCCCCAAAGAGAGCCTAAATCACTCATGTTGATCTATATCAATAAATGGATTAAAACAGTCTCAAATGTTTGATCTCAACTAAAACAGAGTTTTTGCAAAGCTAATGGCTCTTAACGAATTATGTAGGACCAAGCCATTACAAAATATTTTGATATTACATCTGAGTTCACAAGTAGATATTTTTATCTGGAAAATAAATCACTTTGCTTGCAGCCAGCCCTTGAGAAATATAGCTCAATTGAGAAGGAAGATAGGGTTGGGTTGCAGGTGCCATCATTATCTTTCTCATCCAAAATCTACTAGCCCCAAACAAGGTAGTGCCAGCAAAAGCAAGTCATTGAATCAATTAGACTTGGCAAATCAACTCTTGTGTAAATTGTACCAATTGAAATCATTGGCAAGATTTGTCCCAGGACTTCTATTTTACAAACTCTGGCTGTATTAGTCTACTCTTTAAAATGGATTCTGGATGTAGGTTGTCATATATATGGGTTTTCATACTGAGGACAAGCATTTATAATGATTACCAGTAACTGCAGTCTTCCACCATACAGCTGCTAAATAGAAAATATGCACTTTTTAACAATAAAGTACCCTTTACAATGAAAGCACAATCCTGAGCATGATAAGCCTTGGAAAGATTGTAAGGAGAACCTGTAACTTTGCTTTTAATCTATTTCAGCCTGATCAATGTCATCTGTAAACCTGCAGTATTGATGCTGCTTATTAAAAAAAAAACAACAGGAAAAGATATTATTTACAAAGGATCTTGAAGCATGCAGGTTTAGGTTTCACCATAATAATTTAGCAGATGATATTTGGACCTTTTAATATATTATACAGAAGCCAGGTTTCCCAAGACGTGATACATCTTATCACATGGCTTCAGAAAGGCTGTACAGTTGCTAACTTGTTATCAAACCTTGTTGCTGTTGATTCACAATTTACATACTTTTGGCCCTTAGTTGACCACTGGGACACATTTGGTGCAGGGGTGTCCAGTTGCTGACAACTAACCTAAATCCACAAAGTGAGATGGAAATGTATATTAAAAAGCCCACACTGCGAAAGACTGCTACACATTTTGATAGATATTAATACATGAACTCAAATGATTCATTCACATGTGCTATCTTTTTCTTTAAAAAATGTTCTTGTACATTTAAAATTTGGCACATTTGTGAGCTTTATGGATATACTAAGCAAAAAGTACAATCTTACTCTGCTATCTATTCCGAATACTACTGTGTAAACACACAGAGAAACATGCACACAACCCCATCACATCTGAGTATATAAAGCTAAGTACCAGATTATGACCACAGAGACCATACTTTGAATTAGTCACATCGGAAACATTTCATAACATTCACATTTGCCATTCTATCTCTAAGGAAAAACACAAACTAATGCTCAAAGAGAACAGGTCCCAACTTTGAATGCCACATGCACCTCTGATATCATGTGGAACCAAGTTTATGTTTCTCTTGATGGATCCACTTTATATATTTCACAAAGGGGGGGGGAGTCCACACAAACATTTAGATTTCAAGTGTAATCTCTTCTCAATTGGATGACTACTGAGTAAATAAAAGGAAATGTGTACGAGAAAAGGCACTAATGTTTCTACAATCAGAACACCAGATTCTCAATTCAAAAGATGTACACATGTGACCCTGTGAAAGGGGGAAAGGTTAAAGCTCTTACAGCTATGTACACAATTCAGCTTTCATCTCTAATTATTCATCTCTTTCCTCTGCTGCTTTGCAGACATTAGATGCTGTGCAGGTCTCCTTATCTTCCCACTCCACTCAAACCTCATTGTGTTTCTATCTCAAGTTCAAATGAAAGCCACCAACCAATTGGGACAAATGGATCTATTGACCGTCATAGGCATGTTCCACTAACCCAGTGATTCTCAACCTGTGGGTCCCCAGGTGTTTTGGCCTACAACTCCCAGAAATCCCAGCCAGTTTACCAGCTGTTAGGATTTCTGGGAATTGAAGGCCAAAACATCTGGGGACCCACAGGTTGAGAACCACTGCACTAACCCAACAAAATCAATGTGGCTTTTGACATGGTCATCCTATGTGGCCAAATGAAGACATACCCAGCTTTGGCAACTGAGTTAGACTTAGAGAAGATCTGTACAAACTGTTTTTCCAAATTAAGATATTCCACACTTCACACAGAGGGGACTGAATGGGCTTGCTCTCACATCAAATGTTACTATTTAAAGGTTTTATCTGTGGCTGGATTACACATTCAGTTGAGGCTTATCCCCTCCACATAATAGTTCATAGTTCATGCTCTGCAATAACAGTGCACTGGTTATGGAATAGCTTTATTCAGTAATGTAATTTTTTTTCTCAGATAGTATCCCTACCATATAATTCAACTAGTTTCCTGGAAAGATAGATGAGATGTCACCTGATGTGTCTAGGTCAGTGGTTCTCAACCTGTGGGTCCCCAGAAGTTTTGGCCTTCAACTCCCAGAAATCCTAACAGATGATAAACTGGCTGGGATTTCTGGGAGTTGTAGGCCAGAACATTAGGAACCCACAGATTGAGAACCACTGCTCTAGGTGTATCTTTTTCCAGATGTCTTTAGAAAACATTACAGTGTACGATGGAAACAATATCTGCAGTGCAAATATGTCCTCAATGAATATTCACATAAAAACAGTCTACAATTCTAAGGCCAGAAGAAAATCTATACATAACAGTAAGTAATTATTTCAGCAATTTGGGGAAGGATATTTGATGATCACACAGCAATTATTTGATACAGGAAGAAAGCAAGAGAGGGATTAATTTAAAATATCAACAATTTAACCCTCCCCAAATTCTAGTCCATGTTTGTTTATTTGGCTGTTTTTCATAGAAAGACATTTAAAATCACTCCCAAAAAAGCCCCACAATTACAGAAGTCTTCAATATAAAAATGTTATTTTATGTTGCCTTCTACAGCTTACTGAAATGAAAAAAGTATATTTTACTCTTTTCCAATGTGTACAAAAGAAATATGAAGTCAAGGTTAAGGAAAAATAAAATAAAGCCCAACATCTGAACCAATCCAACAGAAGTCAGTCACAAATGAATCAATAAAAAAGGCCAGGAATCAAATTTATTTGCACATAACCCGAGCTCAAAAGATTTGGACAAGCAGAGCTCCTCTTATAGAATGTTAAGACTGTCAGGGGACACAAACAGGTGGCACATAAGATACTTTATGCTTAAGTAGATCTGATTTCAATGAGACTTTGGGAAGGAGTTGTGACTGACTTTTTGTGGAGCAAATTGACCACGTAATAGTCCTTATTGTATCCCACGTTTTTAAGCTTCTCTTCAGGCACTTTGTTGAATCATTAAGGACAACACAAAGTAAAGCTTTAAGAACACTGACATTTGTGGTCTGAAAAAGAAACCAGTGTAGCCAAACAACACAAAAAGTTGACATTTTTGGCAGCTCGCTTCCCCCCCCCCCCCCCCCCAAACAATGCTAGTTGTCACTGGGTGCAATCCAAACACTACTGATGCACATTCATCACTCACTTCTATGGAGCTTGAATGGAGCTTCTCTATTTTCATGAACTGGAGATGCTCAGAAGAGCTTGGGGAAGCATGCTATGCATCTGTTTCATTACAGCGATACTTTGGCATTTTCAGATTGTTCAAGGCAAGCAAGCCATAGACACAAACAAAGCTTGGGAAGGAAAAAAAACACACGTTTTCCTCCATTCTTTTTGAACAGGACATTTCAGCAGCGGCTTTAATAGGAAAAAACTTGCCTTTCTGCTCAATATTGCACTTCCTTTGTTCACTCATGTCAGCACAGATTAACATGATTCATAGCTTTTTTTTAAAAAAAGAAAAAGTGTTCTGACACCATGATTCAAGGAAATAATATGGGAATCAAATGTCTAAAAGCTTAAGCTACATACTAAGATAATTACCCTTGAATTTTAAAAGGAGAGGGGGGAAAAGATAGGAGTGGAGAGAAAAGTTGGCCATAGCTCTGGAATAAGGCTCCTACATACATTGTCTGGCATTTTAAAGTCAAGGTTCTTACTCAAGTGGAGAGCCACTTGCAAGGTTGGACCAATGACACTGGGTTTGATGAAGGAAAAATCTGACCCAGTCGAAAGCAGCACTGTATGAGCAAAGCTTTCAGGAAAGGGACGGACCACTGGGTTTTGTCTCTGCCATCTCCAGTCAAAGCATTTCAGACAGGAGGGCTGAGAAAAACCTATGTCTAAGACCTCAGGAGATCCAGGACAGAGAGCGCTGGGTTAAACAAGCCTACGATCTGACTCAGCAGAAGGCAGATCTTTATCCTTTTAAAAGAATGTACTCATTTAGATGAGTTTTTCATTTGATAGGCAGCTTGCATGTTATTTTGCATAACTGCCAGATCTAAAAAACAATTAAAGGGTAGAGTTAGATTCAAACTTTTAAAAAAGGGTCTTAAATCAACTGGCAAATGGTTACAAATTCCAAGTTACGCTGATTTGCCAAATGGGCTCTAAGTACCCTTTCAAGCATCTTTACAGGCAGGAAGAGAGCGCAACTGCAGTATGCAAAAGAGGAGAATGAAGTCCCTGAACTGATATGTACATTTGAAATGGATATGGCAAACACCTCTTCATTCACGAAAACATGTATTTGAATGCTGCGTCTCAGTAGCATGCCGCAGATTTCACAGCAGTTCCGTTCACATTAAAAACAAAGGCAGACAATAATTGCATCAACTTTAACATGACCTCCAAACTACGGCTGAACTACTACATTTCTAGGAACAATCTAAGAATTAGCCAGTGGAGGAGTTCAGTTTAAAACATAGTATATACCGCATTTATGAAAACTGTATTATAGTATCATAGAAAGAACTAGAAGAAGGGTAAGAAAGGAAAGAGAAAAATACTTTGCTGGATTCCATTCATAAGAGAGAATGGAATGGGGGAGAAAAAGAACCTCAAAAGAGACACTGTGCCACAATGTTTTTCTTTTGGGGTGGGAGAAGAATGAACAAAGAATCAAATATTACAAACCACCTTAGGGTTTGTGACCAATATATCATATGGAAACAACTTAAGAAGTAGTGTTCCTCAATGTTATTTTGCTATCATTAGTAATGTTAAGCATCAAGAAAAAAATAATAAAAAGATATAGATCATTGCACGTTAACAGCCAACAGAAATGCGGCTTCAGCTTTTTGAGAATCTAAGAACCTGATGCTACGCCGCAGGCAGCTTTTACTGTGCATCTTGTCTGGAAGCTTCATTCAACATACTTGTAACCATGCTTCAGGTCAAGTGACGTGTGATGGCACGAAGGGCATAGAGGAGTTCAGCTTGCATGCGAGCCTCCATAAGAAGAAGATTCACATGGACCTGTTGGAAAGTTTGAAACATGAACATTATATGCACACAAACATATTGCTTTTGAAGCTCACAAGTGCATTGGGAAGTTGGAAGATGCCACAGAGGCTATCTAGTCCAACCCACTGCCATACAGCAAAAGCACAATCAATGCACTCCCAACAGACGGTCATCCAGCCTGTTTAAAAGCTTCCAACAAAGGAGCCTCCACTACACTCCGAGGCAGTGAATTGCACTATTGAACAGCTCTTATAGTAGGGAAGTTCTTCCTAACTTGTTTCTTTGCTCTATCCTCCCTGAGTTGAGATGAGTATCTCAGGTCTTGAAAGGATTGTGCATATTGACCACTTTTGGACTGCAATATTACACGATCTCTTGCATGTGTAAGTGGCAGAGCTACCACAGAGATAGAACATTTGTGTCATCTTGTCATCTGAAACACAATGGTTTTCATGGGGTCTCTCCACTATTATTACCAAATGTACACACATACACACACCTTTCCAAAGCACCTACATATTTCTGAGATGTAGTAACCCAAAGCCTCTTCTCTTAGTGGCAAAGGAGGACAGTGCATTAATATACATATGTTTTTACTGTTTTATAGTCATAGCTTTTCTTCCATATCAGTGACATTTTCCTTGTTTATAAACAGAGCCTATGCTAATGTGTTTGAAGAGACACTCACCTTCTCTGAATGCTTGAACTGACGCCAGTAAGCATCGTACATGCGCTTGGTGGTTCGCTCTGGGTAGCAGGTCACTGTTTTAATGTAAACTTTCAAGTTCCGTTCAAGTAACTGATTAACTTCTCCATAATCGTAGTCATCATACCTAAGCAAGATTAAGCCATTCTGAATCTTTCTTTTCTAAGCACATGCAGCTTTCAAAGTATTTCTTTTACACACTGAACAATCTTTTAAACTATGTGCCCTAGGAATAAAAAAGGTAAAGGTTTCCCCTGACGTTAAGTCCAGTCATGACCGACTCTGGAGGTTGGTGCTCATTTCCATTTCTAAGCTAAAGAGCCGGCGTTGTCTGTAGACACCTCCAAGGTCATGTGGCCGGCATGACTGCATGGAGCGCTGTTATCTTCCCGCCGGAGCGGTACCTATTTATCTACTCACACTGGCATGTTTTCGAACTGCTAGGTTGGCAGAAGCTGGAGCTAACAGCAGGCGAAGGGGACTCAGGGCGGATCACATTATAACACACATAGGGCAAACATTCAATGCCCATAAACACATCAAACAGAGACTGAGAGACACACGCAGAGGCAAGTTAACCTTCTTCTGAGGGGATGTTCGATTCTGGCCACAGGGGGGAGCAGCTGCTTCATCATCCACACTGACGGCACTTCCTCATTCCAGGTCGTAAATTAGTTAATCTTGCCTCCCCACTTTATAAGTGGTACCTTATCTCCTACTTGATAGATGCAACTATCTTTCGGGTTGCTAGGTCAGCAACGAGCAGGGGCTATTTTTTATTTTTAATTGACGGGTGCTCACCCCGCCACGGGCTGGCCTCGAACTCATGACCTCATGGTCAGAGTGATTTAAGGCAGCTGCTCAACAGCTGCGCCACAGCCCGGCCCCGGGCTAGGAATACATCTGTATAAAAACTGAATTACATTGTATGGTAGTATTCCATTAGACATATAAACAATGAAACAATGATATATGAGAACCAGAAAGACCTTTGAGAATGTTTCCTGTACCTAGGATCCATATGGATGCCTGTTCCACAAATAATTCAGCTCGTTCTTATCAAGAATAATCCCAGCAGCTGTTCAAAAAGGTTTCTATAAACCAAAAGGCACATGCAAACCATTTCTGCTGCCCCATTCTTATGTGAACTGGATCACAAAAGTCACACACAGGAGTTTCTTAGCATACCTGACAGATGCCAAGAATGATATGAAAATAGCCTGTTCTAAAAATCATGCTGTAAAAATTTATTCAAACTTACATTCAAATTTACTGTGGACTTATAGGCAGTAATGGCTTTAAGATAGCCTGGCCCTATGAATTTTAGAGTTAAGCACCAGCAAAGACTAATTGGAAGTCTGCACAATAGACTAAAGGCTGATGGGATGCGCCTAAAAAGCATCCACCAGAAATCATTCTTAGTTGCCATCATTCCACATCATACATGTTGCAGCATTTGAAAGAAACTGATATTAATTACTGTGCAAGAGTTAAACTTCATCCACAAAGCAATTCTGATTAAAATTACTCATAGGAAGCTGCAAGCTCTCATATGTATACATAGTATGACCCTCATGTTCAAGGGACTGGGATTTGCAATTTCATTTATCACAGTCCAACTAAATATGTCTTTTCTAGGTATTTTCTTAGTCCTCTATTGCAATTCTGTGGTATTCCTGGGCCAGGACTTCTTCATTTCAATAGGGTTGATATTATCTGTATTTCTGTGTATTCATGCAAAGTCTGGGAACATATTTTCTGCAGGTACAGAGCTTTTATTGTATTTGTATTGATGCCAAGAGGAAGTGGATTTCCTCTGAATGAAAACAGTAGCTTTAGATAAGCAATGCTTATCAAGATAGCAACAAAGGGAGAACTGCTGAGCACTGACTCCCCAGGTGCTGTGGTTCTGAAAATGATTGGCCACTTCACTCCAAAGACATAGGTTTATTTTACATAGTGCCTACATACGCCTGTGAAACGTCGATGGTCTAAAGACGTCACACTCAACTCCTGGAGCGTTTCCATCAGCTGCCTCAGAAAAATCCTGCAAATCTCTTGGGAAGGCAGGCAGACAAATGCCAGCGTTCTGGAAGAAGCAAAGACCACCAGCACTGAAGCGATGCTCCTAAGCCATCAACTCCACTAGACTGGCCACGTTGTCTGAATCACCATCTCCCAAAGCAGTTACTCTACTCCCAACTCATGAACAGAAAACGGAATGTTGGTGGGCAGGAAAAGAGATTTAAAGATGGGCTTAAAGCCAACCTTAAAAATTGTGGCATAGACACTGAGAACTGGGAAGCCCTGGCTCTTGAGCACTCTAATTGGAGGTCAGCTGTGACCAGCAGTGCTGCGGAGTTCAAAGAGGCATGAATGGAGGGCTTAAGGGAGAAACGTGCCAAGAGGAAGGCGCGTCAAGCCAACCCTGACCGGTACCGCCTTCTACCTGGAAACAGATGTCCTCACTGTGGGAGAACATGCAGGTCAAGAAAAGGTCTCTTCAGCCACCTACGGATACACCCTGAAGACACCAGAAATGGAGGATCATCATCCTTGGCCTACGAGGGATCCCCTAAGTAAGTAAAGTAAGTAAGTACATTGGCTCTAAGTGGGCAAAGACAGTACTGCTTGCCCTTTAACCATCACTCTATTCTGTTAAAGAAAAGTTACTGAAAAGAAGCCTAGGAAAATGCATGTAGAATAAAAACCTAGTCTCATTGTGTGTTTACTTTTGTTCTTCACTCTTCTGTATCAGTATGAACACAAGCTGAAATACACCCCAGTCTTCTCCTCAAGAGCTCATATTTACAATGTTACTAACAATCTTTCAAACTTCTAATAAGATCCAAAACATTTTGTTATGATACCAATATGTTCGTTCATAATGCACGAAAGTACAGTCAGTAACCAAGTCCATTAATTACATACCTGATTCCATACATACAGTGGACATAATTAAATAAAGCTCTTCTCAACATGGTTGTGTCAACATCTTCATGGGTGGCCATAGTATTGTAAGTGAGGTTGTAGACCATCCGAAATTTCTCATCCAAGAGATGCCCGATGTCAGTATAAAGCCTGTTTACAAGGGAGAATCCATGATTTTCCCAGGTGTAGTCCTGCAAAAGGTACAGAAATAATAAATGTATACCAGTTTTGAACCTTACTGCTATTATTAAATACTTGGGGCAAGTCAGTAGTTTAGGCTTTGTACGCTGGAAGTCATATGAAAATCTCTTTGAACTCTACAGACAAATAGTAATGCATAAGGGCAATGAATGAATATATCTATACTATTCTTTTTGAGTGGAATGAGCACAATGACAGGCTAAATCCACCTTTAACTCGGTACCCATAGGATAATACCTGAAATCATCCCATCTCTGCTCAGTTATGGATGACTTCTGCTCATTATTATCATTTTTCTTCCGGAAATAAACTATACAAATTATTTCCCCAATTCTCTCGGGAGGGGTTTCAGTGGGCTATGGTTGTAGGGAGTAGGAGGAGGGAACAGGAAACATGTCTATGGAAAGCTTCCAAAAATGTCATGCTACTCCTAAAATTGATGTTCTGACCTTTCTAAATCATAATGTCATAGGATTTCTACACTTGTGCAGAAAGATAACCCTATACTAGAAGACACAGATTAGCACAAATTTTCACATGTGCTTTTTCATTTGATTCTCCAACAAGGACAAATGCTAGACACCCTTGTAAACACACCTGGGCTCGGAATGTTGGCAGATCTCCACGTCTACCAAAGTCTTTGTATCCAAATCCAGGGTCTTCAACATAGCGGGAAACATCTGCTATGGAACCAATTTCATCATCAAATGCTAAGAAAGAAAAGTAAGGCTGTAAGTGTACCTTTCTCATTTCTACTATTATTGCTATTATTTTTCCACCTCTCCTTACGGATTGAGGCAAGGAGCAACACATTAAAATAAGCCAAAAAACAGACTCACAATTAAAGACAGGCACGCCAATTATAAGTACAGTTAAAAGAGTATAATATCAGTTGGAAAAGCATAAATATTAAAAACAATCAATTCATAATTTTAAACCATCTGGATTGGCCTGCTGGAAGAGATTGTTCTTTAATGCTGTTTTAAACCTAGGTAGCGGATTTAGCTGTCAAATCTCTTTTAGCAGGTCACTGCACAATTTTGAGGCAGCTGAAGAAAAAGTCCTCCAAGGCATTTATTTAACATAGTGACAAAGTATTAAACAAAAAAATATCCTCTGGAGCATATTCAAATATGCTTAATTTGACATGTTTCCCCCCACTTCTGTATGCAAAATAGTAACAATTCTTGAAGGTGTTAGTTTAATACTTTAAAGTTCAATTCCAGGCAAAGTCTGAGGTAAGACTTATTGTTTCTGGAAGTGCTATTCTTGACTGCAACATAGACTGCAACAATATTGGGACAGATATTTATTAGACATGACCAAAACAATCAAGATGTAAGAGTCATACTGAATCCACAATTTATGGCTTAGTTATAACCTACATACATATTATATGGGATAAAAGGAAAGTTTGGGGCAGTTCATACACCGCTTTATTTAAACCCCATTCCATTTCCCCATGGGGACTTGGGGTGGCTTACAACATAAATGGCAGCCATTCAATGCCATACAATACACAGTGAAAATACAAATACATAATCAACTAAATGCAGTTAATTAAACAACAATTTATCTTAACTAAACATGAAAACAAATAAATAAAACACAAGTCTATTTCAAGATGAAGAGGTGGTTAGATCAGCTATACATGGGCTTTATTTCAAAGTAAAAGGGATGCATGCTATCATACAATATTTATGGTAGTTATATGCTATAGTCCAAGCATGGGCAAACTAAGGCCAGGGGGTCGAATGTGGCCCTCTGAGTGCTTACCTCAGGCCCTCCTAACTTTCCCTGTCCTCTTGGCATAAGGACATGGCAGCCTGCCCTCTGGATCACTCTCAGCCACTGCATGCCTTGCCCTCCTTCTAGCATAAAGTGGCCCCATCTTTATGCCAAGAGGACAGCTAGAGGATGGCTCGAGGAAGGCACGAGGCGGCTAAGAACACTCTGGAGCACTCTCAGGCGCTGCCTGTCTTACCCTCCTCCTAGCATAATGCCAAGAGGACAGCCCAGGATCAGGAGAGGAGAATGGGGAGGAGGATCGGGGGAGTCACTATAGGTCTTGCCTTCCTCCTGGCATAAGGACGGGGTGAGAAGCCCTGTCCTGATGTGGGGAGGACAACCTGAGGTTGACCCAGGTCTTGCTCTGCCCCCTCCTGGCCCTCCCCCTCCCAGGGCTGCCATGTTCAGCGTGTGCCCAGCCCTCCTTCCTCCTGGCTCGGCCCACAATGTGGCCCCAAAGCAAAAAGGTTTGCCCATGCCTGCTATAGTTCATTCATAGGTCAGCTGTTGGGTGCAATAATTTGGTGCTGGTGAAAATACGTATTTCCCCCCAAAAGGAGATTTGTACTCTTGTAACATAGACCCTTCCACATAGCTGAATAAAATTCCACATTTTCTGCTTTGAACTAGAATATATGACAGTGTGGACTCAGATAACCAAGTTCAAAGCAGATATTGTAGGATTTATCTGCCTTGATATTCTGGGTTATATGGCTGTGTGGAAGGGCCCACAGACTGTTCACCATATCCAGTAATGTGGGCCATTCAGCTATCTTTACTACAGGCCTCACTTACAAGTTTCTTTGCTAGTACTGGATGGCCTAGAACCCCTAGATCATGTCATGATCTCTATGAATGCATCCTCAAGATAGAACAGGATGCATGGAGAAGTTTTTGAAGGAGTGTTCAATGAACAATAGAAGTATGCATGTGAAAGACAGGGATTTTTTTTTTACATACAAAGCCAGCTGTACAGAAGTTATAGTCAAAACAAGGCTGGTAATAATCCTTTCTCAGCTATTTGGGATCATCAGGGACAAAAAACTAGAATGACTCTGCACACATATACTGTGGAGATGTGTCAAAAATGGGGCTGGGAAGTGAAAATCTAGCAATCTGGTTACAGCTGAAGAATTCAGTGAGATGTTTTACAGTTAAAGATCACAAGATAACACCATCAAAAATAATTCCAGCCAAGTTGTTTAATCCATCAAGAGATGGATGCTTTTAGCTTCTTAAATGTTTAGATAAAATGCATTAACTATTTTTCTAGAAAGCATATTACTGCAAAGTTCTCTGTGGGTGACCTTGATGCACTCTATTTTTGCTCAGTCTTGGGTGCCTCAATGAAGCTGGGTGGGGATATTGGACTATATTTATCGCTAATACCTTAAACAAAAACCATTTTTCCCAAAGAAACACAAGGATATTTTTTTTCTCTTCATTCTGATTAATTGCAAAGTCCAAACATAATTCTGCATGGGAAGAAACTGGCTTGGCAGCCAGATAAAATGGTTGGACTATAACATGCTAACATCAAGAGGTGAAAGAGTTGCTGCCTGCCTTAATTGTTCATACTCTTCAAACCTCTGAACTCTTGCCTTCTAGGAAGCATCAGGAAAACTTTACCTCAGAAAATGATCTGCTAAATTTCCTTTAAGGAAATTAATAATTAATCACATTTGCTGAGCTAGGTTAACCTCGGGGCATTTTGAAGTCTGATATCTTTTGTGTGTTTTAAAAAAAATTAATTTCCAAGTATCACATATGCATCTGGATGGGCACTAATGAATGAATATTTGATACTAGGGTAACCTACAGTTAACTATGTTCTACAATCATCATCATCATCATCATCTTTATTTGTATTCTGCCCTATCTCCCTAAGGGGACTCAGGGCGGATTCCAACATACAATGGCAAATGTTCAATGCCTCCGTAAACAAACAATACTGACATAAAATCTTTTAGAGGTCTACATAACCTTTTGCTCTCCCCAACTTTTCTGTACAGTTATCTACATAAAATAAAAGCCATTTACATAAAAATCATTCACATACAGTAAAAGCTTTCATAGATGCAGAAAGTGCTCATTGAGAATGTCTGTCAAGGTCAAACCAGATACAAAGCCAATGTCTCTGAAATCCCGGATCCACCTCCATATTAAAAAAAACTAACCTAAAATGGATGTCAAACTAACTTTACCCACATTCTCTTAACTTGTGAGAAATTTCTTTTTCCTCGCAGCTTTATAAAGTCTTACTCTTCAACATTTATTATACAATGTGACCAACAAATTTTATTTTCTATGCAGACATTGTCTTTGCTGTTTGCTGGAGGCTCATAAACACATATCTGTATATACAAGCAAACAGCTCTTTTTTGCATTACCACCAAAGATGGTCTCTCTGGCCTAGTGCCTAGTTTCCCAACCCCATTGACTGCATTGGTCCCTCCTCCAGCAGTCTGCTGGGTGAGAAGGAAGAGGGAGAGAGACAAATGGAGGTGGCTCCATCTCTGTTAGATTACACAAGCCAACAAGTATATTTCATCAGATATAATTTTAGGTTATTTTTAATAGAGGTTTTTGCTTTGAATTCAGATCTGTGTTTACTTTTTCTCTATCACGTGTAGTTTTTACGATGAGGCTAATCAAATATATTATCATTTACACACTGATATCAATTTACGCACTGATATCAATTAGATTCTATTGATATCAATGTGTAAATGCATTGATTATTCAATTAGCCTCATCACAAAAGCTACATGTGATAGAGAAAAAATACAGATTCAGTGCAAAAACCTCTATAAGAATGACCTAAAATTATATCTGATGAAAAATACTTGTGTTGCACAAATATGATGCAAAATGTGCAGACTTTACAGTAGTCTGTTATAATGTACCATTCGTCATATTTTTAAAAGTTGACGTGATGGGAAAAAAACAAAGATATATTTAAAGTCAGCATAAAAATTGATTTAAACTGTGCTACTCTCATTTCCGATGATTACAAAAAGTTTGATTTTGTTGGCTTGTGCTATTTTAAAAGAACACATCAGAAAGAGATGCTAGTTTTCTTGAGTAAATAACAATCTGTTATTATTTTATGGGGGTCGGGGAGAGTTGGAACTCCAAAAGGCAGCCTCTTGTCTAGCATCTGAAGTTATGAAATCCTATTAATGGGTAACTTGAATCTCCCCTATTGCCACTCAGCACCCACCAGCAAGTGAAACCATTTATTGATTTTCAACCTCCTTTTATTTAAATCAGCTATAGTAACACACCTGAGATCTGACTGATACGAAAGGAGCTGAACAGAAGCAGGCAGGGAGCAGTACCTTCAGTGACAACTAGGAGGCTCTCTGTCTTCTCCTTTTCAAAGCGAGTATCCATTTCCTCCTGGGAGGCTTCCTCCTCCTCCTCTTCCTTCTCCTCCTGTAGCCTCTTCATTCTGTCCATCAGAGCCTCCAGCTCACTTAGAGAATCTGAGATCTATAACAAATCACAAGTTGGAAGGGGTGCTAAAAACTGGAAGACCAAAAGCTTTTAAAGACAGTGTTATTCAAAACTGTATTTTGTTCAAAACCAAACAGACCATTTTCTCCCACCATTCCTCGGGTCAAGTTTCACACTCAGAATTGGCAGGGAAAAGACTGGGTCTTTGTACTGTAGATTTAAAGTTATGCCAAGCAAGTTCTTTTGCCTGCCTAATTTATGCAAAAAATGTCTTCATTCTACACAATTCTTTCTCTTATGTTAGATTTCCAAAACAAATTATAAGCGTAATTCATAATAGCACTCTCAATCTTCCAAGTTAATACTGATTGATTTTAATGAAACAAATATTCAAATAACCATGTTTAGGACTATAGACTTTATTTTAATTTCTAGTTTATGATCAAAATTTGTATGCAAGTAGCTATGGGAGCTGATATTAACTTATCTTGGGGTAATGTCCCCTACCATCTCTTAATGAAATCTATAGCCAGTCAATTCCTTATCAGCTTCTCTCAGCATCCTTCTTTGTTTGCTTGCATCTCTTCTCCATCTCTGCTTCTGCTTCCTAGAACAGACTCTGCCCTGCAAATGACTTCTTTCTGGGCTGCCTTCCATTTGGATCTATCTCAACACTCCACCCAGCTCTGATTCCAACTTTGCTGGGATTCACAATTCCCTTCTTGGTTTTCCAGCACTGACCAACACAGAAGAAAATCTCTGAATCAAGACTTCTGTTCCCATCCACCCCCAGAACCAAAAAGTGAGATGACCAAAATGAGGCTAAAAATCTGGTAATGCTAACCTCAAAGTTGTTACTTGTGAGGGATGAATTTTCAATGTTGTTGTCGTTGGCAAGATCACAGACACAGAAGTTGTTAACTGATATGAGCCTGTAGCCATTCGAGGTATCCAGATCTCTCTCTGGATTGATGCCACTACCAAAGACAAAACTTGCCAAGGCATGATAGTGCGCCAAGAGGACCACAGCATGCACCAGTTCAGGAAGAGACCAATTATTTTCCCCTGTCTTGACAAGTTGCTGAAACAGAAATGAAAAAAAACCCCCACAAAATGTGCATTATGTTAGATACAGACACAGGAAGGAGACAGAATATTCCAGAAGGAAGGCCAGAATTACAGTCTTTCCATGATCATCATTTTAATAGGGCAAGTTGGAAGAACGAGGATCATGAAAAGAAGCCACACTCCCCTCCCCCCTGGACCAGGCACACATCAGTTGGCACCCTTCCAAATCTTCCATTAGAGATCCAAATATTTTTTAAAAGTGTGAGTAGGGGTTCCAGGGCTCTTTTGCCATTCAGCAAGACTATGATCAAACAACAATTTAAAAACATGGAATTGTTTAAGCATTCCCCTTCTCCCCCGGGCTGATTCTACAAAATACCTGAATATGCTCTTTCGAAACTAGCCAGGGTCGATGTGCAAGAAGCTTATTGATTTCATTCAGATTTTTCAGCCTTTGTGGAACATATTCCAAGCCATTCAGCCATTCTGGGATCCCTCCAGTCTTCAGAAACTCATCCACATGCATGTTTATTAGGTAGGAACACTGGTGCCTGGCAGCAGCCTAGAATTGGAAACAGAGACAGATAAGCCGCATGTGGTTCATTTAAGGCTGCTTGTCTTCTAGGTAAGAGAACAAGAGGATTTGAGCGTAACCAAAGAACCATGAATTAAAGATGCACACACACAAAGACTACTAGGAATTTCAGTTGATTCACTCTGACATAAAAGCAAATGAGAGCAGTATTTTAGCAGGTGTGTGCAGTGCATGGGTACACTCAAAGTATAAATGGATAATGTATCTTCTGAATATTTGCAGTTGTGCTGCACAGGGAATGAATCGCTAGGTTAAGCTCAACAGCTCCCAGTTCAGTTCTTGTCTGTACTATGAATTTACTGTGACAGAAAGCAAACCACTATCATTCTGCTTCATCCCTCCCGTCCGCAATACAGCAACATCAATACTGATTTATCAGATAGAATTACTATTCAGATTGTGAGAATCAGTGATATATCAATGCAGGGGACACCAAAGAGTCTTGCTGGATCAGGCCAAAGATTTATTTAGTATAGCACTGTTTATCACATTGGCCAACCTGATACTTCCGGAAAGCCAACAAGTAGGACAAGCGGACAACAATCCTCTGTTGCTCATGTTCCATAGCAAGTGATAAAGAAAAGCAGATTTCTTCTGAACTAATACATGTCCCACATGACAAACAGCTATTTATAGCCGCATCCTCCATGAAATCAGTGGTTTCTTTTTGAACCCAGGCACAGTTCTAGCTATCCCCATGCAGTGTCGGATTTAGGACAAACGAAGCCCTGTGCTAGTTAAGTTATGAGGTCCCTTACTTGGGCCCTGAAGGAAATAGGCTTGGTAGGCCTATGCTGCCTGTTTTGGGACACATTCCCATAGAATATTTTATCTGGAATTGCTCTAAAACAGAACGCTTTCAAATTTAGAATTGCACCACATAAACAAAATCCACTGTAAAAAAAACTGGCAGGAAAATGGGGCCCCCTGACCAACACAGCCCTGTGCTTAAGCATACCTAAGACAAATGGTAAATCCAGCACTGTCCCTGTGGTAGCAAACTACAATTCTGTTGAACTTATTTTAATCTGTTCTGAACCTCTCACAAATCAGCTTTAGTGGATTATAATAATAATAATAATAATAAAACTTTATTTATACCCCGCCACCATCTCCCCAACGGGGACTCGGGGCGGCTTACATGGGGCCATGCCCAAAACCATACAATATGACAGAATATAAAACAGCATAATCATAACACAATTTAACAATACAATAAATAATAACATACATTACAACCCAAAATTCAGAAAAAGCAATAAAAACCAGGGCAGGCCACATGAACATTAAGTTAAAACTCGGTGAGAAAGACATATGAATAAAACCACGGGGAGCAGCGACATAAAATAGTGGAACAGTCTAGAGGATAGATATCCCAAGGGAATAACCGAAGAAAGATATGACAGTTACTCTCCAAAGGCACACCGGAAGAGCCATGTTTTTAAGTCTTTCTTAAAGGCTAGCAAAGTGGGGGCCTGCCTAATCTCAATGGGCAGTGAATTCCACAGTCGGGGGGACACAGCAGAAAAGGCCCTCTCCCTTGTTCCCACAAGACGGGCCTGAGATATAGGCAGTGGTGACAGGAGAGCCTCCCCTGATGATCGACGAGATTGGGCGGGTTTATGATAGGAGATACGGTCACTAAGGTAGGCGGGTCCCAAACCGTTTAGGGCTTTATAGGTGATAATCTGCACCTTGAATTGGGACCGGAAAATGAACGGCAGCCAGTGGAGCTCCTTGAACAAGGGAGTATATCTTTCCCTGTAGTTCGCCCCCGTTATTAATCTGGCCGTCGAGCGCTGGACCAATTGTAATTTCCGGGCCGTCTTCAATGGAAGCCCCACGTAGAGCGCATTACAATAGTCCAGCCTAGAGGTAACTAAGGCATGCACCACCGTGGTCAAGTCAGACTTCACGAGGTATGGTCGCAGTTGGCGCACAAGTTTGAGCTGATTTTGATTACTCCAAATTCTAGTAATACCGTGTTTCCCCGAAAATAAGAGTGTCTTATATTATTTTTTTGCTCCCAAAGTTGCACTAGGTCTTATTTTCAGGGGATGTCTTATTTTTCCAATAAAAAGAATTCACATTTATTGTTGAACAAAAAAAATGAACATTTATTATATACTGTACAGTAGTTGTGATCACAAACTAACATAACCAAACCAGACAAACTGTGACTCATGTCAAGAATTTCTTGTTACTACCATTATTTCCATATACATTTACCAACCCTGCATGCTATGGTGTTTTGTTTGGCGGGTGCCGGGCATGCTTCCAAACAAAAACTTTGCTAGGTCTTACTTTCGGGGGAGGCCTTATATTTAGCAATTCAGCAAAACCTATACTAGGTCTTATTTTTTGGGGATGTCTTATTTTTGGGGAAACAGGGTATGAGAAAAGAGTCCCTAAATCTTCTAGGTCTACAGACACATTTCAATTTTTTAGAGAGTATTGTAAGTCCCATCACAAAATGGCTGCCATTGGAAGATGCCATTGATAAAATGGCCTCCACAATGTGCCAGTCCAGTCACGCGACATATGTTAGAGAACACAAACTGCTGAGATGGAGATAAGTATACTGTCCAAGAACTTGTTGAAATGGAGCTTTGGGACCTCAAGAAGGACAGGTTGCTCACCTGTAACCATGTTTCTTCGAGTGTACTCTGTGAATTCACACTAATGGAGAAGCTGCGCCTGCGCAGGTTCCGACGGAAACTCTTCCAAGCTGAAGTTCAAATTTTGGCGGTAACCACGCCCCCCTTCCCAAGGGGCATATAAGGCAGCCCCAGGCGCCCGCTCTCCAGTTCCTACGCCGCCAAGGCAACGAGAAAGGGAGAGGTTTGCCAGAGGGGAAGGAAGGGCGGGTTTGTGTGAATTCACAGAGTACACTCGAAGAAACATGGTTACAGGTGAGCAACCTGTCCTTTTTCTTCGTGTACTCTGTGAATGCACACTAATGGAGACTAGCACGCTAAGGTCCCGGATGGTGGGACAAGGCAAACTCGACAATCAGTGAATGTCCAAACACATGTTTATTAGGACATAGAAAATATAACCGTCCCAAGGGACCAGTGCAATAAATTGTCCGAAAGGACCAGTGCAGTGCAACATGAGCATCATAGAAGAAGAACATAACATGGAAGGAATTTTCCAATAAACATGATAGAGAAAAATACACAATTGCGTAGTGCATATGAACGCTCTCCCAGGGGGAGAGGGACAAACACATCTTGGTCTTTGGCATATCCGCCAGGGCCAACGAGGCGGTATAAAGCAACAGAGCAACTGCTCAATACAATCATGAGAAAAAACATATCCCTAGAGGCAGGTATGGGGAAAAAACCCCGTCCAACTCGAAGGAGAGGTATAGAGAGTCACCTGTGGGTGAATATGAAGAGAAAAAACGTCTGAGAGTCAGGAGAGGCAAGATGAGAGTACTGATCTTGCAAAGGCCGAGTCTTTAAGGGCCTTACTGTCCAGCCTGTAGTGAGAGACAAACGTGAGAGGGTTTGACCAGATAGCCGCTTTACATATGGAGTCAAGTGGAATACCCCTAAGGAAGGCGGTCGACGCCGAGAGGCCCCTAGTCGACCTCGGGCGGATGGAAGGAGGGGGAGGTCGCTTGGCCAGTTCATAGGCCAACTCAATGGCCTGAGCGATCCAGTGGGACAGTCTTTGGGAAGAGATGGGATTACCCAACTTGTCCTGGGCATAGGCAACAAAGAGTCTTTGTGACTTACGAATGTCCTTAGTACGATCCCTGTAGAAAAGAAGTGCTCTCCGAACGTCGAGAAGGTGCAGTTTTTGCTCGAGAGGAGAGGAGGGGTTAGAGAAGAAAGCTGGTAAGACAATGTCCTGGTTGAGGTGGAAGGCTGACACCACCTTAGGAAGAAAGGTAATGTCCGGGCGAAGAACAGCGCGGTCATGGTGGAAACGAAGATAAGGCTCGTCGACTCTGAGGGCAGCGAGCTCGGATGGCCGTCGTGCCGACGTGATCGCCACCAGAAAGGCCAACTTCCAGGAGAGCAGGCGTAGATCGGTCGAGGCAAGCGGTTCGAAGGGAGCAGAAGACAGTTGAGAAAGTACAAGTTCGAGGCTCCAGCCCGGCGTAGGTGGTAGCGACGGCGGGCAGATGTTATTGTAGCCCCGGAGAAAGGTTTTGATCAGGTGGTGAGAAAAAAGAGATGGCTGGCCGTGGCGCTGAAAAGACCAGGAAAGAGCTGCGAGATAAGCCCTTATAGAGGCAAGAGAAAGTTTCTTCTCGACGAGAGTCATGAGGAAGTCGAGGACCACCGATACCGAGGTCGGGAAGGTGTCGACGTTACGGGATCGAAGGAAGGCATGAAAGCGAGAGAGTTTGTAGGAATAAGCCTTGGTCGTAGACGGCTTATGGGCTGCCCGCAGGACGTCTTGCAGATTCTGCGGAAAGGAGGCTAGGTAAGAATCCTCCATGCAGTGAGATGAAGGGAAGAAAGGTCCGGGTGAAGAATTTTGCCGTCCTCCCGTGAGAGAAGGTGCGGCGAGAGAGGCAGAGGGTGAAGCGATCCTCTGGAGAGGCGAAGAAGGGCTGGATACCACGGTTGGCGGGGCCAGGCCGGAGCTATGAGAATCGCCGTGACCGAGATCGAGAGAAGTTTTTCGAGAACTTTCGGTATGAGGGGAATCGGTGGAAAAAGATAAAGCATCTCCGCCGACCAGTCCAGAAGGAAGGCATCCCCTAGGCAGCCGGGGAAAGAGTTCGGGGGGAGCCTCGCTCCGTAGCGGGGTAGCTGAGCGTTGTGGGGAGACGCGAAGAGATCCAGAGTAGGGCGCCCCCAGAGGCGGAACAGACCGTCGAGGACCTCGGGATTGAGCTTCCATTCGTGAGAGGAAGAAGTCATCCTGCTGAGGGCATCCGCTAAGCCGTTTTGGGCGCCCGGTAGGTGGATTGCAGAGATCTGTACGCCGTGGGCTATGCACCAAATCCAGAGACGAGAGGAGAGGAGCATCAGTTTCCTCGAACCCGTACCACCCTGTTTGTTGATGTAGAATACTGCTACTAGGTTGTCCGATTGAATGAGGATGGACTTGTGGCGGATGAGGGGGGAGAATGCTTTTAGGGCTTTGAAAATGGCAAGAAGTTCGAGGAAGTTTATGTGGTTGGCCCTCTCTGACGGGGACCAAAGATTTTGAACCGTTAGACCGTTCATGTGGGCTCCCCAAGCGTAGGTGGAGGAGTCTGTGGTTATGGTTAGCGATGGCGGGGCTGGATGGAAAGGAAGGCCCTTGCACACGTTTTGGTGAGACATCCACCATGAGAGAGACTGGCGGACGGACGACGGTACCGACAGGTATCTGGAGTTGTGGTGGTGGAACGGTTTGAAAGTGTCTATAAACCACCTTTGCAGGGTCCGAAGGCGCAGCCTGGCAAACGGGGTCGTGAGGACCGTGGAGGCCATGTGGCCTAGAAGGACCTGAATGACACGGGCTCTGACCCTCCGGGCAGATCGACAAAGGGCGATATGGTGGCGGAGAGCCAGGAATCTGTCGAACGGAAGTGACACAGTCTCTGCGACGGAATCGAAGAGGGCCCCGATGAACCGGATTCGGGTTGACGGGGAGAGATTTGACTTCTCGGAATTGAGTTGGAGGCCGAGAGATTTTAGAAGACGCAGCGTGAAAGAGACGTGATTTTGGAGAAGAACCGGGTCGGGCCCGACGAGAAGCCAGTCGTCCAGATAAGGAAAGACCGTGATGCCATGTAGCCTGAGGTGGGCCGCTACGGCGGCGACAACCTTGGTGAAGACCCTCGGGGCCGTGACGAGACCGAAGGGTAAAACGGTAAACTGGTAGGTTTGGTCGAGAACTTTGAAGCATAGGAACCGTCTGTGCGCCTCTCGTATCGCCACGTGGAAGTAGGCGTCTCGTAAGTCTATGGAGGCAAAGTAGTCTCCCCGCTGCAGCATCGGGAGGATAGAGGCAATAGAGACCATCCTGAATTTGGAGGGGCGAATGAATATATTGAGTGCCCTTAAGTCCAGAATCGGGCGTAGCCCGCCTCCTCTTTTCGGGACTGTAAAGTATCTGGAGAAGAAACTTAAAGGGTCCAGTTCGGGAGGGGAGGGACGGATAGCGCCTTTGGCCAGTAGCGCTTCGACTTCGGCCAGTATCTCTGGGGAGGGGTTTGAGTGGAGAACGTGACCTGTAGGAGGGAGGTCCATGAACTCTAAGGCGTAGCCGTCTTGGACAATGCGGAGAACCCATGCATCTGAAGTAATAGAGTCCCATTGATCGTAGAAAGGGGCTAGTCGGTCTGCAAAAACACCGAAGGGACGAGGCAGCGTGGGCTCTACAACGGTAGCGGGCGAGGAGCTTTGGCAGGGGTTGGCGTCAGGTACGCCGATTAGGCTGCGGAGGAGCAGGGGTGGATCGACCGCGTTGCTTTTGCGGATGAGGTCCCCGGCGAGGTTGGTGATGGGCTTGATTGTTCGAGCCCGAAGGCCGCCTGAAAGAATGGTGTCTGAAAGATTGCGGCGGGAAACGGCGGGAACGGTGCGGGAACCAGCGAGTGCGCTGAGGTTGAGGTTGGTCGCCACATTTAGACGCAAGAATTTTAAAGTCATGATTAGACTTGAGTTTGTCATCGGTACCGGCGTGAAACAGTCCGAGCGCGTCAAAGGGAAGGTCCTCAATGACCTGTCTGGAAGATGAGGAGAGGCCCGAAGATCTCAGCCAGGCGTGGCGGCGAATGGAAATCGCGTGGGCAATCATTTTACCCGCAGTATCACCTGTATGCTTCGCCATTTGTATTTGGTGGTGAGCGAGCGAGTCTGCCTCCTGTTGGAGGGTAGTGAGGACGGAGCGGTCTTCGTCCGACATCTTAGCGAAGAAGGGCTGCGCCTTCTCCCAGATAATTTGTTGGTAGGCACCCATGCAGGCTCCATAATTCGCCATGCGGCAAAGCAAAAGGGCTCCGGAATAAAGTTTTCGACCCACGGCGTCGAAGCGCTTCCCCTCTCTGTCGGCCGGAGTATTTGACTGACGACCTGAGGTTTGAGAGGCCTTAACGACCAGGGAGTTAGGGTCGGGATGGTGTTTGAGCCACTCCAGGGTATCATCGTCGGTACGGTACCAAGTCTCGATCCTCTTCGAGGTCGGAGGAATGGAGGAAGGGTTTTTCCAGGAAGCCTGGATAACGTCCAACAGATAAGGCAGAAAGGGGAGTAGCGTGGCCGGCGGAGCTTGGGCCTGCACCCTTTTGAAGACTGGGTCAGACACTGCTTTGGAGGTTTGTTTGATCTCCAAACCCAGGGCGTCGGCCATCCTGACCATTTGCTCAGCGAAAGCACGAACATTGTCAGTAGGAGAAGGCGGGTCCGCCTCATACGCGTCGTGGGGAGGAGAGAGGTCGAGACCGAGAGAGACCACCGAGGCCGAGAGGACAGAGTCTGGGCGGTCGACATCAACATCTTCCTCCTCAGCCCCTTGGGGGGACTGAGGGGGAGAAGACATCACAGTCTCAGGAGGAGGCAAGGCCTCGCGGGAAGAGAGGGCCGGAGGCCGAAGGTCCTTAGAGGCTGAGGCCTGGGCTGCCCGAGCCAGGCGAGCCGTTTGTCTGCCACGCTCCGGTGTCGAGGTGGGAGGGAAGAGCTGTTGGCGCGACGAGCGAGGCGGCGCAAGGGGCTCCGGCACCGGCGCCCTGACCACCGTTTGGGTGGAGTGGTGGGGTGAGTCCTGCAGCTCCCCATCAGACAGGGGGTGCAATGGAGACTGAGAGACATCTCTAGGCCTCTGGGCTGGTACAATAGGAGAAGACCTTCTCGAGGAAGTTGTCGAGGAAGATGGCGGGTCTTTCTTTGAGGAGGCCGAGGAGGAGGAGCGCTGAGTTAGCCGTTTCTTCGCCGGCGGTTGCTTGGATGCAACCCTCAAGGACTTGCCAGGTGTGGGAGGAACCACAGCTGAGTCGGATTGCGCTCGACGAGACTCCTCGTGAGCCCTTTTAAAGGCTATTTTGATAGCAGAGGAGGACGGAGGGGAACCGATACGAGAGCGGATCGAGGTCACCGAAGCCAGAGAGCTCGACGTCGAGGAAGGTCCCACCTTTCCGGAGCGGGTCGACACGGTCGCCGTCGTCACAGTACACGGTGGTTTGACCGGTTTAGCGGCCCTGGAGGTCTTGGACGCTCTGGACGAGACCGAGGAAGCCTTGGCTGCCGGAGGCCTAGTTGGTGGCGCCGACATAGCTCTCAAAGCTGAGGACGCCGACGTACCCGACGTCGACGGGGTCGGTTCTGGCGCAAGAGATTTTTCGTAGAGCGCCGCTCTAAGCCTAGCGGCTCTGTTCTTTCTGGCCTGAGCCGTGAGAGCTAGGCAAAAACGGCAGGTACTGACCACATGAGCCTCGCCAAGACAGAAGAGGCACTTGGCGTGGCCGTCCGAGTCAGGAATTTTAGCAGCACACTGCGTGCAACGCTTGAAACGAGTAGTAGACATGCGAAGAGTCCGAAGTGAACCTTGCGGCGGAAAAAAAGGAACTGGAGAGCGGGCGCCTGGGGCTGCCTTATATGCCCCTTGGGAAGGGGGGCGTGGTTACCGCCAAAATTTGAACTTCAGCTTGGAAGAGTTTCCGTCGGAACCTGCGCAGGCGCAGCTTCTCCATTAGTGTGCATTCACAGAGTACACGAAGAAAAAGATAACATTTAGCTGATTACGCTTTTCTGTTCCAACAGGATTTTTTTTTTTGCAGAAGAAAGCCAGATCTCTCCGTCTCTCTGCTTCCAAACACCCTATATAAATGACACATATATGTTATTTATATAGGTGGGCAACTACTAGGGGTACACTAGGTCCGTTGGAACCCAATCAAAGAACATGCTGACCTCTCCATCAAATTGGTCAATGATATATTCAAAATAATCTAGAAAGAATGGGATAATGTCAGGTGATCACTTTCTTCAAGACTTGGGGTGCATCTATATCGGAATTGCCCTGGCTCCAGGCTATGGAATCCTGGGAGTTGGAGTTTTATCAGGTTTTAGTCTTCTCTGTCAAATAGTGTTAATGCTTTCCTAAACTACAAATCCCAGTATTCCATAAGACTGGGGAATGTCAGTTACAGTGGTATGAAATTGCATTAATTCTACCCTTGGGCACCATATACAATGCACTGGCTGTATACTGTCATCCAGTACTATATGTTCACTATTGCTGAGTCTGGCATCATTTAATGTCTTCTAAATGGAAACCAGAGGAAAAAACTGTTAGGTGATTCCAGTGTTAGACTTTTTTTTTAAAAAAAAAACACTCTGCATTGAAGCTTCCAGGCTGACCTTGGCCAGATCAATGATATAGGTTTCCTGATACTCAGAAGTTTAATTTAAAAAAAAAATCTCAGAGAAAAACAGAACAATGTTACCTGGTCTAAAAGAACCTGTAGTATACTGGACATACAGTTCCTCTACATTATTGACCTTATGCCAATTATTCTGGGTCTAAGTCAATTCTCCAAACAGTTGTCTTTCCTTAATAGCCAGATTCTGTTCTCCACCTGATGTGATTTCACACTGTTAAGGTCTGAAACTATTTCCAAGATGCTAAACTGCATTTTTCTACAGTGAAGAAGAATCCTGTGACAGGGAATGAAATGACAGAATACAGTTTCTTCTACTCACCATGATTGCTATGTAGTGCCGGTAGGGCAAAGGAAGAGGCCCATCCATACGCAACATATAAAACTGGCTGCGGAGGAAAGACTCCAGGTACTGTGTGTGTAAGCCCATGACCCGGGTGATGTTATCTAGGCGACCAGATGTAGAAAACTCTTCCACAAGCAGGTGCATACGTTCATTCAAACTGTTGGCTTGCATAACCTTGAGGGAACAAAAGCAAGCATGGAAGCTAAGGAAGATTTTCATTATTCATTTTTCATTGTGTTGGAATCATTCCCATGAGACATTCTGGAACTTCATAGAATTTTGAACAATATTGCTTAAAATATTGCTATTTTATAGTAATAGTAATGCACTGTATTACTATTGCAAATTAAAATTCAATAGAGCCATTGTGGTGTAGTGGTTTGAACACTGACTACAATTCTAGAGAATGTTTGAATTTCCGCTCACCCACAGAAACCCACTATGTGAATTTAGGTAAGCCACATGCTCTCAGCCTCAGAGGAAAGCAAATGCAACCTCTCTTTGAATAAATCATGCCATGGAAACTGTAATCAAATATCAGAAGTAATTTGAAGGCACACAACAGCAACAATGTAAGTATATATATCAAAAACTTACTTCCTTTTCAGGTATAAAGGCACTTGGTCCTCTTGTTAAAGGCAGAGACACTCTGATTTTCTTTTCCTGGAAAAAAAGACACAAGAATTACCACATTTTCCCCAGTGTCATCCTGGATATCCAAGATTTGAGGAACCATTGACATAAATGATGACAAAAATTTCTGTCAAGCCTGAAAGTACTTTTAAGAAAATAATTCATCACTTCATTTATTTATGTAATGAGTTGGGAAAGCTGTGGCTTATATAGCATGCTTTTCCAAACCAATCTTCTTTGCTTTGAACAATATGGGTCTGCATGTACAAAAAACACCCATAGGATACTGAGCTTGGTAATTCTACCCCAAATTGCATGGGTAGCTGTTTAGACAGAATGTATATTGTTTGAACTGGACAGAGCTTGAAGGTAACTTAGAAATGGTTCTATAGCCGGGCTGATGAATGATGAAAACTGACTGAGTTCTCCAAGTTGTCCATCTCCTATGTAAAATATCTTCTATAGCTAAAGTTGCCAATTCAGAATCATCCAGGGTCCTGAGCTTTAGTAGTAAAATGGTGTTCCTTATATGAAATGGCAAAACATAGAACTTATTGACAGCCTTGGTGTCATGTTATTACATGTTATGCATGCATGTAGCTGGGGGGGGGGGGCTTGAGGGGCTTCAGCCTCCCCCCCAATTCTCAGAGTGGTCCGTGAGAAGGCCTTACATTTATTATTTAAACTGTTATGTTTATTTATGTCATGATCTGATCACCATGCTCAGTATATCCCATATGCATGGGGGTATTGGGATAACCGTACAAAAGGTTTGCTAGGATAGATCCTCTCCCACCCAGACTCTGCCGCCCCCTCCCCAAAGCAAAATCCCAGCACCGCCCGAATTAAAATCCTGACTACGGGCCTGATGTTATGTATTAAGTATCAATCACAGTTGCTGGCACCCAGAGGCACATACAAACTATGTATTTTCTAGTTTAGAAATCAAGGGTTAATGAAAGGGATTGTTCCCAGATTAAAGTGAAATAAGATTATTCTTTCCCACTTTATTTAGGGAGATAGGATAGAGAATATTTAATCTAGCCAATTGGCTTCCCACTTGAATGTGGACTTAGAGAAGATCCCCTGGAGAAACTCTGCAAGTTGCAGCAACCAACCAATTAATTCTTCAAGCTGCAACAAACCGCTGCTCTGCTAGCCAAGATGGATATCTGCACACAACAATTTCTTCTTGTGTGGGACCAAACCCCTCCAAAATGGGAGAATTTGTACATCTAGACATGACCCACAATATCTGGAGACATATGGTTAGGATCTGAAATCTGACAACTTTACCTACACCTCTAACAAGAACACGGAATCATTCATTTCTTTCCTACTACATTTCCCCTATACTTTCTCTTCCTCTATACTTTCTCTTGGAGCTCCAATGATGCAGTGGGTTAAACAGCTGAGCTGCTGAAATTGCTCACCAACAGGTCAGTGGTTCGAATCTGGGGAGCAGGGTGAGCTCCCGCTGTTAGACCCAGCTTCTGCCAACCTAGCAGTTTGAAAACATGCAAATGTGAGTAGATCAATAGGTATCACTTCAGCGGGAAGGTAACGGCACTCCATGCAGTCATGCTGGCCACATAACCTTGGAGGCATCTACGGACAACACCAGCTCTTCGGCTTAGAAATGGAGATGAGCACCAATTCCCAGAGTCGGACACTTTTACCTTTACTATTCTTTCTCTTCCCCCAACCATGAGATGCCAGGTAAATGTATCTCTTTCCGATGATTTCTCATTATAACCCCAAACATCCACTTCTCCAAGTCTACTCTCAGGTACCTGGCTCTCTGCTGTCAGACATCTGTCTGTTTCCTCTTGATATCCTCTATGACTAAAACACTCTCACTCACCACCATCTTTCCCTGCATTTAGATTCCTCAAAATTTTGATTACGTCTCTAAGTACAAAATCCCAAGTTCAACTCTTGTCATCCTCCAGTTAATAAGGATAGGGACATTCTTGGAAGGACAGGAAAATTGTGCCTTGAAAAGAGGAATAATGTTGAAAAACAAAATGGGCTAGACCAGGAGTAAGTTCTGGTATAAAGCAGCTTCTCATATCCATGTGTCTTTCCACATACAATGAAATTGACAATCTATAAAAGCCTATGACAGAAATGTCTCCTTCCCAATTAATTTTAAAGGGGCTGATGGATGTCACTGGCAGTATAAGAGAACTGACATTTGGAAAACTTGCCTTTATGAAAGTAGTTTACTCTTTCCCCAAGCAATCATTTCCAGGCCTGCTATAAAACTGGTCAAGAGCATTCAGTTCTCACAAGTGGACATAAAATACATTTGAAATGCAAGCAATTTGGAGAAGAGCTGTATAATGGTTGCAGAGTTCAGTTCTTGGAAGGTTATTAGAAAAATTAGTTCTAGCAAGTTCTAAAAACAAAAAAAAGGGGGGATGAAGCACTGCCAAGTCAAAAAGATGTGTGTGTCAAGCTTGTTGAAAGGCAAAAGCAGAAACAAAGAATTAATGCAAATTGTTTCTAACTAGTGAAGGCAAGAAAAATCTTGCAAACATACAAAAAGTACAACTAAATGTTTGCCCTGTGAGAAACATTGCAATAGTCTGTTATTTACCTTAGGTTTTCTTCATTACTGGAATGCATAGGTGCCATGAGATTTCTTCACCTGCTTCTTTTCCATTAATTATGAAACAAGTCTGAGGTTCCAAAAGTAGGTAATCTACTGGTTACAGTCTAAGAAATTCTCTTAATTGTAGTACAACCCATGCCTCTTAAGATACACCACTATTAATGTCAAGTGAGTTTTGACACCTACTATGTTTCTTAACTCTTTTTCAACAGCACTAGCTATGGCTTCCAAAGCATAACAAAAAGTCCTGTTGATACTGATGTCAATCTATCTCCTTTATTGGGCAAACTTTCAGAAAGAAAACCCTAGAAAGCTAGATAGGGGAAGTTTAGTCTCACATTTTAAACCATTCTTCTAAAGAATTGCCACTAGAGTTTGCAAAAATAGTATAAAAATACTACCACAGTGGTCTACCAGTCAGGTGAGGACAATTCTAAAAGTATATCTTCAGGAAAAGATGCAACATCTTCAAAAGGCAGTTTCAGGTTCTGTTACATCCCCTCCAAAACTAGGTCAGATTAGTGGGGGCTTAGGAATCTTTGGGAAGTTCAAAGCGTATTGCGCTTCCATTGATGATGAACTTTTTGATTACACTTGGGAGAGCGCATGACCAGAACAGAAATGGAATCTCATGGTGTAGCTTTAAAAAATGGTATACTTCCCAATGTGTTACTGGAGCTCCAGCAGGTGAAAAGAAACTGAGGGACAAGGCTTGAGAAAAGAGGGGACTCCAATGAGTTACATGTTAAAATATTTTTCTGCTACTGAAGGGAGTTTGTTTATGCAGAGTACAACTTCCACCCAAACCACTGGGAAAAAGACAGGATATAAATCAATCAAACAAACAAAATACAGGGTTTAGCAGCAACTGACAGCTAGGGGTCAATCCAACCTCCAGAGGAGATCCAACTCATCTCTACTTCTTCCACCCTGTCACCTTGGAAGTAGGTTATCACTAAATAAAGGCTATTTTAGAGGCAAGACCTCAGCTCTTCAAAGGTCTATTTTTTAAAAAAAAACAAACAAACAATCTTCCTGGTAGATACTTGATGAAGAATTTAAAAAATGAATTTATATATATTGGCTCAAAGCTGCAGAATTTCAGAGGTGGAGTTGCATCAGACGCTGCCATTTCCTGGGCCTCAGCCATTCTTTGATCACGGTATTCCAGGAAAATATGAATTGATGTGGTTCATATGAATAACAATTTAGTCAGAAGGAAAACATCCCTTCTAATGAAATGCAACCATTTCAGAATAGTTTGAGGACAGTTGAACAAACTACATGAAGAATAATACAGAGCTGTAAGAAAGGCAGCTTCCTGATACATGAAACATTAAGAGTGAAGAAATTGGATAATAAATAGGTGGAGAAAAGAGCCTGGAAGAGTCAGAAGATGAATTATTATACCGCAACAGTGTTCTGTGGAGACTACTTCCTCCTGATCTTTATACAAGCTGAAGACATTGGGACCTTGTTAAAAAAGAAAACAGAAAAATGAACTTGTTTGGGATGTTTCTATGCATGGTACATGGAATTTCACAACATTAGACCTACAGTATCTTCATTAATCAGGTTTAGAAAATAAATAACAACCTTGGGCAAA
The DNA here is from genome assembly GCF_035594765.1 of Anolis carolinensis. Taxonomy (NCBI): domain Eukaryota; kingdom Metazoa; phylum Chordata; class Lepidosauria; order Squamata; family Anolidae; genus Anolis; species Anolis carolinensis. Next base: position 19,593,734 of record NC_085843.1, read on the forward strand.
GAGCTGAGAAGAGACAGAGTAAACTATTCTCCATGCTTTGCAAATTGACAGGCATTCGTTAGGTGGCAGCACTATGCAAGTTATTGCCAAATCAGGCTACTTCATTTGCATGCAAACTCATTTTAGCAAATGCTCCAAAAGCCATGATAATAGCAAAGGGATTAAAATTTTCCTTTAACACCAGATTCCCGATCAAAGCATGTAGACAAAGCTAGCTGTCCCATCAAATGGGTTGTGATATTCATACTAGGGAATTTCACATTTAACCCAAGTAAGGGAGAGGGGTTCTATAAGGATAAGGAAAATGTGTAAAATCCCCCATCCCTGTAGACCCAAACTGGTCCCTCTCCCTTACAATAAGCTTTTCAAGATTTTTAAAGAGGCAGAGATGTTGAACTGATCTAGAAGCATGGCCTACACAGTCTGATTAATTTGCACTGCTTCACTTTGAGCCTTTTTCTCATTTAATTTACTAAACTTTTTTCCGCAATTATACATGGGGAATAGCCCACTGATATGATGACGGAAGCCATTTCATAACATAGCTGTTCATATTTTCCCCAACAGAAATGAAGTCTAGGAGGAGAGGGGCAACTTAAACCTTTCATTTGGATTGTAAAAAGTTTAAAAAATACAACCTACAACTTAATCTACTGAAGCTTTCTGAGCTAGTTCCTGGAGGAGGAAGAGGAGGGAGAGGGAGAGATATGCTCTAAAACATTTGCAGATAATTGTTTAGAAGAGCTTTTATCATTCAAATGATAGAATTTACTATCATGAGTTGCTTTGTGAAACCACCAGTTATATTTCTTTTAAAAGCCAGGGCTATATATTGGTAAATGGTTTAAAGCACTTTATATGTTTTTAAATTTGTATATTGTTTTATGGTTATTGTTAATTGTTTTTTATTGCTTTAAGTTTTATTTTACTGTAGTGTTATTTATCAGCATTTAATATTGCCAGATTTGTAAGCCGCCTTGAGTTTCCTCGGGTGAGAAAGGTGGGATAGAAGTGATATAAATAAATAAATAAATAGATTCACAAGAACATAATAGAACCTACATGTTTGGAGGCAATACAGTTCTATTATTATTATTATTATTATTATTATTATTATTATTATTATTATTATTATTCCCAGCTTTTTCCGCCCTGAGTCCCCTCGGGGAGATAGGGTGGAATACAAATAAAGTTTATAATTATTTTCTCTCTGAAACAGCTTACATTAAAAGCATTTCAATACAATTTAAAATCTATGAATAAGATGCTAGGGACCAGCAAGAGCTAATGTCTCCTTGCCCTGCTTTTAACATCCCTCAAAACATCTGGCTGTTCATGACTGGGACACCATAGGACTAGATCTTTAGTCTAGTCCAGTGTAACAGATCTAATGTCCTGCATCATGAAACAATAACAATAAAATTAAGCAGATATGGGCAAGCTGTTCTGCCTTAAAAAAAACTATACTGGCAACATATGATCTAAAGTAAATTTGAATGTTTCAATGTGCACAATCAAGAATAATTCATGTAACATTTGGGTGTATGTGTATGTAATGGACGAGCGCCATCAGCCTTTTGGCAATGATTTCTTTAATACATATCCAATTTCTGAATGTAATTCCTGGCAGGCACACTCTTGCCCTAGCCAACTGAAGCTACGTGTCCATCCAAGTTCTTAGAAAGGCCAGTATGGCCAAACTCAGTCCAAAGCATTCAGGAGCAACTCAGAGATCCTCACTGACTAGGTACCATGAGTAGTGTTGGCTCTAGTTAAATCATAGCCCCCTAAAATTCATGTTTCTGCAAAGAAGGGGCCTTCTGTAAGTCTATGGCAAACCCAAGATATTAAAAAAAAAATTAAAATTGCACCCTTGACTAAGATTAGACTGATATTCAAATAGTGTGTATAGATTTATTAATGCCTTGAATATGTCAAAACCAGTTACCAAGGGTTTCAGGGGTTTCATTATTTTTTGTTTGTTTGTTTGGCTAGTTTGGGGGTTTTGTGGGGGAGGATGAAAGGTCAGCCGCAATGATGGAGGTTTTCAGAAACACTTTGTCTACTTGCAAAAAGCAGCCCATCTCTCGTGATTTTTTCCTGTGTACAAACAGGCTAAAGATCAAGCAGAAAAAAAATATTTTCTTCAACTCTGAATTGAATTAAAATAGCTAAATCTCGCTAGATGTGCTGCCACTCTGCTATGTCATTCTACATTCCCTGCAAATGACTTTTTAAAAAACACACAAGCAATTAAAGGTGTAAAAAAGGCTACCTTTTGGAAGTTTATAGTGGAATTATTTTACACAACCAAGGTTTTTGAGCATTCCTATAAACAAATGACATGGCATGTTCAGTTCTTGCAGATTCACATGTAGGAAAAATCCATCTGATTACAAGAGGGAAGTGCCAACTGGTTACTTTTATGGATACTTTTATGGAACTACTATTTTTAGAGAAACGCAAATGATTCTTGGGTGGGAAAATCCCTAAAACTGGGGTGTGGGAGGGAAATCCAAAAAGCCCAGTAAGGACGAAGCACGAAATACTGGTTGACAGATGAGGAGAGGGCTGAATTGTAACAATCTAAAAAGAAACATGGCTGGTCAGTAGTCTGCATATCAACATTCTACATTGCAAACTGTTCTCACTTGTATGTGATTAAGATGGTCTGCCCCAGGAGACTTATGGATCCAAATGGATTCCTGATGTCTCTTGGGGATTTTCCCATCATGGCGGCTGGTGATCCTGTCTAAGTCTTGGTTGATCTCTATAACACCGAGGTGGCCAGGGCAGTAGACACGATCACCCCTGAACATCCCCTATCGTCTCGCAGAGTCAGGTCAGCTCCTTGGTTTTCGGAGGAGCTGGCTGTGATGAAGCGGATGAGACGGAGACTGGAGTGCACCTGGTGCAGATCTCAGGACGTATCCAACCGAGCACGGGCTAGAGCCTCTCTTAGGGCCTACTCCGTGGCATTGCGGGCAGCCAGGAAAGTTTTCTCAACTGCCCGCATTGCATCTGCAACAAACAGACCAGCTGAGTTGTTTCGGGTGGTGGGAGAGCTCCTCCACCCTTGTGACGGGGGGGCTGCCTCTTGCCACCTGACAACTCGATGTGGCAAGTTCGCCCATCACTTTGCAGACAAAGTCGCTTGGATACGCTCTGACTTAGACACCAGCCATAACGCAGTATCTGTGGAGGTGATCGAGGCACCTGCTTGTCCAGTGTTAATGGATTCATTTCAGATTGTTCACCCTGATGACATCGAGGGGATCCTTGGAGCTGTGAGAGCAACCACATGCACTTTAGACCCTTGCCCATCTTGGCTAATAAAACTTGCCAGTGAGGGGTTGGCAAATTGGTTTGTGGGGATAATAAACGCCTCACTGGATTAGGGACTTTTCCCATCTACCTTAAAGCAGGCATTGGTTAACCGATCCTGAAAAAGGCGTCCCTTGACCTGTTGGTTCTTAACAACTACCAGCCAATTTCAAACCTTCCCTTTTGCGGCAAGGTTCTGGAGCGGGTGGTCGCCTCGCAGCTCCAGGGGTTCCTGATAGAGACCGATTATCTGGATCCATCACAGACAAGACAGAGGTCCTTCAGGTCAGTCGTGCTCTCCCTTAAGACGCAGGTCCGCAGTTTGGGGGTCCTCCTGGACTCAGCGCTGACACTTGATGCTCAGGTGTCGGCAGTGGCCGGGAGGGCCTTCGCAGAGTTAAAGCTTGTGCGCGAGCTGCGACCGTACCTCGTGAAATCTAACTTGTCCATGGTGGTCCACGCCTTAGTCACCTCCAGGTTGGATTACTGCAATGCACTCTACGTGGGGCTGCCTTTGAAGACAGTTCGGAAACTTCAGTTGGTTCAGAGATAAGCAGCCAGATTAATAACAGGAGCTAGTTACAGAGAATGGTCAACTCCTTTGTTTAAACAGCTCCACTGGCTACCGTTAAGTTTCCGGGCCCAATTCAAGGTGCAGATTACTACCTATAAAGCCTTAAACGGTTCAGGACCTGCCTATCTCTGTGATCGCCTCCTCTCCTACGAACCAACGCGAACCCGGGAAGGCGCTCCTCTCACTCCCGCCTTTGTCTCAAATGTGGCTGGTGGGGACGAGGGAGGGGGCCTTCTCGGCAGTGGCCCCCTGGCTCTGGAACTCTCTCCCTAAGGAGATCAGGTTAGCTCCTTCCCTTCCCATTTTCCGCCGGGAATTGAAAACATGGTTGTTCCAGCACGCGTTTGAATGAATAGGCCCAATAGAGCTGTCATCAGAATACTTCTTTTTGTTTTAAAAGCATATGGCACTTTATCACTGTTACTCATTTCCATGATACAGCACTTTATGAAACCTGTTCCCGCTGGTTTGCTTTTAATTACTCCGATTTTATCTGCTTGGATTTTAATGTATTGTCCATTATTTTATTTTGTGTATTGTTGAAATGTTTTAAGTTTTTGTCAAATATGTTTTGTCGTTGTTTCGGGCTTGTCCCTGTTGTGAGCCGCCCCGAGTCCCTTATAATAATAATAATTATTATGATTGTTGTTGTTGTTGTTGTTTGTGCCTTCAAGACACCTGTCAAATAATGCTGACCCCATGCATTTAATTGGATTTTCATAGGCGAGGGATAGTCAAAGGTAGTATTTCCAATTCTTTACTCTGAAATATGGCCTACACTATGTGCTCTGTATGGACAGTCTTACATTTAAGTACTAATCAGGCTGACTTCTTCAAGATCAGATGGGATCAGGTGTCTTTAAGTTCTTATTTGTGTCCATCTAATAACCAATTCCCAGATTTTAGAACTGGGCAGATAGGAAAATGCTTGATCCCCAATGACTATAGAGATAGAATCACTAGTAAAGGAGATGGTTTTACTCTGTTACTTTCTGAAATGTACCCCTTGTCTTTAATGTCACATCAGAGAAAGGTTGCCACATTACTCATTTTAGGCAATTGCTTCATCCAGGAATGTAAGTACAGGAAGAATCCAAATAAAATAAAAATCCCACTGAAACTGATACTCTCACCAACAAGGATCCAAGAAGGGGAAACAATGGAAAGTTGCATACATTTACTTCCCTGGAGGTCCTTTCAAAAATGAAACCATCTCTTCCCACCACACAGAACCCACCTCATCATAATGATGGGCATTTTGCTGGCTGCATACAATTTATAAAGCAATCTGAAAAAGGAAGAACAAGATCTAACACAGCTGTGTAGCAACTGCAAAGATCACATGGCCAGACTCATTTTGCTGATTTCTGCAATTGTATTTTCCTTCAGTAGTTTGAAGCACCAACTCTGAAATGTAGTTTCTTGTATTTTAACTTTTTTTAAAGGATGGGGGAAGGGGAACTTAGTGGCAGAAAGCAAAAACTTTGCTTTCTCCTGCAAGTGTGCAATTCTCCAGCATTAAATTTTCAACCATACTGCTTAAGAGAATTTTTAAAACATGACTGTATTGTTTGCCAAAAAAACCTCTATGTCATCTCAGCTATGCATAACTTGATTAGATGGGAGGACTTTGCCCCAATAATCTAGTTCTATTAACTTCAAAACATTGGTCATTATCTTCAGACTAATATTTACCATCAAGAAGTTAACTGTTTTCCAAAATACTCCCAATTTAACTTCTGTTAACACATAAACTCTCGTGGCCTTTTCTCTTTCTGCACTTATTAGAGTGCAATTATTTACTGCAATAATCATGAATCTTCTTTGATGTGGTCTGCTGGAACATGCTTGAAAAGGAACTTACTCCAGCCATTTTTGCCAGTTGTTTTCAGCATAAGGGCGAAGTTGAACAGCAATTAATTTAACAACTACCTGCTCATAGACTTTTCTAATCTTTGAGTAAACAAAACATGTATTTGTATCCTGCTGCCATTAGCTTTGCGGTGCTGGAGTTATTGAAATGGAGCTCCTTCCTATGATTCTTATAAGCAGTTTGAGGAGGTGGATGTACTTTCCACACTAGTATTTTGCTACCATAGTATTGCTTGGCTTCTGGGAAGAAAGTCACCATGCACTGTAACATGTGCCTTTTCGACATTCCCCTTACATAATATTAGGGATATGGCAAGAAAGTACAGTGAAGCAGCACCAAGTACAGAGGAAAGAGCCATGGAAATTTTCTGTATATCACGCATACCATGGCAACAGAATTCTGGGCTGCAGTTAAGAAGAGAACAATTTCTATATAGGTCTTCTGCAACACAAACTATTTGCTATGTAATACAAACTAGCAAGTGAGATGGCAAGTATATGACATACATAAGGCATCTCTGCACCTCTTCTTTTGTCCATCTCTGCTATGAAGTGGTAAAGTCCTCAACTCTTTCACCTCTGTACATGTTATGTGTAGGAAAGAGATACAGAAATTCAAAGATATATATAAAAATCAAATGTGTGTATTAATTTTCTTCTGCAGACTAAGGGTGTGAAAAATGGCACAGAATCCATTCTGTTTCTGGGTGCCCCCCCCCCCCCCACCAAGATTCTTCCCACAATGGAAATAGAAGTCATGGTTCCAAATTACGAATCTGACCTGCTTCTCCTCCCTCCTAACATCCCAGAATCTTCCCGAAACAGAATGGTAGGCATTCGAAATTCAAAACAAAAGCAGAACAGACACACTCCTTCTGCAGACATACATTAAAGAAGAGTTTGTGTTTATGTGTGCTTTTCTTTCCGTGTGAGCAAAGGAACTGAACTGAAAAGATAAAGTTGTCCCTGAAAAAAATATTTGTAGATATTTTGTCTGCCCCAGCTGTTACAACAGCTCATTCTATTATGGT